>NC_043971.1:53388492-53735992 GCF_902148855.1 Sphaeramia orbicularis
AACAGCAGAGTTACAGTAACAATATGAATTGTACTGAATGAGATGGTGCATGAGCGTCCACTGTGTTGGCTGATAAGCAACTAAAACAACAAAACCCATGAACATATGATAGAACCGCTGGAGAAGAACTGTCCACTGGAGTGACCACTGTGCATGAAAGGGTTAAAACTGTTCCAAAGATAAAGACTGAATTAGGAAAGATATCCTTGAAGTTTTCAGCTCCTCATGCCTCCAGAACAAGCTCCAGTCTGAGCTCCATCTACAAACACTGATTTTACAGTGAAATGTGGAATCGAGGCTGTTGGTCTGTGAACGTTTCAATTAATTGTATGACTGTTTTTTCTGTGTTTGCAAATGCTTTTATTCTTGTAAACTCTAATTATGTGACCATCTTGGCCAAGTCTCCCTTGAAAAAGAGATCCTCCATCTCAACAGGACCGACCTGGTTAACCTCCTGAGACCCAGGACATGTCAGCAAAGGACCAGCTTTTTGTTTTTTATTAAATCAGTGCCTATACTGGAAACATCATAATGCAACAGTTTTTTCAGATGCAGTTTTTAAAATGTTTATGGAATGTCCTTTGTGGTGGACAGTTTTCTTTTTTTGTATAAAGTTGTGAAACTCACTGCATGAAAAACCAGATTATCAGCCCCGTAAATGCCCGCCAACTTCAAAGATTCCTGGCAATTATCGTGAGTTTACAGAGAAGTTCAGCTATGCCACAAACTGCCACAAACGGAGCCAACGGGGAGGGGGGGTGTGGCGGGTGCAGGGGTCAACAGCTCACAGAGAATGGTCCTAATTTACATTTGAATGTCACTGGTGCCTGCCATGTCTGGCCTCAGAAACAGCCATTGGATGTTCTTTTTCTTTTATAGCAACCCATTGGATGCTACTGCAGACATTTCAAAAGGACAGCTCACATGTGATTGGTCATCTGTACAGCATTATAATATGCTCCACCCATTAAAATTATTATTATTATTATTATTATTATTATTATTATTATTATTATTATTATTATTATCATTATTCAGGTATTTATTTATTTATTGTTGCAGGGTAATAATTCACATACTGAAAACATCACCACCAATATCAATTCAGAAAGACCTCGTCTGCCAAGATCATGTTGAAAAATAAAGACAAGCTTTAATAAAATGCAGAATATAAAAAGCACACTTACATATTTAAGAAAACAGTGCCAACACTTTCAAATTAAAACAAACTTTTAGAATAAATAAAAATTACAACATTTTCAAATTAAAACTAACTTAGAATTTAAAAAGTCAGTCCCAGTCAGATGGGCTGTCCTCACAACATGTGACTGTGCAGCTACAGCCAGCTAACAGAAATACAGTAGAGTACTCTTGTCCATAACTGTGGACAGAAAACCCATAGCTGGGTCTGAGGAGGATAAATAAAAGTTAAATAAATCCGTTTCAGTGACAGAAAACACTGGTTATGAATAGGAATGTTAGAAAATATCGGTTCTGCAATATATTGTGATATTTCATTTCACAGTACTGTGTCGATATTAAAAAGTACTGTATCAGTATTTTTAGGTATTTATTCAAATGCAGATATGGCAGATTTTTTTTTTTTTCTTTACTGTTTATATATATTTATTTTTATTTAACACAGTTTTATTAAATAATGGTTATTTGAAGCTTCCTAAAAGCACTTTTTACTGTCTGAGAGGCAGATGGGAGTTCCTTTGGAAACTAGGAGAATTAGAAAAAATGTGTGATATAGCATTAGATCCTGTTCTGATCAAATAAAAATGTGTTTAGTATTTGCGCATATTTCTGGTGTAATTCAATTCTTCCAGGAAATAATCTTTAAAAAAAAAAAAAAAAAACAGAAACAAACAAAGAAATTGCCTTTTTAACAGTATCATGATATATCGTGACATATCGTATCATGATCCTAGTATTGTGATTTGTATCGTATCACCAGATTCTTGCCGATACACAGCCCTAGTTATGAATGAATGAGAGGCCATAAACATAAACAAACATGGTCATTTTTCAGAATATCCTTTTAATGTGGTCCAGTGAGGTGCACCCCTATAGAGCTCACTGAAGACAGACGTCAACTTCACATTATGTTCAATACTGTATATAAATATTGCATTTTCATTTGCAGAGTTTTGTCATTTTAAAACTTCATTTGACTGAAAAGCTGAACATGGTTTTACATGGTTGTACCAGACTTTATTCCACATATTTAAAGTCAGCCTGCAGATCAGCAGACACTCAGGACTGGGTTTTCTGCAGAGTTCTGAGCAGTTGTTGGGTTGAATCCCTGGCAAGGTTATTATCGTTAATGAAAACTAACAAAATGACAAAAACTAGAATTGAAAAAACATTTTCATTAACTGAAATAAATAAAAACTAGAATTAAAAGAAAAAACGATAACTAACTGAAACTGTATTGTGTGTTTATAAAACTAACTAAAACGGATAAAAATTCTGGATAAAATTACCTTCGTTTTCGTCTTTGTCAATGTCAGATTGATATGAAATCAATTTATTTTGCTCTAGCAGTTTAACAATAATGATGGATTAGATTTATTTAGTGCTTTTCTATGAACACATACTCAAAGTGTGTACAGAGGATCCATTATTCATTCACTCACACATGCTCCCTCTGGTGGTGGTAAACTACATTTGTATCCACAGCTGCTCTGGGGCAGACTGACAGAAGCGTGGCTGCCAGTCCGCCCCTCCCACCACCAAACATTCTTCTGCATTCACACACCAGTGTGAGCAGCAGCACTGGAGGCAAGGCCACATCTGAGCCATGGCCACCCTCTAACTTTAGCCAGTGGCACCATACAACACTTTTAGGTCCGTCACTTGTGTTCACTTGTGGTTTCCAGTCGTCTTCTGGTCCCCACTCTACCTGGAAACATGGAGACTAAAGTTGGGAGAAAGCAGCAGAGTCCTGTCTGGGATTTATTTGAATACAACGACTGAGAAGAAGAGAAAAGAGACGACTGAACTACAACTAAGCATTTAGAAAATAACGAAAACAAATAAAAACTAGCAAACCTGCTCTAAAAACAAATTAAAACGAACTGAATCAGAGAAAAAAAGGTCAAAACTAAATAAAACTAAACTAGAATGAAAAATCCAAAACTGTTAGACCCTTGCTCCCTGGCCTGTGTCTGTGGGTCAGTATCCGTCACTGTGTTATGTAACTGGATGCAGCACCTGATGATAACTCTACGTAACAGCATGTCATGTGACCAGATTACCTGTCATCTTATCCAATTAGATCACAACAGATCCAGAATCCCAGATCAGTGGAATCTCTGATCAATGAAAAATGACTTACACTGAACAATCCATTTAACCCTTTCATGTATGAATTATGACAGTGAGTGTTTTTATTCCTCTTAAATTTGGCATTAATTGTGCAGCTTTTTAATGTTTTTAATCTATTCTTGTATTTTAGTCTTTTATTTAGGTTTTATCTATTCTTCTGTATTTCTATCTATCTATTTATTTATTTTTGTTTTAATTTATTATTATTATTTAAATTTTATTCTTCACAGTTGTTCAATGTCTTTTAATCTGTTCTTGTATTTTACTGTTGTTTTGTTTTTTTAATTTATTTTTTCTGTTCAACACTTTGATCCACTGTGGTTGTTTTAAAGTGCTTTACAAATAAAATTGGATTGGATTGGATTTTTAAAAAAAAACAATGCGATTTAAAAAAATTTTTATGAACCTATTTTTTTATGTAGTTGCAAAAAGTCCACTCAGCTGGACACCATGCCTTTAATTTTTGAAGTAAAGAAACATGTATTTACTAATATGCTGTGTGAAAACTATGAAATAAAACCATTTTTACTGCAGCTAATCTGAAGTTTTGTCATATTTTAACATACTCTAATACTAGTCATTACTCACTTCATGGAGGTAATAGGAAAAAAACCTTTTTGGTGTTAATTACAGTCTAATAAAAATAATAAGCAATTACTTTACACTCAAACATGTTACTGCCGATCAATTTTATCAAGAACAACAAAGGTACAGTAATGGTATCAATGTCAGTGTATGGTATGGTGCATGAGTGTCCACTGTGTTGGCTGATATGGAACTAAAACAACAAAATCCATGAATATACAAGAGAACAGCTGCAGAACTGTCCACTGGAGTGACCACTGGAGTGACCACTGTGCATGAAAGGGTTAAAGGTAGTATGAACTTTTACAGGGGTCTAGTCAGTTGTTTGCATATGTGCACAGGTCACTGGTTCAACCCTTCACATATGCATTATTCTGAATATGGACAGTTCGATAATGTGCTTTCAGAGGTGAGCTCTGTTTGAACTCTCATTGCTAACTGTCAGATGCTGACTGCTTTGTAAAAATACTCTGCCTGGTAGTTATGTTGGAAGACAGCTTCATGGCTTCTTCCTCTCTTTCCCACAATGACAGGTTTGTGGCGTAGTTTGGATGTTTGTGGAAAAATGTCTCTTGATGGTCAGTGTTTTCATATCAAACATTCTGCCTTCGAACATAAAGACTCTTGGTTAGAAACGTAACTTTCACAGTCAGGTTCTTTCTTTTTCCATCTCGGATTCTGTCACCACTGCTGACGTTGCAAACATTTAATCTGAGATAAACAAGAATGTGAGGCCAATTTAACCCTTTGATGCAGGAATTATGAGGTCCTTAGTCTAGATTTGTTTTCCTGAGTGTTTTTGTTCCTCTCTAGGCATGAAAAAAAAACAATGTGATTGAAATTTTTTACCTGTTTGAACCTGTTTTTTATGGAGTTACAAAAATGTCTACTCAGCTGGACACCATGCGTTTAATTTTTGAAGAAAAGAAACATTTATTTAAAATGCAATATCAGAAAGTGATATACTGTGTGAAAACTATGAAATATTATTTTAAAGCAGCTAATCTGATGTTTTCTCACATTTTAGCATACTACTATATATAGCATATATATAGCATACCCTATACAGTCTACTCTCGTTATACCGCCAACTTCCGTTCACGGCCAAATTGGCGGTATAGCGAAAATGGCGTTACAACGGGTTGCGTCCATAATGTGCATGTCTTTACTATATGATGTCTGTGCTGCCTCCGTTAACCTGTTCTAATTGCGTTTCTAAATAAATCTTGATTCTGTTATGTTGTAAGGGATCATTTAAAGTGGGGAAACATTTGAAGCATTATTATACCGTGTCGGGAAATGACACCCCATCATCTTGAGGCTTTGGCTTAATCCCACGTCCTCTTCCCGACATCCTGACCTACTGAGTGTTCTGCCATAAATGAACGGTGGCCGTTCCGTAGACCTACTCGTAGCTTGTCGCGATCAGCGTCTGGCGCGTTTGTTTCAGTGCATTGTTAAAATTTATGTGTACTCGATGGCAATCACGCTGGCGGTATAACGGTCGGGAAATCAATGGTATAAGTGTTGTTTGTGCATGGAACTGGGCTGGCGGATGGCGATAGGCGGAAATGGCGGTAGCTAATGGAATAATGCATTGGGGATTTTTGTGCAATGGTTTTGGTCGGCAGTGAGCAAAAATGGCGGTATAACGGCGGGCGGTTTAACGAGAGTAGACTGTACTAGTTATTACTCCCTTCATGGAGATAATGTGAAAAAAAAACTTTTTGTTTAAGAAAACTGTTAACTACAGTCTAATAACAAATAGCAATTGATTTACTGTCAGGCATGTTACTGCAGATCAGGTTTATCAAGAACAGCAAAGTTGACTGATACGCAAATAAAACAGCAAAACCCATGAATATACAAGAGAACAGCTGTACGAGGGGTGGCTGAAAAGTTCTGAGCCTAACATGGAAAGGATTAAGATATGAAGACCACATTTGGTCCATGAAATCTTTCACATATCTTAATCCTACCCACTACATTTCTTGGTCATACTAATCTTTTTCCCTGTTTTCCAGCTCCCTGAACTTTCTGTATCAAGTGTTTCCTGAAAACTGGACAAACTTGAGTCTGGGGCTGATGTGTGACTATGGATGAGACTGGGGTCCAACGCTATGAGCCTGAGACCAAGGAGCAGTCCAAACAGTGGAAACATCCCATGTCACCAACCACAAAGAAGGCACAGGTCGTACGTGTACTTGATGACAGCCCCAGACTCAAGTTTGTCCAGTTTTCAGGAAACACTTGATACAGAAAGTTCAGGGAGCTGGAAAACAGGGAAAAAGATTAGTATGACCAAGAAATGTAGTGGGTAGGATTAAGATATGTGAAAGATTTCATGGACCAAATGTGGTCTTCATACCTTAATCCTTTCCATGTTAGGCTCAGAACTTTTCAGTCGCCCCTCGTAAAATAACTGTCCACTGTAGTGACCGCTATGCATGAAAGGGTTAAGTTCAGTCTAAATGAAGTCAGAACATTCTGTTGGAATCTCATTCAGTTTGAATGAAGACAGAGCTGCTGTTTATTGGGTTTCTGGGGTAGTTCTGTTTGACTTTGCTTGTGTTACATAATAGATAGAGATGATCCTCAGGCAGATTCCAGTCCTTGGTTGGATTTATGTTTTTGAAGTGCACCACTCTTTCACAGTGTGCACTCATTTATACTTTCCCCTGTCTGAAATAAAAGCAGTCATTTGCACAGCTCAAGTTTTACAATCAGTAATCACACTTGTGCCATGTTAAGACAGGTAATATTAACCTCCTGCTCCCTCTGAAACTTTATTTGCATCTTCTTGGTGATTCTTTTCAGGGGCCAGAGACTGTGGGTTTATTCACCACTGCCACCCCCCACCCCCACCCCCAAAAAAAAGCTTCAAAAGTCGATTTGATAAATGTGTAATTATTTGGGTTTGTGAGTTCTTTGACATGGTTGAGGTCGTTCTCCTACAGCATCATGTTCAAACCCAGTGCTTCCTTATGAGGATGGTTTTCTGCTCAGATGCTGTTCTGTGCTTGTTTCAGACCGGATTAATGCCATTTATTTATTTAGAACATGCAAGGAAACAAAATAAAACAAAACAAAGCAAATTAAGACAAAAACAACATAACATTTAAATGAACAGAATCTCTCTTCAAGCTCATACAAGTCTGAATTTTGTAAAAGGAGTAGGAAGAAGTATAACTGATTTAATCCAACCCCTCAGTGCTTTTACACCTTTATCACTAACTTCATACAAGAATCAAACTATACTATTTTCCTAAGCATAGCAGCAAGCAAGCATTCCTTAGCATTGAACCACAACAAATCCATAACACAGTAACTGAATTATACACAATAGTCTGTTCATGTCAGTGCAGTCATACAAACAGACTCAACAATTCAACAGTTTAATTCAGTAATTCCAGCAGATTTATCAGTAGAACATCATCCATAAACAAACAGGCCTCACTGTCATTATAAAATACTGGACCGCTCAAGAATCAACTCTTTCTATCTTTTTTAAACTGAATTATGTTTGATATTTGTTTTATCTCCACACACAGTTTTGCTCCACAGATGGTCATACAGAAACTTTTTAATTTAGTGCGTACTTTATTAATCTTTAAATTAAATTTTCCCTGTAAATCATACCCCCCCTCTCTTTCACAGAACA
The DNA here is from genome assembly GCF_902148855.1 of Sphaeramia orbicularis. Taxonomy (NCBI): domain Eukaryota; kingdom Metazoa; phylum Chordata; class Actinopteri; order Kurtiformes; family Apogonidae; genus Sphaeramia; species Sphaeramia orbicularis. The sequence continues at coordinate 53,396,072 of NC_043971.1, forward strand.
TTTCTTGAATATCAAAGGGACAGATGCAGGACGACAACAACTGGAGGTCATTTACTGTTGTTTTGTCGTGAGGTTTGGCTCGTCCACACACTCCATGAGAAGCTGCAGCAGCTGCAGCTGTTTCAGTCCAGTCCGACTGCAGTTAGCTGACTGGGTGTGATAATCCATTAACACGCCTTCACATTGAAATCAGCTCTGCATTAAGACAAACATGGGCCCAACTATGGCACATACTACATCTGGTTTAGGTAAATAAACTGCAGAGTAGAATAGTACTTATGTTATATATTAACTGAGGCATGATATGCACCCGTTCATTCACCACTGTAAGACCAGACAAGTTGAGTGTACTTAAAAAATCTGAGGTAACTCGTTGCCTTAAAAATTTAAGTAATGAGTAATGAAAACTTGAGTGTATTAAACTTAAATGCTTGATTTGAATGGAAGAGTTATTTTAAGTCCAACACACTAAATGCCATGTGAATTTAACTTAAAATTTATTGCAACGTCAATTGCTTTGTATAATCATTAGACTTAAAATCATCAGTTAATTGCACTCAGTTCCAAGTTGATTTAAATTAAACATATTTCAGTATGAATTGCTTTGGAAAGTTATTTAACTTAATATATTGTAGCACAGTTGGGCATTAACCCTTTCATGCATACTGGTCACTACAGTGGACAGCTATTCTCCATCAGTTTTCTTGTATATTCATGGATTTTGTTGTTTTAGATCCATATCAGCCAACACAGTGGATACTTATGCATCATCACAAACACTGACATTCATACATTACTGTAACTTTGCTGTTCTAGATAAACCTGATCTGCACTAACATGTCTGACTGTAAATCAATTGCTAATTATTAGGCTATTAGACCGTAATTAACAGTTTTCTTGAACAAAAAGGTTGGGTTTTTTTGCATATTATCTTCATGCATTGAGTAACAACTAGTATTAGAGTATGTTAAAGTGTGAGAAAATAGCCTTAGCGGCATTAAAAATGTTTTTATTTCATATTTTTCACAAAGTATATCACTTTCTGATGGTGGGTTTTAAATACAAGTATCTTTGCTTCAAAAATTAAATGCATGGTGTCCAGCTGAGTGGACATTTTTGTAACTCCATGAAAAACAGTGTTGTAAAAAAAATTCAATTGCATTGTTTTTTTCATGCCTAAAGAAGAAAAAAAAAATCACTCAAGAAGAAAATATGACTAAGGTTCTCATAATTGATGCATGTAAGGGTTAAGATGAAATATGCTCAGTGTAATTTACTAGTTCAAACAATACTTTTCAATTAGTAAGGCTCAAGGTTTCACATTGCACTAACATATCCCAACATGAACATTAAATCCATGGTTCTTCCTGTCACTCTGACTCAGGGTGCAGCTCTAAAAAAAATACAAAAGCAAACAAAAAGGCCAATAAACACTGACACACACACATTCAGTCCAAATGAACACTAACAGCACAACCCCGCTGAACCCCTGCACAGAAAAACAACACATTTACAACAACATGTCCAATACCCACAATGCAATGCACAGATAAAAAGGTGTGGTCAGGACTAAAACTGAGTGATTTAAATTCATTCAACTGAAACTGCTTTGTACTTTTGACTCTGTCTACAAATGAGTGGAATATACTGAACATTTTATAGTAATAGAATACAGCTGAAATCATTTAAGTACATTGTGATTAAAGCATTTTAGTAAATACAAAGTCTGGGCTGACGGTGATCCTGCCATCCTTACTTGCACACAAACATACATTTGCAAACCACCTGGTCTATTTTAAGACCAGACCCTCTAGGTCTCCAACACCAGGTCCAGAGTCTGGCCCACATTCAGGATCCAAACGGAAAAGCTCCTGAACAAAGTGTGTATCATTTTACTTTGTCTTTTCCTGGGGATCCCCAACTGTTCTGAGGCCAGGTAGGTGGGGGTCTGCAGCTTCATCAGAGACCCTTGCAACATCAGCTGGATCATTTTAAAACCCAGCAGAAGCAGAGGATTTCTAATCTGCTTTAGCCTTGTCGAGTAAACCAACCAGACTGAGAGGAAATCTAATTTCAGCCGTTTGAGTTTGCAGTCTCATCTTTCCAGTTCTATCCTGGGATGGAGGCTGACTCAGAGCTCAGTGCTGTGACTCAGCATCCTCTTCCCACTGAGGTCCAGTACAGTGAATACAGTGGTCCCTCCTTTATCGCGGGGGTTACGTTCTAAAAATAACCCGCAACAGGCAAAATCCGCAAAGTAGTCAGCTTTATTTTTTACATGTTTTAAGGCTGAAACAGCCCTCACCACACACTGTATACACTTTTCTCAGACAGGCATGAACATTTTCTCACATTTCTCTCTTGTTTAAACACTCTCAAATTTCAAACCTTTGTAGATTTAAAAAAAAAATAGGTACACTATTATAGAATGAAACCAAAGATCAAAACCTGTTTTCTGGCCCAAACATTTGTTTGAGAAATAAAAATATAAACGTTCTTCTGTAAATAAATATGATAGCTTTTAGAAATAACAAATTTAATTTTAATGATCAACACATAACTTCTACCTTCCTTCAGCATGTCCAGAAGTACAACTTTTTGTGCGATGGTTAGCATCTTCCTGTGTCTTTTGGGTGCGACCACAGGTGCCTTTGCCGGTGTAGAACGTTTTGTCAACATTGTGGGGAGAAAACTTACAAACATACAGCATTTCAGAGTCACACTGCTAGCAATCGAACATTTCTGTAAATTTGGCAAGAAGAACTCATTCTGTACTGTACAGGAGACATGGCACGGAGGAGAGGGACTGACAATGGTCTACAGTCCCTTAGCCAATCAGGACGCAGAACACAATGTGTGTTCATACGCTGTAAAAAAAAAAAAAAAAAAAAAATGCATGCAAAATTGCACTAAAAAGATTTACGAAACAGCGAGGCCATAAAAGATGAACCGTGTTAAAGTGAGGGACAACTGTACATTACTGTAGAACACAGGTGTCAAACATGTGGCCCAGGGGCCAAAACCGGCCCACCAAAGGGTCAAATCCAGCCCGTGGGATAAATTTATGAAATGCAAATCTTACACTGAAGATATTAACAAACAATGGTGTTAAAATCATTTCAGGTCAATTCAATCTAAAGTGGGCCAGGCCAGTAAAACACTATCATATTAACCTATAAACAAAGAAATCTGCAAATTTCTCTTTCTGTTTTGGTGTAAAAAAAAAAGGTAAAATTACACAAAAATGTTTTACATTTACAGACTAGCTGTTTACAAAAAATGTTAATAACCTAAAATGTCTTAAGTGAAGTATGTAAATTTTACCAATATTCTGCCTGTTACTACAGGTTTTGTGTATTTGTAGATCCACTGTGATCTGTAAGCTGTGGTGCACATGTATGAATGATAAACTAAGGTGTAATATTGTTAAAATTGCACTGATTTTTCTTAAGAATTTTTGGGTTGTTCATATTTACCTCCGCCAGGAAGTATTATGATCACTTTGCTTTGAGTGTTTGTTTGTTTGTTTGTTTGTTTGTTTGTGTGTTTGTTTGTTTGTTTGTTTGCAACTTTACAGGAAAACTCTTCCACCCATCTTTATCAAATCTTCCCCACAGATAGGCCTAGGCCCTGGGACCAACCCATTCAATTTTGGGCCAAGTAGGACAAAGTTCAAGGTCACAGCAAGGTCACAACATCTACAATTTTCCTATCTGTCATCAATTTTCAAAAATTCCTAAAAATTCAAAACAACTCCGATTAGCCTCCAATTGGATCCACCTGTAGCTTAGAACAATATCTTGTATCTGGACCTAAACTGTCCACATCCACTGTGGAATGTGGACTCTGTGGACATTTACACTGAACATTGAAAATCCCATTTACCACACATTTAAAATTAGAACTCAACTAATATTGATTGGAACTGAATATAATTTGACAGACACATGACTGGTACCAAGCTTCAACTTTTTCTGCTGTATGGAACAACTTGGAAACTGCTGAATTTAAACAGAAATAGTCCATCCACACATGCACACTGTTCATGTGCATGTGTTTGTGTGCATGTTGCTTGGCGGAGGTTTGCGTTCTCTGAACACTTGTTCATGTTGTGTTCAAGTACAGTTTGTAGATGTAAACATTTTCATTATGGAATTTGACTTTTTTCACTTAAAAACATAAGAGAAAACTTTTGAGTTGACATAATTTATAAGTTCTTATCCTATTATTTCTATTATTTTAGTGGTCCGGCCCACTTTAGATCATATTAGTCTGTATGTGGCACCTGAACTCAAATGAACATGAACATGCACAACACTACCATCCATCTCACAATCCCTCTCATGTAAGCAGTCCATTCAGCAAAACAGACGCTTGAGTTTTATATCTATTACAGGAGATTTAAAGTGGCTTATTCAATGAGGCACAGTAGAGCAACGACAACAAGCAAATGGGAAATGACAAAGGAGTCCATCCATGAGTACAGAACACAAAGCTGCTGACACATAATTCGACTCACTTCACAACACTTTTTAAAAGAGCAGGGATTTTTGCAGAACTTCCTCTCCTAGTTTCATAAAATACTAAGATGCTTTTTCCTCCACAGGAAAGTGTGGTTGAGTAAAGAAGGAAGTCCCTCCAGTCGAATCACCAGAGCCTCCTTCACCAACCAGAGAACCATTGACAAGCTGGAGCTTTCAGGCTTTAAAACTCGATTCTGACCGAGTCCAGCACAGAACCTGATGAAGAAAGAATGTAGAACTTCAGGTTCTGTGTGTGATGGCAGTACCACTCAGACCTGTATCTAGAGTTTAGACCAGTTGAATGGTTGCTGTAGTGGTCTGAGTGTGGTTGTAGAGCAGATCTGTTGTGTCAGAAGGATTCTGGCCTCTGTTCGTCTGTGGATGCTATATTACAAAGCTGAAATAAATTGAAATATCCACTACTCTGATGGAAGTCTTTAGACCGAGGCAGTTAAAACCAATAGTGTATCTGTAAAAGTATCTATCAGTTTTATGCACATTTTGATTTGGTGCATTTAAAACTTGATTGGAACATTGAAAATTTGAATAATGGTCAAAATATTTTTGAATAAATGTGAATAAATGACGGTTTGAAAGAAAACCTAATGTGTGGACTGCGGTTATTGCAATTTTTCCTGAAAGAAGAAGCTGTGATGAACTTAAATATCCATCATGCTCTGTTATCAGGCTTTCATAAGATTGTCCATCATTTTAGGTCTTCTCATATCCCAGTAACTGGAGATCGACATCGTTGGCATCTTCCATTTTCATATTATTTCTTGTTATATTCCTGATGTTACATCCCAGCCTAGGGGTTTACCAAGACGTACATAATATGCTCTTTTGTCCCCTCTCAGCTCCCAAGCACACACGTCAGTCCAAAACTGAAGTCAAATATTTATTATTAAAGCTGCGGGAGACTTTCGTGACCAGTTTTTCATCCAATCTGTCCATCCTCAGTCATATCCTCAGTTTCATGAATCTGTTCGTCTGTCTGTCATTACTCAGCTGAATCTCTTGCATTACGGTGAACAGTTTCTTAGTTCCATCCACCAGAAACAAACCATGTGTTTACAAACCGAGCTGGGAGGTCACTCGGGCATCTTCAGAATTTTGTTGCGACATGCATTGTGGGAAAAGGAGGTTCGCACAGATGCCTGACAGCTGCAGCACAGCCATATGGTATTATAGGGATGAAACACGACGCGGAAACAGCTGAAACGCAGAAACGGCTGGAGGAATATGCATAGAGGGAAGGGAGCTCCTGCTGTTTCCACGTTGTGTCTGTTCCAGCTGCTGCTGTCAATTTCTAACAGTATCTACTTTCTTGTTTCACACATTGTTTCCTCTGTTTAGAAGCAAAAACAAGTCCTTAAAGAACTTAGAGTGAGCATGAGGATTTTCATTTTCTGCGGACCTGAGTTATCATCCAGGCTGTTATGGAGAACAAATGTCATCAAATGAGCCCTCCCCCAGCACAAAACAGACTTCAACACAGTCCTTACATAAGCTTGAAATTGTATTCATCTTTATTTTCTTTTGAAGAAAACACTTTTTTTTCAATCAACTTTAAATGTTTTCAGCATATTTTAAAATATTCTGATGCACATTACATTCTATTTGTTTCTAAATGTAGATAAAAGCAGGTCCAGAGCAGCAGAAACTCGACAGTGGATTTGACGGCCTTATAAAACTGTAAGTCATGTGACCTGATTACCTACCATATGATCCAATTAAATCACAGCAGCGGAATCCCTGATCGGCTGCCACGGCAACAACAACACAAAACCCTGACGCAGCAGGAACAGACGCCTGTTCATCACAGCAGCGACATATGAGAGTCTGTTTCTTCAGCTTCGTGGCTCAAATGTCACAGGTTTGACACCCGTCCAAGTGGCTGAACTACCTGCTGCTCTTTTCTGCCTTGGAGGACACAAACTAAATGTAAGAACTAGCTGTATGCTTTTGGACAACTGAAATAAATGCTTTCAAATAAAGGGAGGGAATGTGAATAAATGTTGAACAAACTGGAACATAATTCAATGTGATTGTGTTTTTTTGTGTCCGTGCTCAGAGACCGGCTCTTCCTGGATACGCTGATACATGTGGATGTTCACAGATTCAAAGTGCTTTATTGTCATGTGTACAGTTAAGAAACAGGTTTCCCTGTGCAATGGAAATCTGACTTTACTGTCTACACTGAATGCCAAGAGAATTTAAGATGTATGAAAATTGAAATAGAATAATTTAACAAGGAAATTAAAACAAATATAAACAAGTGTTCAGAGAACGCAAACCTCCACCAAGCACCCCGAACATGTGTGGATTGACTATTTCTTTTTAAATGAAAATGGTGCATAAAAAATAACAGAAGTCAACAGAGCGTAACAGAAGAGAAATGGAGCGGAACGATATTTCGTACAAAGTTGAAGCTTGGTACCAGTCATGTGTATGTCAAATTATATTCAATTCACATCAATATTTGTTGAGTTCTAATTTTAAATGTGTGGTAAATGGGATTTTCAGTGTTAAATGTAAATGTCCACAGAGTCCACATTCCAATTGGACAATTTAGTTCCAGATACAAGAGATTGTTCTAAGTTACAGGTGGATCAAATTGGAGGAGAATCAGAGTCGTTTTGAATTTTTTATGAATTTTGGAAAATGTCTCAATGATGACAGATGGAAAATTGAAGATGTTATGACCTTGCTGTGACCTTGAACTTTGTCCTACTGGGACCAAAATGTAATGGGTTGGTCCCAGGGCCTAGGCCTATCTGTGGGGAAGATTTGGGAAAGATGGGTGGAAGAGTTTTCCTGTAAAGTTGCTAACAAACAAACAAACAAACAAACAAACAAACACAAAGCAAAGTGATCACAATACCTCCTGGCGGAGGTAAAAAGTGGGATTTAAGAATGACGTGCAAAAGAAAATTGGCATAAAAATATAAAAAATATAAACTACTATTACTAAGAGAAAAAAAAAAAAAAAATATATATATATATATATATATATATATATATATATATATTTTTTTTTTTTTTTTTTTTTTTTTTTTTTTTCACATACATAATATATATATTTATTTATTTTTTTTTTTAAGTGCAATATCTGAGTAATTGTACAAACTGTCAGAGGTAAATGATAACATGTACAAAATAACCTGAGTTAAATAAGATGTTAAATGTGCAAGACTGCCAGAGATGAACAGTATGCTATCTATCTATCTATCTATCTATCTATCTATCTATCTATCTATCTATCTATCTATCTATCTATCTATCTATCTATCTATCTATCTATCTATCTATCTATCTATCTATCTATCTATCTCATACTGTTCTTTTGACCAGTATCAGTGGGTCAATGAGGCCGTTTCGATTGCACGTCAGAACATTAAAGTTCAAATTGTGACAAACTGAAACATGTCCCGTGTTTCTTTTCCAGTCCAGTCCTTGTCCATTGTCCAAACCTGAACTCTTTGTCTAGTCTAGTGACAGATCACCATGGCAGTAGATTGCTTTGTTGTACGTCCCTAAAATGAGTCCAGGGTACTCCAACCCTGAAACATTAGTTCCACCTGCTACATGTTTTAAACTGAAGAGAAAAAAAAACCACCCAGGAGTGATCCCATGCCCCTCCTGGGAAGCCCTCGTCCATCCACCAGGGGGCCCGCCCCACAGTTTGACCAACTCTGAGTTCCACCATTAACTGTCACCACCCCAGTTTGACTCCTCAGGGTTGGTCACTACACTCACCTTCTGCTGGACCTTGTGGATGATTGACATGCTACCATACTTGTGACTGATATTATGTATTAAACCTCTGCAAAGGTGATATTAAAAATAATGTCTGATAGTACTTAAGAGTACCTGTGGTCACATAATGCAAATACAAATGAGGCTGTTCCAAGTAACATCCTGTTGAAGTGATACCATCAGTGGAAATTCCTCTATATTTGGAGGCTGAACAGATTAACAGCTAAAATTATACAGTATTAAATAATTGCACAAGAACGCCTACTTCCGGCAGCAGCTGAAATGTGTGAATTTATGGTTGGGACAGACATTCTACTATGAAAGCTGTACCTCTGTCAAATCACACCATGACAAGAAGAGACAAAGGGCTGACATTCATTCACAGGTTCTGGATAAATCACTTTCCTGTGAGAAATGTTCTATTCAGATCCACAAACCAACATTGCCAGTGCTGCTCAGGTGTGTGTTTTGGTTTTAAATATTTCTATGATAGTAAACTATGTTGTGTGTTACAGTCAGGATGAGTCTGGAAAATCTCCTCTGCTTTTGGGAAACGCTGCCCCAGGATGTTTGTTCAACAGGGTCACAGATAATATGAACTGTGGGATGAATTCATTGTTAAGAGTTCATCTTTACATACACATTTGGAATAGGAATAAGAAGAAGAGGAACAAGGAAGAAGAGGAATAAGAATCTCCTAAAACATAATTTGGTCCTGCTCAGCAGATCATTAAAGTTCTGCCTTTTGCATATTTTATGTCCAGAAATGTCCTCCAAATACACAGTAATTTTCACACTTTCACCTCTATGTTCACTTCAAACTTGGTGCAAATATTACAGCCCATTATAACAACAATACAGCCCATAATAATCATAATAATGCATCCACCCCCACAGTCCGACTGGAGCCCTGAGTGAAGCAGAGCGAGCCCACCCACACTCTCCAGTCACTGCAGAAAAGCTGGAAACATTCCACCAGCCTCGACCTCTTCCTCCTCCTCCTCCTCCTCCTCCTCTTCCTCTCACAGCAACCAGTTTGGCATCCCATAGTGGTAGGCATGGAAACCCCAATTTGCCTGGAAGTGTGAGAAAGACACTAAAAAGTGAAAGAGAAAAGTTGTCGTGATGGTCCTCTGGTCCCCACGGTGTCCTCTCCTTCTTTCTGCCTAAACTCTGCCTCTTTTCACTCCTCTTTTCTCCATCTGTGTGTTTTGTCTGTGAATATCTGTCCTGCTCTCCATCGGCCCACACACTCGCTCTTATTCATCATGTTACAAACACCTGAGTGGGTGCTGACAGCCATCTGTTGCCAGGCAACACGCTCAAGTAGAGTCCAACTTTACTGTGAAAGAAATACTGACATTTAAACCAAGCAGCATCTTTTGTTTTGTACGACTTTATTGTATTCTGTTCTTCGATAAAAGAAATGATCTGTAGAGAATAGGAGTCGAGAGACAGATTATGACCATGGTTTTTTCCCCACATTATCAAAGGCTGTTCACAAAAATGATTGACAGTGAAGTTAAAAGTGAAACTTAAAAGAGAAGTTGAAATAACAGACTGTTTAAAAGATGTGTCAAAGCCTCCATGAGTTCACCCTCTAGGTGGTGGAAAGTCATGTTGAAGGCTGAACATCTGCATGTTGGTTCTTATCATCTCTGTCCTTTGAAAGGCTTCAGCTCCAAACACCACTAATGTACTGAAAACACTGAACATGTAGCAACTAAAGCTGCTTTATAAACCACCACCAAGTCATTTCAGCTATGTATAAATAGCAAAAAAAAAAAAAAAAAAAAAAAAAAGCCCAGCTAGAAATAACCCTAATATTCCTAAATCTGGTCAAATTTGCTTATATTGAGCAAAAAATCTGTCAGTGGGGTAAAAAAAAATTCTTGGCTAGAATTCATAAACCAAGTAAAAAGTCTATCAACTAAAAAAACATAATGTGCCTTAAAACTAGACAAAAATGCTAGACTTTTAGCAAACAGTGCTTACTACATGACATCAATAGATAGATAGATAGATAGATAGATAGATAGATAGATAGATAGATAGATAGATAGATAGATAGATAGATAGATAGATAGATAGATAGATAGATAGATAGATAGATATGCTACAAGAATCTAAGTCTTAAAATAAGAGTAACAAGTAGGAAAAAATGTTAAAATAAGCATTTGATTCTCTTAATTGAGCTGAAAATGACCATTCCAACCAGGATCCATCCCTGGTCTTCCACTTTTGAGTCCAATGCGTTACTAAACACACATTGTGCTGGGAAGTGACCTGTTAGCTCCTCCTCCTTATGGAGGAGACATGGGTGTCCATGTTAAACGGACTAAAAAAACACCTCTCAAACAAACTGATATTAATCCAGAGCCATACATCCTATCTCCAAAATTCTTGCAGGTGAGACTTGTGGTGAGTCTTGTGAATGTATCAATGTATAATATGTGGAACAAGAGTCAGACCTGAATACGTAGAGACTGTGGGAATGTGGAGTTAGTCAAACATGTTAGTAACAAAAATTTAACATGGGAGTGAATGAAAATTGGGCTTTGGTTTCATGTCTCTACGACATTCCTACTGGTCATATGAATTTTCCAGTCCTTTTTCAAATTAGTCTAGGGGTATGTGCAACTGTGTTATCATTTTTGTCATGCTTTAACCTGTAAATAACAATAAATGGTTAAAAAAAAAAAAGTTAGTTGCTGTCATTTCTTAAGATTCCTACATTGAGAAGTTGTGCAAGTGGTTTCAGTCTTAAAATAAGGAAAACAACCTGGATCCTTTGCTGGGATAATTTGCAAAACATTGCCATACCTTGTTACTAGTAAAATCTGGCTTTATATTAGCTTGAAAATCTTATTAAGAAAAGTTAGATATATGTTTTTTTAAATAATTTTTTTAAATATAAAATATTTTTTGATGTAAAAATTTCTTGGCAAGCTTTTTTCTCTATTTAGCTGAAAAATAAGACAAATGTTCTAGAAATAAGGTGTTTGTTTTTTTTTGTTTGTTTTGTTTTTTTTACTTTCTTAGAGTTCATTTTTGCAGTGTAATCAAATCCACACACAGCTGTGTCTGACAACAGTAAGGTCAACTTAATACAGTATACAGTTAGCTGATAGACTGTGTAACCTTACAATAAATGAAGGCTAATATTAGCTGATGTAGCTAAGATACGTTATTAATTCCAACAAGTGCAGACAGAATCCACTGAAGGTTTTGTTCATGTAACTTCTGAACCACAGCTGTTTCAAAGCTGTTTGTCACAGAAAACAAAACATAAGATTTATTCACTAAACAGAAGCTGTGAAAATCCAAGTCAATCAAAGCTAACCAGTCACTCAAAGCAGCCACAGCCTTCATTCTGCAAACCATTAAAATCATTTATGAGTTACATAGAGTTAAAAAAAAAAATCAAGTTCAAATTTTATCAAGTTTTATCAAGTTTTATCCTTCTAACACGAAGTCAGACAGTCAGTCAAAATAAAACAGTGTCATGTTCAGGTGCTGCATCAGCTGATAGTTTACATTATCGCTCTGTTAGCTTAGCTTTTAGACAGAACGCAGCCACAGTAAAACCATGAATCACCTCCATTTTTCTAGTTTGTGCTGTGTCAAAGCTGCACTAAACGTCTGGTTGGAGTAGTCCAAACCACATCGGTATAGTCACAGGTTGGTCTCAACCAGGCATCACCAAATGGCGGACCTTGGTCTGGACCTGGACCCAGTGATGGTTTTGTCCGGACCCGTGACCAATCTCTGATAAATTCCAGAGAATGGATCATTTTCATAAAGTATTTTTTCTGACGGTGGCGGCTACAGACAGCAGGTGCTGCTACTTCAGTGAATAGGACAATAGCTTCACTCAGATGAGCCAGTCAAAAAGCTTATTTACCCTGTGCAGTGTGTGCACCAGAGCAGAGAGGGAGAGACAGTGATGACAGCGTGTCTGTTCCAAACAAGGACAGTTGCTGCGGAACACTGTTGTTTTTTAGGGCGCTTTCACACTGTGTACCCGAGTCCGTACTGTACTTGGATACATTCACACCTTTCCCACAGATGTTGTGTTCACAAGTACGAACCGCGGCCCGTGCCCGAGTACGAGGAGGTGTTACAGGGCGGAAACAGTAGGTGGCGGTGTGGAGGGAGTTCTGTCACTGTCCTACAAACATGGAACTCAAAAGAGGACGATCCCTTACCACAGTGTTTCCACTGGTAAAGTTTGGGCTACTGCAAAATCCATGCAGCCACACCATCCATTTCATACAAAAAAATCATCACCGTCGCATTAGACTTATCATATATAATATAGAATAGTCCAGGACAAACATCCTGCACCCTCAAATGAGAGTCTGCGAAGCTTCAGGGGGTAGAGAAAAGATAAATGAACGTAAAGTTTCACTTTCACTTCTGTGGGAGCAGAGACCCACCGTCCCGTACCCTCATAGTATTATGAGTAGGATGGAAACCGACGCACGCGCAGGGTTACCGACCAAAACACACGTGTGTGCACCCCCCACCCCACCCCCACCCCCCAATTACACAACACCACACCAACAAATCTATTCCACAGTTTGAGGCAAAGAGAAGAAGACTTTATTCACCTTTGTTTGCACTTTTTTTTAAATTTATTTTATTCTGAGGTTTCTGTTTTCTTTCATCTGAAATAAAGGCCTTAAATGTATTTGGGACTGGGACCTGGGACTACTTTTTGTCATGGCAAAAGAGCTAGCTGTGCACTCCGTTAAACATTTCCTGCATTGAAAATTGACAATAAATATTGTTGAAACCATGTGAAAATGGAACATAGGGGAAGGCTCAAAGGCACAAGTTGGACTTCGGTTCAGACCTTTTACTTGGAGGAAATTTGAATAACTGGACCTCAGTGATTTTTAATTGAATAGCCCTGGTCTAAACTGTGGCTCAACAGACAGTAACACCACACAGTAGGTTTATACTGTCATAAGTTTCATAATCCAACTGACCCCCATAAAAGAATGAAGAAGAACTCTGCGATTACAGCGTCAAGCTTGTTTTGTTCACTTGAGGACAGTATACAGTGGTGAAAGCAATGCTTGTGTTTTTAATTACTTTCTTTGAATGTGAATGTTGTTTCTTAATGGTTCTCATCCTCAATTCTCCTTTAACCTTAGTTTTTTTTCATTGTAGGAAACCAGCAGTGTCTCACTACTCCTTGTAGTGGTCACATATGTTCAAGGTGTCACATCATATCTCTGTCATACAATACACTGACACCGTTTTGACATAACACTAGAAAACCTTATAATAAACCTCTGAATCTGTTCATGTAGAAATGGTACAATTCCTTAAAGAAAATTTAAACAAATGAGTTATGGAAAAATTCACTCCTTTGTTCAGTTCTCTTCATGAACACTAACCGTAATTAACCGTTGAGCCAAAAACTATTTTTACATCATAAACACCTAAACACACCAAGTAATCTCACTTCCCTGATGAATGTTAGTGCATTTACAGTTAAACTTAACCAAACCCCACACAACAATAGAGATGTCTTCTTAGTGTAAATTTTAAAACACAATTGTCTGTCAGAAAATTTTTTTAATTTAATTAACAGATGATGTGAGAGACTCAGTAGATGAATGAGCTGTCAATCAAAAAACAGTTTCTGCTCCATCATCCTCAGGTAAATGGTAACGGTCAAAGAATCCACCCCCAACAGGACATCAGCCTAATCCAACTTCTTTGTGAGGAGATTTAACCTCCTGAGACCCAGGAAATGTCAGCAAAGTACAAGCTTTTTTTGTTTTTTATTAAATAAGTGCTTATATTGGAAACATCATGATGCAACAGTTTTTTCAGATGCAGTTTTTTTAATTTTTATGGAATGTCCTTTGTGGTGGACAGTTTTCTTTCTTTTTTTTTGGATAAAGTTGTGAAACTCTTGTCCACAAGTGTGGACAGAAAACCCATAGCTGGGTCTGAGGAGGTTAATCATATTGTTCTGCTCTTGCCGGGTTTGTTTGGAATCAGTTTTTAATGATGCAATAACAGTTTTATGGTAGAGAGTAAAGAATTCATTTTTATACGTGCTTGATCGATGAGATAAATACGTGACAAGAGTTTCCAGGGATTGTTAGACTGCTCTGAAAGTAGGTCAAGGTCTCACTAGAAACATTTTCTGGCATCTTCCAGCCTTTAATAGTGCAAACAGACATTTCCTTTCTTCGGAGCCAACCATAAAGACACAATGTGCAATTTGATTGGATGAGAAGTAAAGAGGAATTCAAAACAACTGTATAATAGATGCAAGGAAGCAAAAGACCAAAACACACTTAAAAGGCAGAATAGAAGACATTTTCTGTCTTTTATTGATAAGTCTATATAATCCCTCTAAATCAGGGGTCTCAAACATGCGTCCCGCCAAAGGTTCCAATCCGGCCCCTGGGATAAATTTGCAAAGTGCAAAAATTCCACAGTCAAAGCTGTCGAACTCATTTTAGTTCAGGTTCCACATACAGACCAATATGACCTACAGTGAAATAATAACAGCAGAATCACCTAAAAAAATAATGACTTCATATTTTCTTCTTGGTTTGATGTGAAAAAAAAGATAATACATTGTGCCTATAAATATTGACATTTTCAAATTTTTGTCTTTGTTTTAGTGCAAAAAATAACATTAAATTATGAAAATATTTACATTTACAAACTATCTTGTAACAATAAAATGTGAAGAACCTGAACAAATATGAACAACCTGAAATGTCTAAAGAAAATTCAGCACAATTCTAACAATTTTCTGCCTGTTCCTCAGTGTTTAGTGTCTTTGTAGATCTGATCCATAATGCACATGAAGAAATGATAAGTTGAGGCAGAATATCGTTAAAGTTGCACTTATTTTTCTAAAGAAATTTCATTTTTTTCAGGTTATTCACATCTTTTTTGTTTGGATAGTTTATAAAAGTAAGTATTTTCATAATTTAATTGGGTTTTTTTGCACTAGAACAAAGACAAAAATTTGGAGTTGTCATTATTTATACTGTAGGTTATTTTGCTATTATTTTACTGGTCCCGGCCCACTTTAGAGTAAATCGGGCTGAATGTGGCCCCTGAAAGAAGATGAGTTTGAGACCCCTGCTCTAAATGATGACTTATGACCTTCTGTCAGTGTATTTACCTGCAGACTTCCTGTTCTCTGTCTGTATTTTTTATTTTCCTCAGTTTTTTTCCTTGCATCAATTTTGGGCAGTGAGTGTGTGTCTTCAGCCAATCTCAGTATCATATGGCATTCAGAGGCATAACAACATAAAACCAACTGACTCCGGTTACACTGTTCTGTCCTGTTCCTGTTCAATTCTGTCAGATACAAAAGTCACTAAAGCTCATGCTTCAGCACAGACTGTGCAGCCCATGGCGTCTGTCAGATTAACATAGAGCAAAAGCAGTTGTGTATTGTCTCTGTACACATCTGGAGGGTTTTGTGAAGGTGTGTGTGGAGAGGAGAAGTTTGAACAGTTCTGTTCATTAATGTTCATACATCCTTTAAGCCACTTAAAAAGCAGTAATCCCTCCGTAACTGAAGAGCTGCTGCCTGACCCACCCCCCATATCACACCATGTACAGGTGCAGCCATGATGATGATGTAAATATGTAAATAATATTTAATTTTCCATTTTTAATTTTAATTCTTTCTTTATATAAATGCCATTTTTTTTTCTCTCCATATTTTCATTTTTTACTTGTTTGTGGCTTTTTTCTACCTGTCTTTTTCCCTGCACTTCCTTGTTGTATGTCGCTGCTGTTAACTGTGAAATTTCCCCATGGTCGGATAAATAAAGTCTTATTTTATCTCTTAAAGATGCTGCTCACAAACTTAAAGCCTCTGTAAATCCGGTTTAAAATTGTAGAAATGTAGAAATGATTTCCAAGCTGAATGTGTCATATGAACATATGAGTAATTATTATAGAATCTAGGCCAAAAGCAGCTGATTCTGCAAATTCAGACTGAGGATCATGGACCTCAGATCCAAAAAGATGCCAGTGTAGAAGGCCAATGGACGCTGCAGACCTCCATTCTACTCCTCTGGGCTTTGCTGCTGTATTTGGGGAAATGTTCTTTCATTGGGAAACAAAATGTAACATTACTGTTTAACAAAATGCTTCAAAATCCAGTATTAACAACTGTTACTGTTAAATTTAAGCACACACATACAGGTCCATGGTAGATACTTGGCTTATATATTCTATCATCTGGCAGAAACAAAGCAATACAAATATGCACAAAAATACACATGGTAACACAAGGTAAGTAAAGGTCTGTAGAGCTGTGACAGATGCATCTCCTTCATGAGGAGAATTACCTCCTTGACCTTTGACCTTCTCCACTCTATCCTGTCCCTCAAAACAAATATGGCCACGGTGAGTTGAACATTTCAGCATGGTGTCTGGTGTCTCAGTGATAATCCCTCAACACACAGCTGTGCTTCATGTCGGCACCGTTGGACGTCCTTCAGAGCCTTAATGCATGTGTGGGGGACGGGCACTATTATTACTGTGACATAACAGTATGATGTCAAACTGACAGACATACTGTACAGCACTTACAGCCCTGTACACCTTCATTTATGACACTTAAATGTGTAACACATGAACTGGTAATGCTTACACTCTTTGTCTGAGCATTCAATACTCGTCTTTGAAATATGAAACTTTATTAAATTTTATAGATGGAAACTTGTACAGATGGACAGAAGATTCCATCCCACAGACTCCAATGAAAAACTCCGAAAATGTCAGAAAAAAGTAGAAAACTTAACCTCCGATCATTTGAAGAGTATAAAAGACAAATATATTTGATTATCATGCTGAATGCATCAATCACTCAACAAAACACATTAGTTACTAAATATCATCCAGTTTCAGGTCTACTTCAATAAATGTTTGGTTTTTATTTTTATTTTTTTAAAAAAGGAGGAAGTAAGGAGTTGGTGGGACCTCTACAGAACCTTTGATGTTGTGTTGATGGTGTCATAAAGGACCAGAGGTACATAGGGAGGTGACAAACTGGACACATTGAATTTCCTTTCAGTTCATCATTGCAACTCATTTTGTTTAATTTCATCCAGTTCCCATGGAGCTTAGCAGAGCCACTTGGGACAACAACTCTTCTCCAATGTGGAGAGGACAGTCAACCCTTTCTCAACTGAGAACCATGGCCTCTGACTAGGAGCTGCTGATCTTCATCCCAGCTGCTTCACACTTGGCTGTGAATCGTCCCAGTGCAAGCTGGAGGTCATGGCTTGATGAAGCCAACAAGACCACATCATCTGCAAAAAGCAAACATGTGACCCTGAGGCCCCTAAACTGGACCCCTCCTCCCCCTGGCTGTGCCGAGAAATTCTGCCTATAAAGGTTATGAGGAGAACTGGTGACAAACGGCAGCCCTGGCAGAGTCCAACCCACACTGGGAATGAATCCAGTTTACTACCAGCAATGTGGACCAAGCTCTGGCCCTAGTTGTACAAGGACCTAATGGTCTATAGCAGCGGGCCATGGATCCTGTACTCCTGCAGCACCCCCCACCGGACATTCCAAGAGACATGGCACATCAGCACACCTGGTTCAATTAATGATCAGCTCATCATCAAGCTCTGCAGAAGCCTGATAGTGATGTAATGGCTTTCAGGTGTGATGGAGGAGG
This sequence comes from Sphaeramia orbicularis, assembly GCF_902148855.1. NCBI lineage: Eukaryota > Metazoa > Chordata > Actinopteri > Kurtiformes > Apogonidae > Sphaeramia > Sphaeramia orbicularis. The sequence continues at coordinate 53,414,045 of NC_043971.1, forward strand.
GAAATATCTGAAACATGCAGGATACCGGCCCACGAGGACTGGAGTTTGACACCCCTGCTTTAGACAATCTGCACCACATCAGTTGTGATCATATTTAATGTAGTATCACTGTAATACAGTTATGAGCAGGTTACAATGAAATATAATGTGAGTTTATGACTTACAGTGATCTTAATAATCGTGTGTTTACTTCAGTGACTCCGACTGGTGAACAAGCCAACAGCAGTTTCCAGAAAGTTGCCCTCTGCTGGTGACGGAGGGTAAAACAATCTAGTTTTCTGTTTAATCCAAATGAATGACACGTTTTATTGCAGTGCCTTATGTTAACTTAGGCACAAAGAAAATAAACTACAGAAATATTGTCCAGTGTTTCAGGTTGACTTTACAAAAGTACTGTACTTTTCATGTGCCCTGTAGTTTGTGTCATCATTACTTAAAGTTGTGCTTAAATGTTGATTCTTGATGCATCCAGGCCCACTGCTCTGTGACTGTTTAACCCATTTAATTTGACTGACTGTGAATGACTCTGGTGTACAACTTGGTGTTTATTCTAACAGATGATTTTAACTATATTTAGATTAGTCTTTTTTTAATGTAGTCTGATCATCCCCAACTTCTCAGAGTCTTTTTGGCATTACTGAGTCTCTGCAGACCCCCTCCTCCTGGATCATTCTCCGCCTCCACTCAGACCACTTTGATCCAGGGAGCGCTTCATGTGATTACCACGGCAGCCCAGAAGTGTAGACACTAACACCTTCAGGTCAAAGAGACCCCCCCCCCCCCCCCCCAAAAAAAAAAAAAAAAAGCCAAATCACTTTTATTTGTAGAATCATCATATCATCACAATGACTTCGTTTATTTTCTAAATGACAAAAAAGTTAAGAGAAAAAAAAGTTTTTTGCAGAATAGAAAATGGGCAGTAAAACAGCATCATAACTCTGGCTTTTGTTTTCAGCGTGTTAAATGTTTCTATACACAAATATCAGTGATATAATTCAATTTTTTTTATATCATTTATGATATAAAAATGAACTGGTTCCATTCTTTTCATTCCTTTCCCATTTTTAACAAAAGTATAATTGTCAGTATATATTGTATGTTTAATGTAAAGGTTGTACTCATTTTTCTGTGTTGCTAAAGTTAGTAGGTGGAGTTAAACTAGAGGTCAACAAGCAAATCAAAATCATCAGAATCAGAATACTTTATTAATCCCAGGGGGAAATTACTGGGTGTTACAGTCACTCCATTCAAGTATATTTTAAAAAAAAAAAAGTAGCAGGGAAGAAATGATCAATACAGCAGAAAAAGGGGAAAAAAAGAAGAAAGAAAAAGAAAATAGAGGACAGAAGGTTCTACCCATGCAATAAAAAAGGGAATGCATTAAATTGACCAGGCTTAGGTTAAGACACCGTGGATTAGAACTGGATCTATCCCAAACATGTAAAGAGGAGGATGGATGATGTGGAGCCTGGAAGAAATGGCAGGTTGTCCAACATGTACTCTGGATATGCCACCTGATCAGAGAACGCAGTTGTGTACCACAATACAGGGCATAGGAACTCCAGAAGTTAACCTAAGGAGCCTCTGAAATACTAAATATAATTTGTTTGTGGTAACAACAATATAGAAAAACCTAATTTTGTGATGCACAATATACATATCACCAACACCAAAACAGCTGCTCACGAAGCCTTGGCATATTTTACTTAAATCTTCAAAAATCAGGGGGAAAAAAAGAAAAAAAGCATTATAAGAATGTGACTTGGAACAGATATTTATATTTAGATGTTTTCACAGTCTGATACTTGAACTTGACTTTAACCACAAGATGATTTATGAAATTATGTCTTAAACAAACTGGAATACAATTATTTGTTGGAATAAAATCTCATACGGAACAGCGGAAAGGGGCAGGACTTCAGCTGACTGCAGTAAAAGGAACCAAGTCTGCTGAAGAAGAAGAAGAAGAAGAAGAAGAAGAAGAAGAAGAAGAAGAAGAAGAAGAAGAAGAAGAAGAAGAAATGCAAACCTTTTGTATCTTTTAATTCAGTTGATAGCAGTAAATATCATGATATTAGACTTGAATGTGCTGATTAGCTTGTATTGGAATCTGTTTTGTGTGGGAATATGAGTTCTGAAGTGAGTGCGGCTGTTACAGAGGTAGATGAAGGACACAGAAGTTAGCTTAGCTGTAGCGTTAGCTAATGTCAGCAAATGACTGGCGCCAACACAACTGAATATAAGCATGAGCCTGAATTTTTATGTAATTTCACATTTTAGTTTGTGTTTTAACTACGTCTGATTTTAGTTTTGTACTAGGGGCTAGTCATATGTCTGTTAGCTAAATTTAATTTCCTCATAAATGGCGCCTATTTTCTTTGTCTCGTGCATTAGCCTAAGCTACATTAATTGTTAGCTCAAATATGGAGTTAGCATCAGTGTCTTTGAGTGTCCAAGAAAGCGCGATATAAGTGTGATGTATTATTATTATTATTATGATTATTATTATTACACCTAAATTATTAATTTAATTTAATTTAATTTGCGAGATGGTCACGTTTCATGTTTTAATGTCCGTCAGCTTCTGTAGCCGGTGCGCCATAGCTCCGCCCGTTCGGCCGTGCGGGTTGTGGAATGGAGCGCACCGTGCTCTGCAGTCCGGGCCGAGCTGAAGCGGAGGGCGGGGGGAGGAAGAGGAATAGGAATAGGAGGAGGAGGAGGAGGAGGAGGAGGAGGACTGGTGGATTGGTGGATTGGAGGCTCTCTGCTCCTGCGCTGTTTTTGCTCCAGCTCTCTACAGTCCGTCCGTCCGTCCGTCCGTCCTTCACTCACTCCAGCCGGACTCCAGTGCGCCTGTGTCGGCCTCCAGGTGAGTCCGAACCCGAGCCGGACCGAGTCGAGCCGGGCTGATCGGTGTTGTTTACCTCTGCTGCTCTTTCATCTCCTGTCTGCACGGATTTGTTTCATTGTGTCCGCGGCTGTGGGAAGCATCCACAGACACACGCACGACGGCCGTGTTCGTGGGTGTGAGTTACAGATGTGACCCGATAAAGCTTCACCTAAACCGGGATCTTATCAGTTAAACGGGTCGGTGTCGCATCCAACTCTCCCGCTCCGTCCTCTTTGCCCTCCCCCCTCCACCCCCTTGTCTCCATCGTGTTGTTGAACTTGTGTCGGTGAGTGTTTGTGTTTTGCTTGTGTTGTTGTGGTTCTATTGGTGCAGTTATGCAGACCTTTCTCTATCTGCATTTCTGCTGTTTTTAGTCCCAGATAATGCCCCCCCCGCCCCCCCCGTTTATTTTCTAGATGGAGCTGGTGATGATGATGATGGTGGTGGTAGTGGTGGAGGAGGTGGTGCAGGCGTGGTCGGCGCTGCTGACCTCAGCCTCGGATCAAAAACACTAGAATGTTCCTTTAACATTCCCACAGAAACTGAGTCCTTGCAGTGAACTACTCTGCACTGTTAATGCTGCTTCTTGATGTCATAGTTTTACTGGAGAAAAAACCAAACAAACAGGAAAACCGCTGGTTGTAGTTAATATTTGTGATTGTGTGGTAAACTGTTATCATTTTGTACTGTTAACTTCCTCCTGTGTGTAAATAAGCCCATTATCATCCTGTTTGATTCTGGACAGTTTTTCCTCCTCTATGACTCAGCTGTAGTGGCTTTTATCTCTCACATTCTGTGTCTGTATCTGTGACAGTAAATGCTGGTGCTTTGAGGCGTTTTTTTGCGCAGACCCTGTTTCAAATCCTGTAGAGCAATTATGTAATCAGATCCAGGCTGGGCTGCCCCCCCTCTCCTGGCTTCTCCATTTCTTTCCCCTCTTCGTCCCTTTTTCTCCTCTTTATCCTTCCCTTTTCCCTCATTCAAATTTTCTGTGAATTTTTCTTCTTGCTATCTAATCATTACCTCAGTTTTTCCCTCTTATCATCTGTCCCCCTCTGTGACCCCCACCCCCTTCCTCTCCTTCCCCCACCCTAGGTTATTTCTTTGATGCAGCAACTGGGAAACATTTGGCAACTTGTTGACCAGGGTTTTAACATGTCACACTTGGGTGTCAGGTTAATGCCTTTTTCCTCACTTTGTCCTGTTGAAACTGGATGAAAAGGACAAGTATTAAACCAGATGAATCTATTTGAGACAATGAATCTCTGCTCTACTGGGTGTGCATGAGTTTTGTGCTTATGGAGGTTAAAATGAGGAATTCAGAGGTTCTCAGTGTTGGGTGTCCAGTTCAAGGACACTGTACTGTAGGAGAAAAGCATTTACTCACAAAAAAACACAAACTGACTTGATTGAAATGTTTTATTTGTTGTGACCAAGTCATAATTTTTTTATCGAGTCAATTATAATATGGACAAACAGGAAAATGACCACCTTTCACCTTGTACAAAGTACCTCCAAAGTTAAATGGAAGTAAAACATGTCTTTGTCTAAATCTGCTGCAGGACAAAGTCTGTCCAGTTTTAAACTGAAATGACCTAACAATATTCTCAAAATAGTTTTATGTTCAATTAAGAAAATGGCAAAAGAGAGGCAGTCGTAAAAATCCCCTATGTTATAATATAAAACAGACAGATTTCATATTGATGCTGATCTCTTTGGTTTGATCCTGTTTTCACAGACTGTAAGTTTTGTGTTGCTGAATGAACAATAGAACAACTTCATCCAAATAAGTTTTTGCATTTTAAACAATGAAAATGCCTAAATTGAGAAGTCAAACTCATTTTAGTTGGGTTCCACATTCAGCCCAATATGACCTAAAATGGGCCAGACCAGTAAAATGCTAACATAACATCCTAAAAGAATATCAACCCCAAACTTTTCTCAATGTTTTTGTGTTGAAAACCATTAAATTGCATCATGAAAATGTTTAGATCTATAAGCTCTCCATTTAAAATTGTGAAATACATGAACAACTTGAAATGTCTTAAGAAAAATAAGTTAAATTTTAAGTTGCAGATCACAGTGGATCTACAAATACACCAAACATGTAGTAACAGGCAGAATATTGGTAAAATTACTCTTACTTCTCTTAAGACATTTTATGTTATTCATATTTGTTCATGTTATTCCCATTTTTTTGAAAGTATAGTTTGTAAATGTAAACATTTCCTTGTAATTCTACTCATTTTTTTTTTTTTCTTTTACATTGAAACAAACAGAAAAATTTGTCATCATTATTTATAGGTTATTATGATTTGTATTTTTCTTGTCTGATCCACTTTAGATCATAGTGGTCTCAATGTGGAACCTGAACTAAAATGAGTTTAACGACATTGACTGTTAATACCTCAGTGTAGGCTAATTTTGACAAATTCATCCCCCATCCCTTGGATCCTCTGGTCGGTTTTGGGGTAAAGTCTTTGTGGGTTGGGGATTTTGTGCTGTGGTCCCAAAATGCATCACTGAACCAATATGGCATCTTCCTTAAGTATGATATTTTAACTTCCTGTTTCTGTAGCATCAGAAAATGGCATGGCCGCATCCATCTTTATATACAGTCTGTGACAGAAGCAAATACAGAGATGCCGCCCCTACTCGTATACTTCTACAACATGATGTGATGCAGCACAGTGAATCAACTGATTGACAACAAATGAACATTTTACATGCAGCATAAACAAGCCAAATATGAGTAAAAACCATGTCTTGAATGATAAGTGAACTGAACCGTAGCACACAGTTCTGCTCTTAAAATCCATCTCACCTGTCGACAAACAGAAACATGATGATCTGCTGTTTGTTTTTATAGCTCTTAAAATGGAGCGAAACCAAGGGAAAAGGCCGGAAGTCATGGGGTTTTATGGGAAATCTGTGTTTAATCTGGATGAATGCAAAATACTCTACAGAGCAGCTGTAAAATCCTAAAATGACTTGGAGGAGCTTGCTGGTTGGTTTCCATTGTTTCCAGGCCTTTAAGTTATAGTTCATTGTATTTATTAAACCGTTTGCAGTGAACGTTGAATGTTTGGTCACTGTCCATCAGCCGGTTTGAGTGTTTTACTTATAAATGATCCACAGGGATGTTTTAAGTGGAAGGAAACGCTGCTTCTTGGTGTATTTTGGCAGCAAATCAAACTTCTTTCTGTCATTTTTTTTTTTCCATTCCTCACTGGCGGCAGCAGCGAGGATGATGATGATGCAGGTTACTCTCAGTTCGACTAGGCTGATGCATTCAGGAGATCTGAGTTGTAAATCAGTGAATCTGCTGCAGAGTTTTGCTGAGTCGTGAGCTTTCATAATCTTAATACCAGGATAATATTAAACTTCAACTCCCTGCAGGAGAGAAGGACGATAGACAAAACAAAATCTGAGTAAAATACACACTTTATTTTACAATAGCAGAAGTGTTCAACAAGCAAGGTGGTTAAGGCTTAAATATTAAATCAGATTCAATATCTTCTTGATGAATTCTTTGACTGGATTGTTGAGTCATTCACTTTTTTATAGAACATCAAACCGTAAAAGCTTTTTTGCAATATTTTCATGTATATTAAATTCTAGCTTTGCGCTGTTTATTGGTGGCACAACCTGAAGATTAAAGCTCTTATGGTCAGTAATCAAACACAGTTTTAATCTTATTTTTTGTCATTTTGTAAATGTCAGAGTTTTCTCATTGATTCAGTTTAATTTTATACACTGTTCTTGTTCTGTCAATAGCTTTAGGGAACTTCTTGTAACTGGTCCTAAAGTCTAAACCATCCAATTTTTTCCCCACGCTGTAATCCACAGAGACCATTTCATTTGGTGGTGTAACCCTGGCCCTATAGACTGGCTGTTTGGTCCATTTAATGGTCTGGGTTGGACACGTGCATGTTTGGACTAAATGGGGTAGAACCTGGTTTAGATCTGGATTCTCTCTGGTTTTGGTCACAGTGTCTCAGGTTGGTGGTTCTGACAACTGTAAAACTTCTGTTCTGTCTTAAAGGTGGACTAATATTCACCCCCAGTCACAAATCACCAAGGTGATGTTTTACACAATAAAATAATTTCAAACTACTTTGTCCTGTTTTCCCATCTGGGCTTTGCAAACAGAAGTGTAACTCAGGAAAAGTTAAAAAAAAAAAATCTGTCAATTTGAGTTGATTCCAAAAACCCAGTCTTGTTCGGTGCAGGTTCTGTCCTTTATTTTCACTGTTCCTGCCTTTGTCTGTTTACTCTGAATGGGTTCTGTCTTTCTGTACCAGCCTTGTAAACAGATCTGTGAGTGTGTCGCTGTGTTAATTAGTGCATTAGTCTGTTGACAGACTGTATGTCTCCGACGTCAGCATGTTTGATAGGGGGGGTGGGGGGGTTGACTGAGGGTGGTCCGGTTTACTTTACTGTGGAAGAGGAGCCACAGTCAGGTGACCAGAAACACCATAAAAGAAGAAAAGGAACATTTGATCCACCTGACTGTGAAGACTGAGCTCAGACTGATTCAACCAGAAAAACCAATGAATGGAGACGAATAGAAAGGAAAACAGTGAGGTTGTGTTTTCACATTGAATTTGTTATTTATGTCACATATTGAACACAGCGCAACTGAAAACTGAAATTCAGTCATCGTTTATTGGTTGATTTTCATTGCATTATCACAACGAAATTTTAGTTGATTAATAGATATAGAAATACCATTTTTTCTTTAAAGTTTGAGTTGATTTTTGGTCCTGGATGGAAGTTGAAGAAGTCAGACAGTCATGAGTAGTTTAAATTAGTTATCAAACGAAACAAGATGAAAATGTCAGACCAAGCCAAAACTATGTAAAGTACTAAACAAGATGAAAATAGAGTAAAAGGCGGAATAAGAAGAAACTAGAAGCACTCGGGAGAGCGCAGACCTCTGCCAAGGCTGATCAGTGGGCCCCCCCGTGGGCCCCCCCACCCCCAATCACACCCAAAAGTTAATCATTTCTTCCTTATCCCATTTCCAACAAACCCTGAAAATTTCATCAAAATCTGTTCATAACTTTTTGAGTTATGTTGCACACTAACGGACAGACAAACAGACAGACAAACAAACCCTGGCAAAAACAAAATCTCCTTGGCGGAGGTAACAACGCAAAAGATGCAAAGACAAACAGCTTAACATGAATGGAAAATTACAGAAGATGTAAAAGATTTAATGAAAACATAAACAACATAAAAGATGTAACAAGATGAGGACAATATGAGATCCATGTCAAGACAAACATTACATAAATGACCTAAAAGACGTAAGATGAATGCACAAATGACTTATTTACAAGATTTCACATTAATCTGACTTTTTTGAGCATAATTTCAACAGATGGGCAGTTCAACAGTCATTCCTAATGAGATGCTCTAACTCATGCCACGAATGGGTCATGACCAAAACAATTTTTCGGACCCGTCTGCAAACATTTTTATTTGTGCTGTAAGTGTGCCTGGCTTTTGGAGCCTCTAGTGGACATTAGAACTACATGTTTCAGGGTTTACTCATTGGTTCCATTTTTCTGCATGAGAGAATGTAGAGAAAAAATTAATGTGGAACCTTTTATTTTTTAAATATTTTGGGACTTTTTTCTATGTTTTCTTAATTAGATTGGGTCAAAATTTGTACATAATCAACACCCAACAAACCTTCCCTTTTTTTAAATGAAATAACCATTTCAAGCTTTTCATGTCTGAAAATGACAATGTGTGGTGGATTGTCCCTTTAAGAACCAGAACTGTGAGGTGTCATATTTTCAGAAAGGAGGCCAGTAGTCAGTGTTGGCTCTGTCCTCTGTTGATTCTCTTTACTTTCTCCTCCTATTATTCCTTCCTCACTCCCTTATCTCTTTCCAGCCGTCCTTCCACTCTTGTTCTTCACCTTAATTCCCTAGTTTCCTTTTTACCCCCTTACGTTAAAAAAGAGAAATAAAGTAAGAGTGTAATGACAGCGCTGCTGCTGTATTTCAGGGCTTTTATTTTAAAGCTGACAGCTGGGGTTTATTCCTCCCTCCTCCTCCAAGACTCGGAGGCTTTAACTTTAAGCTGCAGGAGTGTGGATGGAGGAGGAGGAGGAGGCTTCATCTGCTTTGGCAGCAGTAATGCTGGTTTGAGTTGGGATGGGTCCAGATGTAGGAGAAACATGAACCCAGAGGGTTAGTCCTCGGTACCCCCCCCCCCCCCCCCCCCCCCCCCCCCCATGGTAAAATGTGTAACTTTACAACACAAATGAACAGATTGACTGGTTGATCATCTTTGGTGGTTAATCAATGCCAATAGGATATTTTGACTCAACTGAAACTGCAAACTAAGAAGGAAGAAGCTGTATAAACATAAAATAGACACTGACAGTCACCTAGATGTTCAAATTACTCTGACTTGGATAGATAAAACTGTGACCATGTTTGTAATAAAGTCAAAATCGTTTTCCTTTAAAGTGTACCTGTACTTGTTATGCTTATGACATTAATTGTGCTTTGTGTTTTACTTATAAGCGAGAGGGGCACAAATTCAGTAAAAAATCACCATAAATGCACCACACTGGATCTTTTTATTACGTGAATTACACGCAGGGCAGAACCTATGGGAGCAACCATTGCCGACTGTAAGTGACACACCTGTTGTTGATTCCGGGTGATGGTGTAAAAGTAACCAAGCAGCAGTCAGTGAGCGAGATTGAGTGGAAAGCAAGTGTTCGTGCACATTGTCCTAGGGATGCAACCCAGCACTGACCGATAATGTGTCATCTTAGACTGGTGTCTACTGCATGGGGTCAGTGACCAGTCCACCGCAGCCCAGGTAACTGGACAATACAACGAGTCTCTGTCACCACCGGTGCTGGAGCATCCCATGAAGGAGGCAAGGCAACATGTCTCTGACCATGAATGACTGACAGAGCAGTGACTTGGTACTCACGCATACTTGACAGTGGGCTATAATGGAAGTTACTGGACAGAACCGCCCGTATTAAACTTGATCTTAAATAGCTATCAATGAAAATTTGCTACAGGTACCCTTTAACTCTTGAAGACCTAGAGCAACTTTTGTGTTGAATTCCAAAGGAATTGTAATTTTTCTCTAAATCTAACATTTAAGTGATTTTATCACCATGTATATTAGTATTATCCTTTGCATTTTGCGTAGTGAGTCAGGTGTTTCCTATATTTATTTTACTGATCATGTAGATGTTCATTAAATCTCAGAGCAAATTCAAAGGTTATTACATAAAAAAGAGAAAAACAAAGAAAAAGTGACTTTTACAGTAAAATATATCATTAACTGAACATAAACCAAGTGTCTCCATCCATTGTTATTGATAAAACTCCATGGGTTTTACTGGTGAATTAATGATGTAGTAAATGACGGTGTTTCCACTTTCACCGCAGAGCCTCTGACCGTCAAATGGGTCATATCTGATGCCCATGATGAAAGATTAATAACTGTATTTTACACCAGTTATTTACACGTATTGATAGGATTAGTGGATCAACAGGTATTAAACATTTTAGATGCTGTTGGTCACTGGTTGTTGTTTAGGTCTTTATTAATATAATATTGATATATAGTGGCTTATATGGACTTCATCAGTCAAAGTCTACTCTAATGATTAATGTTTAGCCTTGGTCACTGATTAAACTACTAATTGCATCATGTTGTCAGTGGTACATAATGATTTCTGGCTGGTATGAGGAGGTGCAGTAGAATATGTCAGGAGATGTAGCTGGATGGAGGTGGAGATGAAGTCCAGGAGTAAGGAGGACAAGAGTTAACCGGCTGAAAAATGTTCCCTGGAAGGAGGGAAGAGGACGAGGGAGGAATGTTCTGGAAAATGTCCAGCTGATAGGAAGTGGGGCAGTGCGACAAGAGAGGAGGGAGGGCGGAAGGACTGAGTGAAAGGGAGGAGGGAAAGGTTTTTTTTCCCAGTGGTGAGATTTCAACTAAATATAGAGAGCTGAACATCACTTTCTAAACACACTGCAGGTTCAGTTTGTTCTGGAGGTTTGACAGAACCAGACCTGCATCCAACCTCTGATATGTCCAAATGTCTCAGTGTAATACCACTGATGGCCACTCCAAATGCTTGGCTGCCATTGAACAGCAATAATAATGTCTCAGTGCAAATAGAAGATGATGATGTCTTCTGTGATGGGCTTTGATTGACAGGTGTGAGACTTTCAGGGTGTCATGTTTTTGAATGAAATTTATTTCTAAAGACAAGACTGTAAATTGACTTTGTTACACAAATATGTCAAGTTTATTGTTACTTGATTAGTTAGCATTTAACATAAGCTCATCTCAGACCCCTCACAGATGGCTCTGCGCCCTTTGTCCAAATTTAGTCACTTCTACCTCCAAAACACCGTCATTAGGACGGCCAAAACACAAAGTAGAGCTTTTAAAACAATAGGTCAAAAACTATCAGGTGACATCATGGTTCCTCCATCAACTTAGTTTATATGTAGAGGAAGTATTTAAAGGGTAACTGTAGTGAATTTCATTTCTCGCTTTTTCAAAAGATCACGTTTAATATGAGTGGTTCCATTCAGTAACTTGCATTATAGCCCATTGGCAGGTACGTGCTTTCCATAGGGTCCGCCCCCACCCACATTTCATGTAATAAAAAGGTCCAGTTATGTGCATTCACAACAATTTAATTTTTTTATTTTTTCTTACTGAATTTTTACCTCTCTTGCTTATAAGTAATATATAAATACAATTAATGTCGTAAGAATGACCAGTACAGGTACACTTTAATGGAATAGCATCAACAGGAAGATAAGATTTAAATGGCAAAAAAAAACTGTTGCATTTTGGCTGTGAAAATGGCATACTTAAAGGTGGGGTGCAAGATCTTAGAAAAACGGTTCGAGCAAGCTACATTTTGAAAATACTCAATTCAAAAGTCTAAACCCCTTTCTTCAGACATCCCTCCGAAGCCACGCCTCCAGAGTACTGGCACACGCAATGCTTGTTCCTGAGGGTTCATGAGCACTGCACAGCAACAATTCGCCGGCTGAGGCTCCGGCTCCATCCCCAGCTGAGGCTCCGGCCCCACCTCGGGCTCAGATGCCGGCTACGGCCCCGACCACTGCTGAGGCTCCGTCCCCGGCTCCGACGCCGCCTGAAGCACAGCCCCAGCTCTGACGCTGACTACGGCACCAGCTCCAACTCCGACCCTGGCTGAGGCTCCGCCTCCGATCCATGCATACCTCATTCAGTCTCCTCCAACCCCCCCACTCTTACAGAACAGCCCCAGTTCAGACCTATCTGACTAACGTTACATTTCCTAGTGATTTATGTTAGTGACAAAAAAGTTTGCCGGTGAACTTTCCATCCTAATAGAACTAATATAGCCAAGCTCTGGCTTCGTTTCCTGTACAGTTGCTCCAAACCTCTGAGAACGCATGATTCACGCTCAAAGAGGGGTACGTACAAATGGCAGTTGAGTTTGATAGACATATCACCGTTCAATCATTTCAAGTGGGCGCTCAAAAAGATTGGATGGTGTTTTTTCAGTCCTGTCTGTTCCACTGGTGACAAATTTTTTTATTTTTGTGTTGGAGCATTTAATTAATTGGTTGTAATCAGGGTGTGAAGGGGATTTTAAGTAATATAGTAAAAAGTGCTCCAGCAAAACATCTTGGACCCCACCTTTAATGTTATGTTTAGGCCTAAAAACAACTTGGTTAGGACTAGGAAGGTCAAATGGGCTACACAGCCGCAGTTAAGAATAACTTTTATTTTAGTTTTGAAATGTGAGACAAACAGTAGCTGCGAGCAGTGATTCTTTTCAGTCTTGGATTGGGCCAGGGCAAAACAGCATAGGAGTTTTGTTTGAATTGAATCCCTATTTACAATGTAAATCACAGTTTTGCTCATTTTAAAATGTAGGCTGGTTAGGGTTTAGTCCGGATCGAAATAAGGGAAAGGAGGCACCTTGGCTTCAATTAATATCACGTTGAAAATTATGATAATATTTCATTTAGAAAATAAAATCAGGTCAAATATGACAAAATGTATGTGGTCACAAATTTACTGATTATATTTTTGCCACTCTCCCTTTAGTGTAGATGGTGTACATCATTTAGAATTGTGGCCAAAGATAATTCAGTGCCCTGAAAGAACATTTCACTGCCCTTTTTTTAATTCCCCTACCCACTCCAGAGGGGTATATAGCTGTACCAGGAATTCCATCCGTCCGAGATTTTTGTCCAACCAATTTTTCTGACACTATTCACCTAATTCTTTTCAAATTTGGCACATGTTCTTTACATGTGCCTTTCAATTTTTTTTATTAAAACAAAAACGTTTTAAAAAGTTTTCCTAAAGATTCAAAGTTAAGACTCAAAATGAATCCCTGGGTAGACAGTGAGCAGGAGGGGCAAAGTGTAGTGTGATTGGGCGGGTGTATTAGTGAGCTGTGCTTACTTTTTTACTTGTTCTATGTTAAAGTGCCACTTTGCCACTGCAGTGTTATGTCAAAGTATTGGTATAACAGGCACAAGTATTCACCTGACCAGAATATACCTGGGGTTGGGGGTATACTTTGGCCTGTTACATCAATACTTTGACATAACACTGCAGTGGCAAAGTTTTGTCAAGGGCTGGAGGTTGAAATTTGACAGAGATCCACTTCTTAAATCTCAATGTAAGAAAAACCCTACCATTTGGAACCAAACTGTAACGTGTTTCCCTGAGATTTGGGCTGTGGTTTCATGGCCTTTTGTCGTTGTTGTTTCTTTCTGACCATCTACTGCATTTCCTATTCCTATTTGACTGTAGTCTCCTGCCTTTGGTACAATTTGCTTTAGTTTGGAATGAATCAATAGTATTTACACACTCCTCATAACTACAGATCTCTAAGGTTATGTACAGATCTGTGTATAACTAATTGTTGTGTTTGTCTCAGTTTTACAGTTACTGCCGCTCATGGAACTAAATGCCCAACATTTTTGTAATCTTTGACGTGGGAAATGTACCCAGATATGAGTGAGTGTTGGTCTGTTTGAGCTGCTGATATGTGGTTCTGCTTCTTTTCAGTTGTTGTGTGTCTGTGTGGTTTTGTAGCAGGGTTTATGGGGCTGAACCACTTTGACCTCAGCAGAGGTCAGACACACATGAGGCCATTTGTTCTTTTTTTCGGCAGCTGTTTAATCATCTCAGACGTGTTGAAAACCACAGATTCTAGGACTCGACACCACATTCAAATGGTTTTTTTCTCCTTAATTCTTAGTGATGTTGATCATAATTTATACATCCTATCTTTCTAACGTAATTCTATCATGTTATAGGTTTTTCTTTTTTAGATTAAGAAATATTGTTGTTTTTTTTTTAATCATAATCTATAAGCTTTTTGTGGTCAGTTCCATTTTTGTTATGTTCTACTTTGTTGAATCTATTTGCTGTATGTGTGTGTGTGGGCAGGACGTCATAGGATAAATAAAGCTGCACTGTGTTGTAAATGAAGTTGTTAAAGGTTTCCAAGTGATTTTAAAACCAATTAGCTTGTAAAGTTTCATGTAACTTTCCATCAGAGTAAAAGAAAAAGCTCCCGTTACACCCAGTTGTGTCTCATGAATAAAATATGTGAACAGAGTGTTTATGAAAGCTGTGTTAATTTGCTGCAGGATTTTTTTTGTGTGTTTTTTTCCCCCACTTGTATGTTTCCAGAACAGCTCTCTGTTCGTATTGGTCAGATTATTTCCCAATGGATGCAGACAATGAAAAAAATGCATGAGGTGAATGTGAGGAAAAGCAAAGGTATGACTTCGATGTTTTCTTTGGAGTTGGTTTCTGAATCACGGCCCAACCTGGGCGCTAAGTTCCAAGAGCTTCGTAATTAGTTTTACAGAAGGAGATGAGGCAGCGGAAAAAAGAGAACTAGTAAAAAATCTGGACAATCCATCGTAAGGTGCAACAAACTGTAGTGTGCAAAGTAAAATAGAATTTTTGCATAAATAACATTAAAGTGCATAGTGGAAATAGGTTTATGACCGGGTTTAAACATCAGCCAGAGGTGAGTTTATTGTAGTAAGAGCATGTGGCAGGAAAATTCCGAAATCTGTCTGTTTTACAGTAGAGCTGTAACAGTATGTTTGAGAAGGTGCTCCGCTGTCGGATGGATGGATGGATGGATGGATAGATAGATAGATAGATAGAAACCTGTTTTTTGCTCATGTGACTTAATTCTACTCTTTCCGTTTTCACTATTTTACTACAAAATGACTGTGATAATTCACATTTTTACATGAAAGTAAGTTTTTTACTCATTAACATGGTGTGTGTTAGTACTTTAACTGGACACCTGTAAGTCCACAGCTTTTGGACATGTGGTTCAGTTTAGGACCAGGACCATCTCACACTAGAACAGGCCTAAAATTAATGACTATTTCAATAGTCTACCAGTCATCGACTACTGTAACCAACCATTTTTCCTTAAATAAAAGTGCATGATATCATTAATGACCTGTGGACGAATAAATTAGTTGCGGACTAATTTTGTCATCGACTACTCAACCAGTTGTCACAGCCCTACTCTAGAATGAAATATTGGCCATCTAAGCAGTCAGTCTTAACTGAAAGTCGAGACTGGCAGTGTAAAAGCAGTTCAATACTTAGTGCAGACTGGACAAAATATTCCAGCAAATTGTTACAACCCCCACCCACTTCCACTCGGCTTTACACAGCTGACCTTGTGTTGTCCCCATGTCTGTGTTCCTGGTTTCATCCAGCTGAATGGAGATGGTTATCACAACTATGAGGAATAATTGTGTTTTGCTCAGATAGTAATTGCGATAAGCTGATGATGTAATAACAGTGAGAGGCCTGTGTGTAACTTCAACAGAGCTCTGGGTACACCACAGAAACACCACAGACGGTAGTGTGTGTCGTCTGCCCACATCTGGACATCTCAAAATGTTTCACTTATTAGGAATTTGTGTTTGTGAGGATGAGAGCACTGCGTTTGGCTGCATGGAAATCAGATTTAATGGCCTCGTGTTGAAGGTCAAAGCCCAGTTAATGTGTGTGTGAGATTGTATTGACCTGTATTTGACAAATGTCCTAAACTAATGCTTCTGAAAGCTTCACACAAGTGAGAAAATCATCTGCCGAGGTTTGACATCAGGCGTAAAAGTACAAACAAGTTGGGGACAGCGATGTGTCCTACATGTACCATGTGTTGATGAGTGTTTGTGTAAATAATTGTGTTGTGTTGTGTGTGTACACCCTGAGGCATTGCTGTTGAAGTGTGGGTGGGGCTGACAGACAGCGACTGAGAGGAAATGACTGATTATCTGAAAATGGAGCAACGCCTCTGGGCTGAAGGCTCCATCTGACCAATACCATGTCCACAGTCAAAGGTAAATCCCACCTGTCCGTCAGTGTGTGTTTGTGGTTGTCACTTATGACAGTGGGTTTACACATATCCCACACCAGTGTCTTATTGGGCCGTGACTGTTGAAAAGTTCACCCACCGGCAGATCGGGGTTGAAGTTTCACCGTTGCTATGACAGTGGAGGGGCTTACATCACTGACCTCCGCCCTCGTCTTTTCAAGGGTGGAGCTGTAACACAAGCTCTGATGTCACCATATACTACATTACATTAGTGTGTGTGTGTGTGTGTCCGCTGAGGTCATTTGGAAAAAATTCACCACATTTAATCAAATCCATTAGAGCTGCAACAACGAGTCGCTGCGTACTGCACTGTGGTACGATCCAGATTTATGTGATGTCACTGATCCTGCTGTTAGGTGTACTACCGTAAACTGAGAAGTAGATGAATGAATACTTGACTATGAAGACATGATGTCAGTTAATAGGTCAGTGTCTGTCAGTGTCATGTGAAAGTAAATCTGTACTGGAGGGAAAAACGGCTGGGCTCCTGCAGATGCACTGGATGGATGTGTAGAGGGGATTTACACCAGTGGATCCTTTAACCGCAATACACACTGACACACTGGGATACATGGGAAATGAGTGTGATGACATGGGACACATTGCACACACACGCACAGGGATCTGAAATTTGATGCATGTGTCTCTGTAGATGAATGCACAGACGGGTGAGTGAGAGTGACAGGTAGGCGGTGGCGTTAAACCTGTAGAATTGTAGAATGTGTGTTCAGTAGGACACGGAGACACATATGCATACTGGAACAAAAGAACTACAGTTAACACACGCACACACACACACTAACACACACACACACACACACACACACACACACCCTGTCCAATAGATGAGATCTGACATCCCACAATGCTTTGCAACATAAGCTAGCCAGGATTGTGGGCTGGAAAGATAGAGGGAGAGAGAAAGGGAAAGTGCTTGGCAGCTGGCCAGCATGAGATGGATCGCCATGACGACACAGCCGACCCTCCAGTCTGGACTGTGAAGAGTTGAGTGTGTTCATGATGTATGTGTTTCTTCATATTGTGTGGGATAGTTCTAACTATGTGGAGCCACAGTGGGTTTTTTAAGTCAGTTTTAGAGCATCGATGATTACTCATTTATTGCCGAGGTGAATAGAAAGAAATCCGCATAAAATGTATACAGTTTTATTTCTTAAGCATAACGCAATATTTTGCAGGTTTTTGATGAAGTATATCATGTTGCATTTCTGAATCATAATAATTCTACCATAAATGTTTCAGACATATTTTTTTGTCTCACATTATTAAAATGTAAAACGCTATTTCCTCCTGAAACCCAGCAATGCAAGAGTTTCACGGCAAAGGGCATTTCATTTAAAAAAAAAAAAAAAAAAAGAAAAAAAAAAGCATTGATGGAAGCTGCCATAACTGTATAAATATCAACTCAGTAGTGGATTTAAACATGAGATAGTGCACATCGAAACATAATCTTGTATGTTCAAGTTAGTTCAAATGTCTGAGTTTGGTTTGATTATTATTAATATTTGATGTTCAAGGGAAAAGCAGAGGAAATTGGTGCTGTTGTCATGGAGACCAAGTAGGCGTAGTGAGGAGGATGGGATGGATGGCGTCTGTTTCCTTTTTATAACTGATGGTGTTGTTTCAGAACGGTGTGTTATTGATTTAAGAACGGTGATTTTACTGTGTCATTCCTCCTGCTGTCTGAAGGGGGTGTTAATTCATCCAACTCAACTTTAATGAAATTAAATGACTGTGTTTTCTGGACAAATAATTTTCTGATCTGTTGATGTGTTCTTTAGAACTGATTTATTAAGACGTGTCACAAATTGTGGTATTGGTAGAACTTTGCTCTCTCAGTGGCTGATGGGAAAATAATGGCTCGTAAAACAAAAATCACACTAGGGTTGCCTTTATTGTTCATGGTTAGCTTGACGTTCATTTTCAGATTTATTCATTACTTTGTATAAATCAATAAATGATAATATAATGTAATGATCTGCCTTTAAAAATTGTATATTTTCCTGTATATAAGGTTCAGTGAAATTATTCCAGTTCCTAAAGTTACATTTTTTTCACGAGTGTTTGTACTTGTCTGTAAAAAAATTACCACTGGTCAGCCATGGATGGTCCATATAATCTCAGTTTAATTGTTTATTAAAGCAACTATTACTTGTTTTTGTTCCTCAGTAGAAGGAGGTGGTAGGGATGGATCTGCACCCTGAGCCTGGACTTCTGATAGCAAATTGTTTTGGTTAGGATTAGGCAAAGACCTTGGTTGGGTCTAAATGCAAATACAGTATATTGTGAGTCATTTTTACAGACTCTTTCTGTATTAATAGAAACCATAGAATTTTCTTCTACCCTCACAAAAGATGGAATAATCCGTTCAGATAAATGATTAAATAGATTCTCTTACATTGAAGCAATTTGATAAACTGTTCTTGGGGTCACTCCAGTTAGTTTTTAGTTTTTATTTATTTATTTTCATCACATTTGTGTATATTTGGTTTTTGGTCGACAGTTTTGGGAGCAGACTAGTATGTCACGTTATCATCATCATGGATTGGACTGAACCAACTAAAAAGGGATTTCACTCTGTACGTGAACTTAACAATGGTTCTGTTTGAACTGGATCAAGACCACCTCTATCAGTCAAACCAGACCAGTTTGGTTGACACATTTGGTGAGAATCACATCACAAATTCCAAAAGCACAGATAGAGGAGCAATAGGTGTGAAAATGGGAGGAATCACCTGCTGGTCAACAGGCTCCAGGGGAGACCGACACTTCCTTAAAGTTAGCCATAAAAAGTTTAGTTTAGTGCTGTGTTGTTAAAATCACCTCACGTTGGCATTTATTTGATGACAAAAGAAAGGGTATGTTGTCAGTGAGGAATGTCATGAGTGGCTCAAAAAAACCTAGAAATGTTGATTTGAAATGGATTTTTGCTTCAAGAATGTTATCTGTGAACTGTGTCTGTGGTTTGGTGAAATGTACAGTGTACGACATTTTATTTTGGTGTTTGGGTTGTGTTTTTTCAGCTAATTGATTAATTGTAGGAGCTATTCTTATTGTGTCTCAGAGTTGCATTCTCTGCTTTAACCCCTTATGAAGCAGAGGGTCAGACGTCAGGGACGTTCATAACGGGTGGAGTTTAGGGAGTATGTTTAGAACAGACTGTTAACATCTGTAGGGCTGCTCAGACACTCATCTGACGGATGTGAGCTGGAGGCAGTCGAAGCACATCTGGACGGGTGGGTCATGTGGTTTCTGACTGAAGTATAGAGGAGGAAAAGGGAGGAGGACCACAAGGTGTGTGGGAAAAGGCCAGACGGAGAACAGAGTGGACAGAGGAGTAAGGAGGGTGGAGACGACAGAGGGGTGGGGGTGTGTTGGAGTCTTGTTCGTTCCTTTTAGCCCCCCCCACTTTGGCATTTTCCCAGCAGCCCCACCCTCCTCTTCCTCCGTAGCCATCCTGCCTCTATCAGAGTTTGGGAACAACCAGTTCTCCACAGATTGTGTCTCCAGAGACCCCCACCCACCACACACAGGCACCATTTACTGCCTTTATGAGGACACGTATACACAGAAATACTCACATTTCATACAACCAAGTCTTTAACCCTCAGAGAACCCTTTGAAGTCCTGAGAAGTGATCCAAATGTCCTCACAGAGATGGTCAACAAAACAACTCCCAACTGTAGAGATGCTGGTTCACATTTACTGCCCTGTAAAACAGCCCCGCCTCTGTCTGGTTTTCTTTCTGGTTCTTCACTGAACTGACCTCGGCAGACCCTTCTCACTTTTATATATGATAAAACAGTAGAGGCAGAAATCCAGGTGGAGGTATTTAAATCTACTGCTTCCATCAGCCACCGTGACATCACCCATTTGTTTGTGGATTGTTGTTTTTTTGGAATCGGATGTTTTTAGACAACGGAGTGAAGCTGGGAAAGAGTGAGGACTGAAACTTCTGTAACTAACACTACTGACCCTGTTGTTAACATTCAATTAAATTATAAAAAAAGAAAAATTAAATTAAAGCTATACCGTATGATGTGGCATTTTTACACTTTTCTTTTGTCATCTTAAAATGCTCCTAATAAGTGTGTGTCAAACTAAAATGTAAAAGAAATCCACCAGGTATTGAAACCCAAAAATGTTTAATTCTCATATATTTCCAATAAAAGTCTGACCAATCATTTTAGTCGGTCCAAATTAAATAATTGGCCGAACCTGACTGAGCCTCCTGTCAGTCATCCATTACAGCTGTCCAGCATCCGATCCATTATTGCCGTCTCACATCCGATATGTGTCCCTCTGAATCTGAGGCTTCACTGGCACTGCTCCTCCTGTCACTGACCACAGTCTACTGTCTAGGATGTGTATGGATAGAACTGACATGCACATGTGGAAGGGATTAAACAGATTTATGAACAGAAACGACAACTGAGGGGCACAAACGGGAGTCTGATTAGTGAAAGATGGAGATAAAAGTCCGGAAGTCAGCTGTGCTGGACTAAACAGGTCTGCATAAAGGTCAGCTTTTATGACGGTGGGACTCATATAGGTATAATTACGTGGTGTCACACAATGTATGATGATGTAGAATGATAATTGTATGGACTATGGAACTTCAAATGTCCACGGAAAATTCGTGGAGGCCATGCGTTCACAGTGCGTGCGCCCATCCCCTGGGCACTGCAGTGAAGACGCTGACCCAGCGCTGCACAGACCAGGTCTATTGATGAAACAGGAGCCGTGGGCCCGCGGCAGGTGAATGATGCATCTGATCACTGAGTGAGGGGTCCGCGGACACGCCAAAATGGACCGGACCTCTACCTCTGCTTCCTCCTCCGTTTCCATCGCGCATCAGGTGAGAGGAGGAGAGAGGAGGGGAGCCTCAGTGCTCAGGCAGAGGGAAGGGGGCGGGGCTTTGGAGGGAGGCGGGTTGTTCATGTTCAAACTTTTACTAAGTGCTGTGAGAAATGCCACATCGGTAGGTATAGCTTTAATCAGTAATGTGAAGTAGGCCTGTGGCGACTAGTTGATGCATAATTGAAGGCAAAATTCTTTGACTAATTTAGTAGTTGACGGGTCATTAGTGACCTCGTATGTATCTCTCAGCAGTAATCCCATGGTAAACAATGTTTCACCGTAGCCATTTGAAGTAGCTCAGAGTGAGACATCTCATGTGCACTAATGATTAGGAACAGAAGGAACAGTGGTAGAAGCTGCTGCAGGGAGGCTACAGGAAACAAATGGTCCAAAGTTTGGGAACATTTCGTATGTGACACAACCAAGAAAACCGTCACATATCTTCAAGCTGAGCCTGGTACCATGGGACTACTTCAACTATGCATGAACATTTACAGAAGAAACATGTTTAGGAAGATTTAGGAAGATAGAGGCACTTCATTAGATAATTAGCTCCCCTGCTAGTAGTGAGTCTGTTACTGTATGTGTGTGTGAAGGATCAAGACAGTTTAAGAGCAGAGCTGGGTAAAGTAATCGATTTGAGTGATTTTGGATTCTGGATTTTAATTTTGCAATATCGGGTAATAGTGGATGAGATTGATTTTTCAGAGTGGGACCATGAGTTCTTGACCTGGATACCACTGAGGCTTGGCTGGCTTCATCTCGCGGGCCCCTGGGGGAATCTTGATATTGTTCGTGACTGTTCTGGTGCGGGACGCATGCGGTTGAAGGATGGGAAAAACACCTCTGTGGGAGGTCCCCCCGGCCTCAAACTCGAACCCACAGTGTGGAGGAACTGGCCACCTTGACCGTCTGGTCGGCGTAGGCTCTCTGAGGTGGGCTGTGGAAGTCGGTTGTTCTTGGAATATTAACTTGGATCCACACTCAGCCATAGGTTTAACGCTAGAAGCCACCAGCCATAAAACAGAATACAGATGACGAAGAAGTCCGTTCTGAGCCACTGTAGAAACATGGAAATGTTTATGTCCCGTTCATTATTTAAGAGCAGATTCATCTGTTTACTGCTGAAATGCCATATTTATTTCCTTTCTGATGTCAATATTGATACCAGTATTGATGTGTTGAATGGCTGCAGTAGTCAGATCATCAGGTTACAGCTCAAAATTGTACTTGGGTATCACTAAATGAATCTGAATCAACCGATTAATACTGAATCAAATCGAATCGTGATCAGTTGATTCAGAACAGGGATGCAAATTATCGATTAATCCGTTAATCATTAGTTGGTTGACCTTATTGATCGATTAACGATTAATTGATAAGCGGCGATTTTCCTGAGAACCTGAATTTCTCTTTCAATATGGTCTGTAAGAATAAAAGCTAAGTATTGTTTATATACTTCATGAAAAAAGCATGTCATACCTCCTACCTCCTGAAACTTCACAAACTTTAATTTGAAGGGGCAGGACATTTGCCCTGGCCTATTATGTATTTTACATATGTATAATAAGTCTAATGCAACGGTGGTGATTTTTTTGTATGAAATGTATGGTGTGGCAGCAAGGATTTTTCTGTGGCGCTGCGCCATGGCAAAACCTTACAAGCGGAAATGCTGGATACAGTACAGGCAATGACATTTATGGAGTAGAACTAAATAAATTCTGCAGAGAAATTCAATAAAATGAATGCATTTGAAGAGGGGCAGTTTAGAAGAAATGGGCATTTCTGACTTTGGAGGATGTTTTCAAATTCTGTCTCACTGACCGTGGACTACACCAACTTCCAGGGAAAACACTCCGATCCGATACCGACCCCGCATTTGTGCATGTATTTAGACGGGAGTGCACCACTCCCACAAACAGACGAGCCGGTCTGTGTTTCGCTCCACCATGTCCCTAAAGTGATTCTAACTCAGGATCCGGTTCGATGACCGGCTATCCCAGTCGCCACGTTGCAGCATGGACAAACCGGCAGCCTTTGGACAGGTGTGGACAGGTGGACAAAGGCATTTAACCGACAATTAATAATTTAATCGAGCAAATTCTTATTGATAATTAATCGATAGTCGATTAATTGTTTATATCCCTAATTCAGAACCTTGTGAATCGAAATCAAATTGATTAAGGAAATTCACCACAATACCCAGCCCTATTAAAGATGCTGATGCTGATGCTGGTCTCCTGGTCTGATGCTGGTCTCCTAGTCTGACGTTGGTTTCATGGTCTGACGTTGGTCTCCTGGTCTGATGCTGGTCTCCTGGTCTGACACTGGTTTCATGGTCGGATGTTGGTCTCCTGGTCTGACGCTTGTCTCCTGGTCTGACGTTGGTTTCATGTTCTGATGTTGGTCTCCTGGCCTGACGCTGGTCTCCTGGTCTGACGCTGGTCTCCTAGTCTGACGTTGGTCTCCTGGTCTGACGCTGGTCTCCTAGTCTGACGTTGGTTTCATGGTCTGACGCTGGTCTCCTGGTCTGACGTTGGTTTCATGTTCTGATGTTGGTCTCCTGGCCTGACGCTGGTCTCCTGGTCTGACGCTGGTCTCCTGGTCTGACGCTGGTTTCATAGTCTGACGTTGGTCTCCTGGTCTGACGCTTGTCTCCTGGTCTGACGCTGGTTTCATAGTCTGACGTTGGTCTCCTGGTCTGACGCTTGTCTCCTGGTCTGACGTTGGTTTCATGTTCTGATGTTGGTCTCCTGGCCTGACGCTGGTCTCCTGGTCTGATGCAGGTCCCTGCTGGTGTCTACTGTTGGGAACCCAGTGGTTTCTAGTGATTGAAGTATTGTGTTCTGCTCTGTTCTGGCCTGTGCATGTCGTCTCTAGTCTTGTGATATTGTGATTTGCTCTGTTTCATAGCAGATGTCTATGTTCATGTGATGCAGAGATAGTGCTCTACTCCTGATACATAAAAAGGAGGTCGTCTGCTCCCAGAGGGGCTCCATTTAAACCTCCTCCTCTTTTCCATTCACCTCAAACTCCTTCACCTCCACAGAATGTCATCCTAAAATGATGAATGTTTGAGATGCCCACACAGTTATCTGCGTTATGCTAGTTTTCTGTCAGTATTTTGCTGCATCTTTTTCCAGACACTTCACATTCTCCCTTGAATCAGCCTAAATAATTGACCCATTATCGGAGATGCAAGCAACTGTGTTGTCATGGGGTGTTGCTTTTTTCATGTCAGTGTAGTTGATTTGTGATTCAGAAAACTTTCTGACTGACAGAGTAACACACTGACATTATTCTCCCGATTCTTTTCATATTTCATACACATGTTCTTTTCATGTGCCTTTATCTCAAATTTTTTTTTAAATTTTTTTTAATAAAAAGATTGAAAGTTAGAACTCCAAATTAATCCCTGGGTAGGCAGGGTGTAAGTGAACGGGGGGCAACTGGGCGTGTTGTACAACCGGGTGGGGGTATTGGTAAACTGCTTACTTTTTCACTAGAGCTGGGTGATTTGGCCAAAAGACCTATAATGATCTTTTGAACTAGAATTATGATCTACAATCTTAATAAAAATGTAGGTGAGTTACAAGTTTTCCACTAGTTTTCTCTGGTTTCTAGAGGCTGAGGCTGTGTGTGATGGTTTTTGCATCATTTGGACAATAGCTGATGAAGTAAACCTTAGTCCACATTTTTCTAGCTGTGCATGGATTCGTGACGCTGCAGTGTTTACCATTAGTTACCTCGATTGTTGTGGCCTCATTTGCCCCATCAGAGATTTATGATGAACCAAAATGTTTGTAGAGTCTAACGTAACTCTAAAGTGTCTGTGTTAATCAGACTTATTTTTACAATTTTACAGAGACTCACATACTTTCAGTAATTCTTCATGTCTTTGAAGTCATTGTGTTAAACCAAACACTTCAGTGCATAAAGTGGTTTTAGACACAGATGTTAGCCTAACCTTTCAAACAGCTCAGTTCCAGATTTAAGTTCTAGATGAGGCAACTGAACAGGAAGGTTTGGCCAGTGTTGTTATTTGCCTGACATGAAGGGTGTGACCTCGACAAAGTAGATCATCAAAGAATCTAAGACAACATAGCTCCTACTTACATTATGTTTTTAGTTGTTGTTGTTGTAGTTAGGGCTGCTCGATTATAGAAAAAAAAAAAATCACGATTATTTTAGCAATAATTGAAATCACGATTATTAAAAACGATTATTTGTTAACCTTAAAGTTGTTTATTTTTTTCTTGCAAAACAATGTAAAATATACTCCTTAAACATAAATAAAGCTTTTAACCACTAAAACAAAGTATGTTCACTTTTGTACGAAACAAAAAATCTTTGAATGCAAATAAGTGTACTGTAAATTCAAGTATGTTTCCTTTTGTAAACAAATAGTGCACTGTAATTAAACTGCTATAGACTTGCCATAGAACTGTAGCAATAAAAAAAAAAAAAAAAAAAACTCACGTAAAGTGCAAATTATAAATTTAAGTATGTTCAATGTAGTATGAAACATAGTAAACTCAGTGGCGTGCTGTAAGGTTTCAGTTAGGGCTGCACGATTTTGGCAAAAAAAAAAATCCCGATTTTTTTCCTCTAAAAACTCGATTTTCGATTTCGATTTTTGGGTATAACTAGAAAAGGCAACAGCAGTCAACATGTCGTTTTCGTGAGCAGCCCACAATGCAAGCCACTGCTCTGACCTCAAAGCTGTGATGGGGTCACGTGATGAACCTACAGTTTTGTTTTGTTTTTTCTCTTCATTAAATCTTTGAAATGAAGTAGAGTACACAAACAATGTATACAACAAGAAAATAACATAAGTTTGTCAGGGGGAATACACTATAAGAAAATGTCCAAATCAGAGCAAATACTGATAGTTGTTACAACCTTTTTGTTTCCACATTTATCTAACAGCTTTAAATAAATTTCAACATCTTACAAAACATAAATATTTGGTTTTGTGTTACAGAACTTACATTTGTGAATGAAAAATTTAGCAAGTAAGAGGACTAAATTAATTATTTAAAAAAAAAAAAAAGTTTTTTTTTTCTTTCTTTTCTGGGTATCTGGCCCACAGAAGTGATACCAGTGTCAGTCAGTGACAGGCATCAGTCGTGCGTGTGTGCGTGGACCAGGTTAATATGAGTGTTCCCCATGCGGTTCTATTTAAACTAGGGGATCCGTGCGTGGAATAGACCGACCCAGGACACACTGGAGGGATTCTATCCCTGGAGCAGGTGGATGTGTGTGGGCACAGGGCTGTGTGGGCTCCTCTGCTGAGGCTGATGACCCCGAGACCCGGACCCGGTTCGGAAGAAGACCGTACGGTACGGATCCGGGACAACAGAAGATGAGTGATCCGCTTGCAGTTATATTTCAATTGCGGGATCTGTGCGTGAAGCCACGGCTTATATTGGTAAAAGTAGTGCGGGTTCATGAACAGATTTAACGTCCGGTCATTACACGGACTTCTGTGAAAGACCGCTGTCATAGGAAGAGCCTACGGTAGCCCGCGGAGGTGCGCGGCCCGGAGGCATGAGAGAGATGAAATCGATTTTACGATTTCCCTTTTTTAAAAATTGTCCTAATTAAAAAATCCGATTTCGATTTAAAATCGATTAATCGTGCAGCCCTAGTTTCAGTTAAGGCCTTCTGTATACATCAGCCATCTAGAATACGCACGTTAAGGTTATACAGGTTAGGGTTAGGTTAATACGGGAGTTGCAGCGTAAAGAGATTCGGAGACTGAAGATTGCATTGCGGACGAAGTTGTAGACGGAGTTGTTTTTATGTGTTTTAGTTTTTCATAAGATTATGATAAAGGTGGCGGTGGTTAAACTTTAGATGGTTACAAAGGTTTGTTGTGTTACCGGTCGGTGCGGACACAACTACGAAACACTTTTTGCACGTGATGTGTTTTTGCTCTTCGTCTTCTTCATCAAACCCAAAGTGATTCCATACAATTGAATTGGACTTGCCTTTTTTGTTTACCAAGCACTTCTGCTGTGATTCTCCTGCCGTTTTTCCAGGTCGCTAGGTACAACTTTCCTCTTGGGGTGGACCTGCCGGCTAGCTGGCAGCAGTAGCTTAGAGGGGGGCGGGGCAGAGCAGCTCATGGTAGCTTGCGTGCGCGCGAATTAAAACGACTCAAAATTAATAATTGTTTTTTTCTCGATTACATAATTTTTGTAATTGTTGCGTGTAATAATCGAAATCGTAATTGAATTTCGATTAATTGCACAGCCCTAGTTGTAGTTATTTATTTTTTTGTATTTCATATGTCATAGCAGCTTCTCGTACATTAGATTTGTAACCAGTAAAACCAGCTCTCCATATCCCATTCATTTGGATAGAATGTAGATGTCTGTAATGGAATGTAAATACATTTTCGCGTGGGGTTTTATAAAGAGGGAGGATATTAAATGTTAAAAGGTTAATATGAACACAGGTCTCTACAAGCACAGTCTGTAGGATGCACAGTGGAAATCACATGGAAGTCCTTCACGTTTTCATCGTTCTGAGGGGTTGTTGTGAACTTGATCTGGGACTAGATCTTTCCCCCAGTGCTCCCAATAGTCCCATAGTTTCACTGTTTTCAGCCTCCAGCCGTCGGCCTGTCCAACCTCCACGCTGTAACCTGCTTTGTCCTGCTTTGCCTGGTTCATGGAAAGTTCAAGTTTTCCCCCATTAATGTGTCCATTCTATGTGAATGTCACAGATCCACACTGGAAAACCCACAGTAATGAAAGCTTCTTTCTTTCTTCATCCTCCATCCATCTCTCTGTCTCTATCTCTGTCAAATTAAAGCTTAACTTCATTAAAGTGACTCAGTCTAGTTGTATGAGAGCTGAGTTCTGTTGCCAACCTTCACTCTTTCATTGTCTTGTTGATGGTGTTGAACGTGTCCAGGCGTCTGGACGGACAATCAGTCCATCTGTCTGCCTGCACAGACACAGCGGCCATTCACAAATGGATATGAGGGAATTATTGTGCTGTTTATCTGAGAATATCACATTTATCCTGGAGCCATTTGGCTGCTGCCGGCAGTTTGAGTGTTGCTCTGTAGTTTGCGTGGAGGGTTTAACGAGAAGGAAAATCTGTTCGTGTCATGTTAACGTGACACAACTTAAGATGTACGAGGGTGTCTGGCATCAGTTTCAATTAACCAATCAGTGCTTTGGAGTCAGAAATAACTGTCTTCCTATACAGCTGGACAGCCTAAACACAGAGACTATTCATCCACAGGTCAAACTGATCAATCATCAATCAAAACCCCTGATGTCTGGCTTAACCTCAGTTCAGATGAGAAACTACTACAAAAACTTCAAAAGCAGCTATCCAAAAGTCTATGGAAAAATCCTGACGTCATCTATTACTGACTTAACAAACTTGATCTAATTTCCACAACACTTAGTCCATGTGAGGATTGCTCGGGTGTCTATTCCAGCTACAAGGGGGCAAAGTCAGTGGGTGGGATATGCCCTAAGCATGTACCAGGTAAATTGAACCGGTGTGTCACAGAAATGAATAGCCAAACAAAAAATCATTAGTAAATAAATCTCAATTACTGAGCATCAAACATTTTTAACTAACAAACCAAAATTTCTTGAAAAAAAAAAAATGTAATTTTTGTCACTATTCTAAATTGGATAAATTTTTGCAATTAATACCCACAGATGTCAAAATGATGGAGTAAATTCACTATGTTTCATCACTGAATTTAAGAATAGTAGTTGCTTTCAACTAGGGCTGTGCAATTAATCGAAATTCAATTACGATTTCGATTATTACACGCAACGATTACAAAAATTATGTAATCGAGAAAAAACGATTATTAATTTTGAGTTGTTTTAATTCACGCGCACGCAAGCTACCATGAGCTGCTCTGCCCCGCCCCCCTCTAAGCTACTGCTGCCAGCTAGCCGGCAGGTCCACCCCAAGAGGAAAGTTGTACCTAGCGGTCTGGAAAAACGGCAAGAGAATCACAGCAGAAGTGCTTGGTAAACAAAAAAGGCAAGTCCAATTGAATTGTATGGATTCACTTTGGGTTTGATGAAGAAGACGACGAGCAAAAACACATCACGTGCAAAAAGTGTTTCGTAGTTGTGTCTGCACCGACCGGTAACACAACAAACCTTTGTAACCATCTAAAGTTTAACCTCCGCCACCTTTATCATAATCTTATGAAAAACTAAAACACATAAAAACAACTCCGTCTACAACTTCGTCCGCAATGCAATCTTCAGTCTCCGAATCTCTTTATGCTGCAACTCCCGTATTAACCTAACCCTAACCCGTATAACCCTGACGTGCGTATTCTAGATGGCTGATGTATACAGAAGGCCTGAACTGAAACCTCACGGCACGCCACTGAATTTACTATGTTTCATACTACATTGAACATACTTAAATTTATAATTTGCACTTCACGTGTTTGTTTTTTTTTTTTTATTGCTACAGTTCTATGGCAAGTCTATAGCAGTTTAATTACAGTGCACTATTTGTTTACAAAAGGAAACATGCTTGAATTTACAGTACACTTATTTGCATTCAAAGATTTTTTTGTTTTGTACAAAAGTGAACATACTTTGTTCTAGTGGTTAAAAGCTTTATTTATGTTTAAAGAGTATATTTTACATTGTTTTGCAAGAAAAAAATAAACAATTTTAAGGTTAACAAATAATCGTTTTTAATAATCGTGATTTCAATTATTGCTAAAATAATCGTGATTATTTTTTTTTTCTATAATCGAGCAGCCCTACTTTCAACCACAGATAAGCTTTTTCAAATCTCTGTAAAACATTCTGATCTCTAGAGGAAACACCTGTCTCTGTAACTCCAACATGTTTCAGTAGCTCAAAGACATGAAAACTCAGCTGACCTTTGTTGTTGTGTAAAAACAACGATTGATTTCTTTATTTATTTTCCTGGATATCTGGTGGTCTCTGAGGCCGGGAATTTTAGGGATGTCCACTTTAAACCTTCAAAGTTTTTTCATCTGCATTTTCTGCAGAATGAAAACCCCATTGGCGGCCTCGGCCTCATTCATGTGCGTCCTCCGCCCGTCTGTCACTGCAGAGGGAGGAGAGGCTGTTTGTTTGAACAGGAGGAGGGCGTCCAGGCGGGGAGGCTGTTTTTGGCTGCAGGCTTCAGTTGCATAATGGCAGGAAAGCAGTGGGAGAGGTTTTGGACTGGGAACGAGGGGAGGGGGAGGAGGTGGTGGACGACTCAAGTCTGCAATGAAACCTCCGGTAATGGTATGGATTGTTTGTTATGAGTGGGGCTGCACGATTAATAGATTTTAAATCGAAATCAGATTTTTTAATTAGGACAATTTTTAAAAAAGGGAAGGCGATTTCATTTCTCGTGCCTCCGGGCCATGCACCTCCGAGCCGCGTGCCTTCAGGCCACCACGGGCTACCATAGGCTCCTCCCCCTAACTGTGAGAGTGGTCTTTCACAGAAGTCCGTATAATGACCACGGACATTACATCTGTGATGGGCCTGCAGTAGTGATGCCAATGAAAGCCATGGTTTCACGCACAGATCCCCCAATTCAAATATAACTGCATGGGGATCACTCATCTTACATTGTCCCACACGAATCCGCACCGTCCCGGTCTTCTTCCAATCTGGGTCCGGGTCACGGGGGCAGCAGCCTCAGCAGAGTAGCCCAGACAGTCCTCTCCCCAGCCACATCCACCAGCTCCAGGGGAATCCCATGGTGTTCCCAGGCCAGCCCAAAGATATAATCTCTCCAGTGTGTCCTGGGTCGGTCTCTTCCACGCACAGATCCCCCAGTTTAAATATAACCGAATGGGGATCACTCATATTACATGGTCCACGCACACATGCATGACTGATGCCTGTCACTGACATACATTGGTATCACTTCTGTGGGCACATGATGTGATACCCATCACAGATTTGGGGTAGGGAGCAGTGCTTTGCATTGTGGGCTGCTCACAAAAACAACATTGTGACTTCTGTTATCTTTTGTAGTTTTACCCATGTATCAAAATTGAAAATCGAGTTTTTAAAGGAAAAAAATCGGGATTTTATTTTTGGCCAAAATCGTGCAACCAAAAGAGGAAAAAAAACCAAAAACAAAATTGTGCAGCCCTAGCTGTGAGTTCCTGAATGGGACAGCAGATTGTGGATGACTGGGGAAATGAAGCCAGAGCATGTGGTTAAAGTCTCCTCCAGACCTGCTTTATCCATATACTTTTACACTCGGACTGAAGTCGACTGGTTCTACATGACTCCTGATAATCAGCTTGTAAGCTTGTTATCACTGTTGAAATACTTTGGATTCTTTCTCACATTTCTGCAGTGTACAGTATGAAAATAACACATTATTGTTTAAGGATTCCACAGATTCTTGCTACATGGTGCCACATTTGATAAAGTGCCTAGCAGTAAAGGGAAAATAAAATACAAGACTAAATGAGAATGCTTTGGAGTGGCAGTATCACCCCACCCCAATACCCTAGGTGGAACTGTATCCAAAAACTTTGC
The DNA here is from genome assembly GCF_902148855.1 of Sphaeramia orbicularis. NCBI lineage: Eukaryota > Metazoa > Chordata > Actinopteri > Kurtiformes > Apogonidae > Sphaeramia > Sphaeramia orbicularis. The sequence continues at coordinate 53,445,792 of NC_043971.1, forward strand.
ATTGTGGGAAAGCAGTCAAGCCATAAGCGGGCGAATCATGTTGGCTCAGCTCGACTGAGTGTTTTTTATTTTCTCGTAGATGTATGATTGTAACTGGAGTCTGGACCTTGAACATACCACCCATTCAAGCCTAGAAAAACTGCTCATTGACACATGAAGTAGAAAAAAATTCCCCAGGCTTGTGATGATTAAAAACAACTACAGAACTTTTGGGTTGAAAGAGCATGAACACTTGGAACTTTGATCATCTGTCCTGTAACTCCTCTAGACTTCATGACAGTATCACACAAAATATTTAACTGCGCCACCTTTAGCTTTTATTATGTATTATAATGTCAGAAAAATAAAAGGTTGAAGTCCGTGACTATCTGGCCATAGTGATCTTATATGGAGGATGTATAGTCACAGACGAGGAAGTTGACATAATGAAATCACTCTAATCTGGAGGAGATTTCAATAACACCAGACAACAGATAATGTTAAAGGATTTGATGGGAGCAATTAATGGTCTGAATAGAAGAATAAGATGATTGTTCACCATTTATGTTGTGTAGCAGGCCTGGAATTTGTACAATGCAAAACATTACACTGAAGATATTAACGGTCATTGATGTTCAACTCATTTTAGTTCAGGATCCACATTCAAACCAATATGATCTAAAGTGGATCAGACCAGTAAAATACTGTCATAATAACCTATAAATAATGACAACTCCAATTTCTTCTCTTTGTTTTAGTGTAAAAAAGTAAAAATACATGAAAAGTTTTACATTTATAAAATATCCTTTCTCAAAATATGACTGTAACCTGAACAACCATGTACAACCCAAAATTTATTTTTTTAAAAAGTGGTGTAGTTTTAATATTATTAAGCTTGTTATTAAATGTTCTGTGTATTTGTAGATCCACTGGGATCTTTAAGTCATAATGTACATGTATGAATGATAAACTGCGACAGAATATTGTTAAAATTGCACTTATTTTTCTTAAGAAATTTCAGGTTCATGATTTTTCAAAGGATATTTTGTAGGTGCAAAAATTTTCATAATGTAGCTTTACTTTAACTCTGAAACATAGAGGAAATGGAATTATTATAATAATTCTATTATAATAATTTGGAATTATTTAACAGATTATTATTTTACTGGTCTATTACTTTGCTTTGCTTTGCCTACCTACTGGTCACTTCCAGCTCCATAAACCCCAAAACAGGTGAACATAAGTGGATCCTCCTGTCAGGTACTGATAAACATCTCTTTTCTACATTTGTCTGGCACTTACTCATATGTGGGTGGATATTTTAGCCAGTCCTCACTTCAGGGTTAAGATGTGATTTTAAGGTTAGATGAAGAAATTATTTCAGTTTAGGCTTGGGATTATGATTACTAATGATATTTTGAATTGTTAGAGTCAATGACAGACCCCACAAGGATAGGAAAATGATGCATGGGAGTTTTTGAAGAGTAGAATCAGGGTTGTGCACGCTGCTGTAAGCTGTATGTGTATCTTCCATCAGTCGAGGACACAGCCCTCTGTTCAACAGGAAATGGAGTTGTCATAGTGTTACATCAGACACACACACACACACACACACACACACATACACACACACCACTCAGGCCCTTCATTGATAATTAATTGATCCTATGGCATGCTTAACAGTAGTCTGTGTATTTAGAAGTACTAAGTGCCTCCTGAGCTACATGTACATGATGGGTAAATACTGTACGGTGCGTTTGAGTGTCTGAGTCTGTATAAGAGATAGTGTCTTAACACAAAGAGCATATCTGGACTTAAAGGGTGCAGGGACACATGCATGAACACACAAACATGAACACATGATTAATTCATGATGAAGCTATCAAATATGGATCTATGAAAGTACAACACACACCACACTACACATGGTTAATACTTAGTAATGTTTATTACAGTCTTTAATGCATTAATACATGCTGTAATTCACATTTTCTTTCATAAAATTCCACATTTGTTCAGAAACTCCTTCTCTTTCAGTTATGAGAAAGGAAATATGGAGTGAATAAATAGGTTTTCTTCCAGTGAATTCTATTGAATATCACGTTGCTGCAGGCCTAATGTGGGTGAAAATATGGGCTTTGTTTGCATCTGTCCTGTTTTTGAAGTTCGTGAAGGCAGAAAAGGCAAATACGTTTGGTCTTTGTCTCATATGAATCTGTGTAGAAGAAAACTACTCGCCTGACTGAGTAAATGTGACCACATGACTTATTGATATGGAGCTGCCCTCCCCACCCCACACTCTGATGGCTGGTACTTGCCTCAGCCCTGTTATTGCACAGTGTAGATTAGTGTTGGTTTGTTAATGTGGGAATGAAACCAACCAAATCAATGGGACTTCAATGCAAAAGAGCCACAAACAATACAATACAATACGATCTACATCAACCAGGTCTGGAAAAGTGGAGTTTTTTTTTTTTTTTTTAATCTACCCCAGCTCTGGAAGTGTGATCTCATCCCCTCCGACTGCTGACACATTCCTCTGCATTCACCCTTTTAGTCCCTCACTCTTTTGTTGTGTGTGTGTGTGTGTGTGTGTGTGTGTGTGTTTGTATGTGTGTGTGTGTGTTGGATGTTCACTGAGGCGCCGGAAACTGACTGAATGGTTTTAGTTCATCCACTTCTAAGACCTGGACTACGTCAGATGTGCAGGAATCACAGCAGGATTATTGTAGTGAAATGGAGGCAAAAGGAACAGCTTAGAAACACTGTCAAAAACTCCAATAGAACAACTCAACTGAAGACAGTAACTGCACTCGACTGATAACCGTTACTACAAAGACCAAGTCAGGATGTAAAGACACTAAACTAAGAAGAACATGTCAAAGTGTGAAACATTTTCACTTCCCTTCATTATGCAAATGTAAGTGTGTTTTGCAAAAATAAAGTGTGAATCAGTGATACATTAATACATTTTAATCTGTATTTTAACCCTTCAAGACCCAAATATCCACCGTCGACTGAAACCATCTACTGATCTAAAGCGTTTAATACCTGTTGATCCACTAATTAAATCAATCCATGTAAATAATTGGTGTAAAATACAGTTCTTCATCTTTTCATGGTCATCACATATGACCCATTTGGACGTTCAGAGGCTCCGGAGTGAACATGGAAAGACCATCATCTTCTACAACATTGATTCACCAGTAAAACCCATGGAGTTGGATCAATGACAGTGGATGGACACACTGGGTTTATGTTCATTTAATGATAGATTTTAAAGCCCTGTCACACCATGGTGATTTAGGCAACGTATGCTGACATCAAAATTTCTCTAAAGCGCTGGAATAAGATGAACTGTTCATTTTTTTTTTTTTTAATTTGGGCATATACGTAGCTTACCTAGAACGTTTTGATAATGTATACCAACGAAAGCCGCATGTCGTAGCCAATTAAAAGCCTGCTGCAATTATTCAAATCATAACCGCACTAGACATTGCAGTATCAGCATCACTATCACCATCATGCCGAACAAAACTCAGAAGAACTTTGCCAAGAAGTCCTCTGGTCATGGGCGTAGACACAAGAAGGATCCATCATCATCCTCACGTTTACGTTGTGATGGAGATGATGCATACTGGGCAGCTCCAGAGCCCCGTGTGCTCCCTGTGGCTTTGGAAAATGAATGAGTATTTAATTTAAATGTGTTTTATTTTAGTTGGTCAGTTTTTAGCTTACCGGCCGACAGGCCATAAGCTATTGTCGTCATGCGGTGTCCAGTGTCGTCGTCTGTCGTCCGTTACAGAATTTTCAATCGTCTTCTCTGAAACTACAACTCCAATTGACTTCAAACTTGGTATACAGCTTCTTTATGATGATGTCAGCAAAAGTTAGTGAAATTATTTGGATCTGGATCTGATTCTGGATTTGGTGCCACTTTGAAAAATTTCCCCATTATAAGAGATAGGAAGTGGATCGATGCAATAACTCAGTAAATATAAATGATATCAAGTTGAAATTTCTACAGTACAGTCGTGATGGGGAGATGACCAAAACATAATGGCCACATGCTGATCAGGATCTTCTTCTGGATCTGGGAACTTACGGAAAATTTAACATGGGCTCTTATGGGGGAAAAAAATTCTATCGTCTTTTTCTCCAAAACTACAGTTCTGATTGACTTCAAACTTGTTATACAGCTTCTTTATGATGATGTCAACACAAGGTATTGAAATTATTTTGATCCGGACCTGATTCTGGATTTCGTGCGACTTTGAAAAAATTTTCCCATTATAACAGATAGGAAGTGGATTGTTCCAATAAATCAGTATCAATGATATCAAGTTGGAATTTGAATTTTTTACAGATCTGATTGGAATATGACCAAAACATGGGCTATTTTTGTAATATAATAAGTACACATAACTAGGTGATAATAAATGGCATCTGGATACATTTCCCAAAGCTTTTAATTTGGCTGGTAAGCTACAGAGCCATTGGTCCTATTTTTTAAATTTAATTCTAGATTTGAAGATTATGGTGATATTTGGTATTACAGGTATTATCTCCTGTTGTTGCTGTCCAGAGGGGAGGTGCTGAAATGCTTTGCTCTATGTCTGGAAGAGGTGAAAAGAGGTCATCCAGAATATGTTACATATGTCTACATACTTTGATATGCTTTGGAGATAAGTTCAGTATAAGTTGCACACAGGTTCAAAACACGTTACTCATGGGTTAGAAATAAGTTTTGGATACGCTGGACATTATCTCCACGTATTTCGACTTATGAGTAACTTACAAATAACGTGTCTTGATGGCATGACTTACATACAACCTATGGTCTATGGACGAGACTATATACTAACATACCTCGCTGTGCTATGACATATACCAATATGCTTCAGCGTTTTCTTAACTTATACAAAACTTACCCATAACTTATTCGACGTACGCCAGCGTATTCGCCACATCTTTCATACGTTAGCATACTCTGGCTAACTTATCAAGGTGGGACAGTGCCTTTACTAAAAGTCTTTTTTTTCTTCCATTTTTCTCTGTTTTGATCTAATAACCTTTGAATTTACTCTGACATTTAATGAACATCTAGACGATCAGTGAATTGAATATAGGAAAATACATGATTTACACTGAAAAATGCAAAATGAAGAGGATAATATTATAATAAATGGTGATAAATCACTTGGGAATTACAAAAAACATCATTTGGAAGTTGTGACTAAAATAGTTGTGGGTGTTTAAGGGTTAATATTGTGGTGTTTTTTTTAATGTACTATGATTACACCTATGGATGGAGGATCTGGTTGGAAGATCTTATGAGGTAGAATCACAATCCATGATTTGAATCATCTACATTTTCTAAAAGGTGAGAAAATTATGAGTTACAACCAAAGTATAAGAAGGTTTTCTTTAGTTGTCTCTGCTTTCTGTTCTTTATTTTATTCATTTTAAATGTTTTCCTGTATTTTATCTCTGTTTTCTTTTTTATATTTGAGCTGTGTCTGATGGCTTTTAGTAGTTGTATCTGACGAGAAACTCACTTTGGACTGAATATTAGAATACTGACAGTATCTAGTCCACATCTTCATGTACAGCTGCAGTGTGTCCATTATTTGCCTGACTGTGGCCTAATTTGTTCTGCTGTACTTTTATTATGCATCAAAAATCATTTTCACACCTGGATGTGTGTAGGTCAGACTCGCTGCATGTCGGAATTCAGAATCCAGACCCACAGGTGACAGACTTATTCACCAATATTTCTTCAACAGCAAGAAATGTTCAACAAACCTAATGTGGATAAAAGCATTTCTGCACAAAAGTAATTGGTTTAAATGTATAAACTGAAATAAACTCAGTGGCCAGTGACATTAATACTACAAACCCATTGGTTAGTACATCATTCTCTGTAAAAGAACCATAATTGCACCAATGAACAGGCATTAAAAAAAAAAAAACAAAAAACAAAAAACTGAGGATAGTTTTCACAGCTTTATTTTTTCTATTTTTTTAAAGTAATGTATGATCATCCAGTCCTCAGTGTTCAGAGCAGCTGAATTTTGAAGAACTCGATGAGGACTAGTTGACACTGTAGGAAATTAAAGGAGAATTGAAAAAGAATGTTGAAAAGCCCATTTTCTAACACCTTTAAGTGGTATTTCTATGGGGAAGATCGCTCCCTCATATTTAGTAAAACCCCTGTGTTTGTATGCTTTCATTTAGACTGAGATCAGACTCAGCAATAACACAAATCTATTTGATTTAATGTAAAGATCTAGCATTTTGACACTGTGTATGTTCCATTAAGATTATTACTGAATACAGGTGTTTTTACATAATCAGATGAATAAGTGTTGCGTATGTTGTAGTTACAGCTTACGGCCTGCAGGTGGCGGTACAGTGCACTAGTACTTACAGCTGTTCACAAATCAATGAAGTGAGGCCATGATGTCTGTGTGGAACTCTTATATTACACATTCAATCAATAGATGCTTTTTCACACCACACTAGTCCTTAATAACATTATTTGGACTAAAACTGAAGCAGAACAGACTTTAATGAATGGGAAGAGAACTGAAAGAAATGAAAACACAGGAAAACCAATATAAGTCAAAGAGACCCATGGAAATAAAAACACATTTAAAAGTGGAAAGATTTATGACTTTATTCAGGTTTTTGGATGTTAGTGTGATGGAAATGAAACTTCTGACATGAATCTAGTTTATTCATGTGTCTATTATATGTTCAAATAAATATCTAAACCTTTCAGTCTTTTTCTCCAATTTGATTATATTCCACCATCTCCTCTTGGTTATAATTTGGAGAGTGTAGGCCTATACCTATTTTAACATTTGGATGACATCTGTTTTCAGTCCATCTTCCAACAGGACAAGCTTTTCTCTCGTTCCCAGATGGACAGTATTTGATTTCATGCTCATTGATCTGTGCTCTTCAGTCCAGCCTCACTCTGATCAGGCTTTGGTTTCAGATCTGTTTCTGTTTAGTCATCACTGAAATAGCCAGCATGAGCAGATGTTTAGAGCTGATGTTAAAAGTACAAGGAGTGAGGTGAGGTTTTAGAGGGGAAGAATCACTGGGTCATCACTGAACTGAAATTAGTTCTGAAAGCTAAAAGTCAGACCTCAGGCTTTTACTTTTACTTTCATTATGTTTGTGTAACTGAACAATTTGGCCAGTTTTGTTTTTATTATTGTTTACCCCTGAAAGACATCTTCATAATGTAAAATTATGAAAACTCTTACTGATATCAGCAAATAGTGGCTGATAGTGGCAGATATTATATCTGTCATGCCATATTAAAGTTTTTTTTTTAATCTTTATTTTTTTTTTTATAAATGAGTATGTTTTAATCTGTTCATTCCAAGAAAATAAGATAATTGTTATTTTTATATTAATAATGAAGATTTATTTGTTAGGAAGAGATAACTAACAACAAAAACAATATAAAGAAACTCCAAGTAACATCTGCTATAAACCAAAATATCATTTAAACATTGATATAGATGTCAACTAGAAATTATGTATTTATCAAATAGGATTTATATACATTTATGAAACGACCTTAAATTTAACACAACAGATAAATATGAGCCACTGATGTCATTGAATATCAGTACATTGGCCAATAGGTGTTGTGGTTGATATATTTATACATTTGACCATATTTGACACGTATTTCTATTGAAATCTGTGTCTTCTTTCACTTTGTATGACTGTGACTGAATTTATCTTCTTTTCTTTGTCTTTTACGTCTACAGACCCAATGAAACTCTGTCCTAGTTTCACTGCGTCTTCTCGTCTACTTCAGCAGATTTTGAGCTTTACTACAGGGATTTGCACCTATTCAGACAGAGAGGTTGGAACAGGTCAGAGGTCAGGATTCAGTGAAGGCTGCCTCAGTTTGGCCACAGTTTACTGTTTTGGAAAAGCATTTTTTTCAACAAGAAGCCAGTAATTACACTTTTGAAGGATTCTGTGGTTTTGTGACTGTCGTGCTCAGTCGTGCTTCCGCTGACCTTTGACCCCTCTGGTTACATGTGATCATACATGACAGACTGAAGTGGGGTTTAAACACCCAGCAGTGACAGTGTGGTGTTGATAACCATAGGATTATAGATGATTATTAATACAAGAACCATCAGCTGAAGCATCTGCAACACAGTTCATACATTTTGTTTTAGAAAATGTAAATTAAAATCAGTGAGAAGTCCTTGTACTTAATTGACTTTATTAAACCTCAGAAGAAAAGGTTAAATGTGAAATGGACAGATATTACAGCTGTTTTTCTCCCCTCTTGCTGGGCTGTGGTTGTTTGCCTTTGGCCCATTTGTCTACTGATCGATCGGTGTAACCATAGCAACCGCTAACTCCATCAGCCGTTAACCTTCTTAGATAACCTAATTAAACAGAGCTGAGATGCTGACCATCCTCCACACCCTGGAATCCTGTCATAGAATCAGCCACAAACATTTCTACTTGATCTTCTCTGATATTTACTTTAGCAGTTTTTCATCCAGAGGGTGTTTTTTTTCTTTTTTTTTCTTTTTGCCTTTTTAAATTATTTTCCTCAACATATCTCATGTCATCCAGGAAACGCTCCCTTCATCCTGTGTTATAATTACACAGGAAGGGTCTGGACTGTTTAGTCTGTGTGATCCACCCTCAGGCACTGTACAAGTGTCGGTTTGAGTTTGTCGACACAGAGACGTAATCACACGGCTGTCTGTACGCTGTCATGTAACACATCACACTCTGCAGCGGGAGAAAACACTGCAGATAAAGCACAGTGGTCAGAGGTCATCACAGAAAGGGTTCACTGCTGCTTTGTCTAATCTATAGACAATTTATTATAGAAAAGTAGCCTCTTAGTACTTTGGATCTATAAACCACCATAGCACATGCTAGGCCTGCATCATATGACTAGAATTTACAATGATCACATGACCTGCAGTAAATAAACAAACCAGCTGGATGGGCTTCACCTGACTGTCAAATACTCATAAACTGTGTGTTTATGTTAGTAATGTTAATGGGGTTTTTTTTGTGTTTTTTGAGTTGTCTTCAGTGACAGTATCAGTGCAGGTTCCTGCAGGTTCACATTGTAATGAAAATGTGTTATTTTATTGCATTGCTTCGCTGAATTCTGATTGCTCATTGACAGGAATCTTCAGTCTGTTATTTCTGTACAGCTGACCACTACAATGAACAGTAAGTCTTTTTAAAAAAACATTATTATTTGTTAATGAGTAAGAAGCCATGTCATAAGTGAGATAATGAACAACAAGTCAGCCATCATAGAGAGATAAAACCCAACAGTTAAAACACACTGCTGAGCAGTTTGTTGCTCATTGTCACTTCCTTTTCAGATTCTCAAATGTGAAAATGTGGTGTTTCTAATAGTGAACATAAGAATTGGGCTTTCAGTGTAAAATAGATGTAGTTTATGAAGTTTTTCAGTCATCTATCAAACCCCATGTTACTGAAAGGAAGAAAAGGAAGTTCCTTAACATGCACACCCGACCTGAGATTCATCACTTTTTCCAATTGAAGTACTTTGTGCATCCCATTCACAGTGCAAACAGAGGTTACTAGTACACACTTGTAGAGGTGCAAGTTTGCACAAAGTAGTTAAAAGAAACAAAGTCTTAAAAAGAAAAAAAATGGACTTTTGAGGAGTTTTTCATCCATGCTCTACAGTCTTCATTTGACTCCCTGGACTGTTTGTTTTAATGATATTATTTCTACATCTGGCCTGCTGTTTCCATGGTAACGTGTGTTCGTCACCTGCTGTTTGCTGTAAAAAAAAAAGACAACGTACCTAAAGTGATGAGCAGCTTCCGTAGTGCGACACATCTGGTATTTCTTGTGTATCTATTCGGTGTTGTGCTGCTATTGGAACTTTAATTTCCTGAGGGCTCTGCCCAAAGGATCAATAAAGTTCTATCTAATCTAATCATCCAGGCTGAGCTTAGGCCTGAGCTCAGGCTGTGGCGTCGCTGTTGGACTGTGGTTGTGAGGTTCTGTCAGCTAACTGTGCCGCTGCGGGTTTGACGGCGTTGGGTCAGATCAGTGTTTGTGCTGCCCCACATGGCTGAATGTGGCCTACATACTGAAACACTGCAGAGAACAGGGTGTGATGGATGACTAACTCACACCACACTCACCTGTCCTATATACAGAACCATACACCTGTTTCTGCTGCTGCTCTTAAAGAACAGTTAAGTCTGAAGTGACCTTGAGCAGAGATGAATAAACCTGCAACAGGTGAGTGGTGGACAGGATGTAGATGCTTGTACATGTCAGTGTGGTCAGTCATCTGTTTATGGTCTCTGGAGGCTGTAGAGGGACTCATGTCCACGGTCTAAGGCTCCAACAGCCCTATAGGCTCATAGATGTCACACACCGGATGTAATGAAACGATGGTCGCCCTGTTACAGTGGTTTTATTTATGCGTTCGACCTGGTCATGACTCAGAGAAAAGAGGACAACTTGGAATGGCTGTTTCTTTTTTTTTTTTTCAAAGACTGTTTGACATTAGTTCTAATTTTTCCTCTTTCTCTTGTGTTCTTCTATTTTTTATTTTTTTTAAATTTTTATTGTTTTTGCCATTTATTTATTTATTTTGTTGCTATTTTTATTAAACTTTGTTAATGTTTTATGTATTTATTTCCTCTGCCAGGAGGTATTGTGATCACTTTGCTTTGTGTGTATGTGTGTTTCATTCTTAGCAACTTTATGGGAAAACTATTCTGCCCATCTTTACCAAATTGTACTCACAGATAGGCCTAGGCCCTGGGATGGACCCATTAAATTTTGGGCCAAGTAGGCCAAAGTTCAAGGTCACAGCAAGGTCACAAAATCTACAATTTTCCTATCTCTCATCATTGAGCAATTTTTGAAAATTCATAAAAAATTCAAAACGACTCCGATTAGCCTTCGATTTGATCCACCCGTAGCTTAGAACAATATCTTGTATCTGGCACAAAATTGTCCACATGCACTGTGGAATGTGGGCTCTGTGGACATTTACATTTAACGTTGAAAATCCCATTTACCACACATTTTTCATTATAACTCAACAAATATTGATTGGAATTTAGTATAATTTGACATACACATGACTGGTACCAAGCTTCAACTTCTTCTGCTGTATGGAACAACCTGGAACCTGTTTAATTTAAAAAGAAATAGTCGATCCACACATGCACACCGTTCGGGGTGCTTGGCGGAGGTTTGTGTTCTCTGAATACTTATTTATAGATAAGTTGTTAAAGATAAGATGTTATAAGACTGGACTCAAATATCGATTTTTTGTTTTTGTTTGTTGGGTTCATTTATAAATAGATTTGTATAGAAAGGTGTGTCATCACTTTTAAAGCAGGTATGTCAGGAATACATTTACAAAATGTTGAGCAAACACAGTGATAGTTATAGTACATACAGGGTTCCCGCAGGGTCTTTAAAAGTCTTAAAAGTCTTGAATCTTCAAATCTGCCTTTAATACTTTAAAAAAGTCTTTAAAAGGTGTTACATTTCATATGGTAGGTCTTAAGTTATGTTGCCATAAACTTGTTGGCTGTGTTGTGTTTAAATGTCCGAGCTGCAAAAAAAGAAATGCTTGTCAACTCAGTTCCACCCGCTCCAACTCGCCAATTTATATTGAAATTAGGATCCAATTATCGCTAACTTTGCAGCTCCCCATGAGACTCAGAACAGAGCAGTGGAAATCAGGTGATGGAGTAAATAAATACATTTTCCCAAATTCCAGGAGTCACAAATTCTTGCCAGTATTTCTGTGAAATGGGCATTAAATTCTGTTAAGTTGTATTTAAATTGAACTTGCAGAAACCTGTAGGAACCCTGTACATAAAATAAACTAACGCTAAAATGACTTTTTCACCTCACTGCTTGATATTTTTCTTCATTTTACAAAATCACTGAGCATTAGCTCAACTCTGACTCTTGCTCTGCAGCTTTTGATGTGCTCCAAAAAACCAATATGGTAACAACCAAATTGCAAACTAGGGCTGCACGATTCTGGCAAAAATGTGAATCATGATTCTTTTGCTTAGAATTGAGATCACGATTCTCTGGCACGATTTTTGCAATTTTGTTTATTGCACCGCTGTCAATGAAAATGGGTTATTTTACTTCTGATTAGGATCTTTCATATCACTCTGCAAGTGGTCCGGTCACTTATGCAGTGTTTGCTGTGGAATGGATCTGTTGGTGTGGCTGTGTGAAATGATAAGGGGGAGGGGGGGGGCTCGGCCGCATGCATGCAGTTCGGCTGAGGGGGGGCTGCACGTGCATGCGTATCAGCTAGTTATGCGCGTGTGTGTGTTGGTTTCCATCCTGCTTATACAGTGGGGGTATGGGGTGGTGCGGTCGGTGCCCCCCACAGAAGTGAAAGTGAAACTTCATGTTCATTTACCTTTTCCCTTACCTCCTGTCCTGGCCTATTATATATTATACATATGTATAATACACGACGGTGATGATTTTTTTTGTATGAAATGTTTGGTGTGGCGGCATGGATAAACCTTACCAGCGGAAACGCTACACTTATGGTCCCAGTTGCTAAGCGACGTCAGCTGATCTGTGAAAGTTTGCAGCACAAAGAAACTTCCCAGCCGGCACGATGGAATATTTTTAATGTAAAACTTTTAGAGAGGGTGAGACTTTTGATTCTTGGTTAAAGGCTGAGTTATCCTCACTGGCAAAGAAATGAAAAGGAGAAATAAAATGCTTAAAAATCATCCGTGTTTAGAAATGAGATCGCATACATGTGTGAATCAAGATCGTGATCTTTTAACGATTAATAGTGCAGCCCTATTGCAAACTGCTGGCTTCGACATGGCAGAAAGCAATGGGTGACTTCATTTTTCCTCTGTGGATGGACAAAGCTCAGTCCAGTATAAGGCTGCAGCTCTACAACATGGACGTCACAATCACATCACACAGACGGTGGGATTTAGAAGATCCAGCTGTTTGTATAAGAGGCGCTTGTCATCTGGTTTTTGGAAGTACTGTAGGATTTATCTGATGGCTTCTATAAACTGATTAGAACATTTGCCATGTGTATTAATGTCAGACATGCAGGATCCAGTACATTCAGAGGCAAAGGGAATTGTGCTTTTAAATTGTTGTGTATTTTTATTAAATTGTGAAGTCAGTAAAGTACAGTTAAGTAGCCTAGATGTTGTGTTGATCACTTTGGTATCTGATAATGAACTCCCAATGGAATTAGTGGGATATAAATAGTATCGGCCACATGTTGTCGTATAGGGGTCATTGTACAGTTGTCCCTTCATAAGATGGTGAAGACTGTAACGACTCCCACTGTGTTAATAATGGTTAAATCTATGCAACGACAAAGTCTGATGTGTTTTCAGTGGATTTCAGACCAGACTGGAGTTGTGCAGTAGCTCAGGACATGGGTTTAATCATTAATCTGTAGCTTTAAGGATGGACATAAGAAGCATTAATGTCATTTTACAGTTTGGGAGCGTTTTCCATTTGTGTCTAATACTCAGGTTGGGGGGGGGGGGGGGGGGGGGGGGGGCGCTGAAATGTGTTGGTGGTGTTCAGGCGTAGGAGTCTGACAACGCTTAAGACCTGTCAGTTCAGTTGCCATGGCGAACAATTGATACTCGAATCACAAAAATGATCAACATGTCTAAAAATACAGAGAAAAGAAGGCACGCTGAGATCCATCCGTCTGTCCATCTTTACAGTCGTTTCTTCCTCTCTGACTGAACGACGTTGATGTGGCGATGTGACCTCATTGATTCTTTTTTCCCACTGGTACACGATTTATCTGAAGGTGAGGGGCATCTGTTACTATAAAGGCACTGTTTTTCTGCATCTGTTCAGTTCGCTTGGTTCAAAATTAGTGGAAAAAAATTAAAACAAACCTCGACTTTCATTCACAGAAGCAGTTTGGTTTGGTTGAGACTAGGGATGCAAATTATCTATTAGTTTATTAATCATTAGTTGGTTGACCATATCGATCAATTAATTGATAAGCGGTGATTTTCCTGAGAACCTGAATTTTTTTTTCAATACGGTCTATAAGAATAAAAGCTAAATATTGTTTATAAACTTCATGAAAAAAAAAGCATGTCATATTCCTTAATGATTGATTTATTGAACCATTGGATACTGTCAGTGTTTCCTGTAGAATTTATCTGTTGATGTGGCGGTGTGTAATGGGGGGGGGGGGGTGCACGTGCGTGCGCTTCATCGGTGAGGAGGGTTACCCGGCCACATGCGTGCAGTACAGCCGAGGGATGTGTACGTGTTGGTTGGTAACCGCGCGTACGTGCATCACTTTCCGTCCTACTTCTAATACTATAGGGGAATGGGTCGGTGCAGTCTGTGCCCCTGCAGAAGTGAAAGTGAAACTTTTCACTTATTTATCTTTTCCTCACCTCCTGAAGCTTCGTAAACACATTACATACCTATGGCCTGAATCAGGAGCCTGGAGGATGTTTTCAGCTTCTGTCTCACTGACTGTGGGCTAGACCAACCTCTAGGAAAACGCTCTGATACTGACCCTGTGTTTGTGCATGTATTGGGGGGGGGCACCACTCCCATAAACAGATCAGGTCTGTGTTTGGCTCCACCAAACATTCTAACTCATCAATGCCAGGACCCGGTTCGATGACCGGCTATCTCAGCCCCGGCGTCGCAGGGCGGACAAACCAGCAGCCTTTGGACAGGTGGACAAGGGCAATTAACTGACAATTAATAATTGAATCGAGCAAATTCTCATCGACAATTAATCGTTAGTTGATTAATTGTTTACATCCCTAGTTGAGACTAAACAAAAAAGATTAAAACAATATAAAAGATGCAACAAAATATGATGTAAAACAGAAGAAACAAGTATGGACAAAATGTAAAGGCATAAAAAAAGCAATAGACAACAATGCAACAAAAGGAAATAATGTAGAACAGAAAAAATATGAAAACTTGTAAAAGACACAGTTAGATGAGAAATTGAAAATGACAAGAGATGTATTAGGAAAGAAAAAATGTATTAGCGTTTTTAACTGCTTTTAACAGGGCTGCAATGACTAGTTGACAAATAGTCGACTACTAAATTAGTGGACGACTAATTTATTCATTGACAGGTCCTTAGTGACGTCATGCACTTTTAAGGAAAAATCTTTGTTATTGCTGATTGCAGTATTTAGTTGTTTGTCTAACAAACTTTGTTAGGCACTGGAATTGTTATGAGGGAAAAGTATTTTATTGCTGCTGCAGTATTTGTTGAATATTGAATTTTGAAATGAATATTTGTTTAACAAAATTTGTGTAATCTAATTGTCGTGCACCAAATGAGAATGTACCAACTGCTGCTGTAAATGTAAGTAAGAGCCACTGGGTTTTGTTTTTTTGGTTTTTGGAAGTTCCTGATTTGACCCCCAGTTCAGTCCTAGTGTCTTTACCAGCTGATTTCCTTCCAGTTCTTCTGTGTCGTATCAGATCCACCGTGTACAGCGGCATCATTTTCTGTACAGAAATGCCTCGATCATTGTTTCGTCCTTGGTCTAAACCGTCTCTGTCATTTGGCTTCAGCGTCACTCCAGTTTTTCTTCTCCAGCCGAGAGGCTTTGTGCCGCTGTCGGCCGCTTGACGACGAGAACTCCCACACAATGCATGATGGGATGGCTGTAACCATGGTGATGTGTGGTTTAGATTCAGTAATGCTTTTCTTTCAGCACAAACTCAGAATGAAAAGATGGAACATAAATTTTTCCTGCAGATCATTACAGAGGGTTTGGGAAATTATACGTTCCACTAACTTCAACCCAGTATGTGTTACATTAATCATCCTCCAATCCTTTTGTCTTCTATTAGTTGAGTAAAATATAATCATTAAGATAACAGCATAAAGAGCACTGACCTTGAACAAAACACAAAAGAACCAAACTGTTAAAGTGTAAATCTAACCTGCATACTGTTTGTATGGCAGCAACTACAACACGACAATCTATTTGTAAAGATAAATACTATTTAAAAAAACATTTTCATTGATTGACAGCTGCTTCATCTCCATGACAACAGCAGCTCAGTATCATTGTATCATTTTGTCTTTAGCATCTTGTTTTGTCTCTTATGTTGTTTTCATCTTGTTATTTGAGTCTTATTTCATTTTTTTTATCATACATTTTTACCTTTTTTTTTTTTTTTTTTTTAATGTCATTTTCAGCTTGTTTAGACTTAAGTGTCATTTTCATCTCATTAACCACAAATAATAATGTCTGGTGTCTTTAACTTTCAGTCAGCACCAAACCCCTGTGGAAATTAGTGAGGACACAATCCAGAAAAAACACCAAAGTGAGTGAGTTGCTGACAACTCCAAAACCTTAGTGGTAAATGCATTTATTCTAAATGGGGAGTGAGCATTTGTTTTTAATGTCAGTGATACTGAGGAAACATGGTGTGCTGCTGTCTGTATCAGCCTTAGAATCAGGGAAGAGTTGGAAATCAAACCTTATCAAGCTGAATATATGACTACATCTCTATAACTAATCTATTTAGTTTATTTGACTCGAAGCCTCATGACTTGATGTGAAAGTAAAACTTGTAAAACCTCTGTTTGACTTGTTGATCTTGGTGATTTGGTAACGTTCTGTCCAGTAATGATCTCAGGAACAACTCGGGTACGAAGATGAACGGTTTGGTCGTCCATGTGCTTGAGATGTCCTTACAAATAAATTTAGAAGAGTAGGCCAAATCCTCTCTCAGTTCTGTCTCCTGTTTCTGTTCTCAGCATTGCCTCCTAGTGGAACTGGCACCATCCTGTAGAACATCTGTTCAGTCCACGCTTTTTGTTCTGCAGAAAATAATTGAGCAATCAGCAGTAAATCAACAAAGCTTAGTGAATCACAAAAGGTTACTCTTCACCCCAAATACATATGCAACAAAGTCCAGTAAAAAAACTGCCTGTCCTCACCTTTCCAATACTAATTTTAGGTAAACCTCGACATTAGTTTTCAGGCACAGAACCATAGTACATCTGACCCTTGTCTCTGATTTTATGATTTATTGCTTAATTTATTCATTGAGTGCTGCTTTACTTTTGATTTAATTTTGCACAAGCCAGTCTTTGTGATACTGGTTCCATATCAACAAGATAAAGTCATATGTGGCTGTAAACCTTAAACACACCAAACAGCAAAACATTTCACACATCACTGAAAATTATTATAAGACATTTTTCAATATAATATACAAGAATAAAATTTAGAACATTGATGCATTTTGTACATGTTTTAGCTCTGAACAAAATCCACCAAAAATCATTTTGTTTTTTAATTCCATTGAAAGAAGGACTGAATGAGATGAAGAAGGCAGGGAGCAGTGTGTGCACTTAACACATGCATTAAAGCTGACCGTATCACTACCGTCTTGGCCAGGTTTAAAAAAAAAAAAAAGAAAGAAAAAAAGCTTTAATGGGAGCGGATTGTAGCGGAGGATGCTGGGAGGTGACGGAGGTGGGAGGACGTGGGTGAAACGGAAGGAATGCGTTTCTAAAAGAAGGGCTGTGATCAACCTGAATGCATACAAGAAGACGGAATAATGGAGCCAGTGAACCGAGTTAGAAATTAGACCAAAATCAAAGCCGAAATACTTAAATCACAAACTGAGCTGTAAATCCATAGAATAATGCAGCTCAACCTCTGGATGTTTAGACAATGTTTTTCTTAGATGAAGTTGAGCAAACACAAATGGGACGAATGGTGTCTACTGACCAGAAGAAATAATGAAATGTCTGATCACTAAACAAACATAATAAAAACACCAGTTGGGTGCAGTTTGTCTTCATTCATTTCTTCTGCTGAGTTGATATTTTCTGAGACCTTACTGAACTTTCCTGATTTTTAGGCTTTAAAACACAAACAGCACAGGGCAGATTTGACATGCATAGACTTAACACTTAGGGTTGCATGATTTTGACCAAAAATAAAATCCCAATTTTTTTTTTTCTCTCTAAAAACTTGATTTCGTTTTGGGCTGGTGCTGGCATTGTAGCCGGCATGTCGTTTTTGTGTGCAGCCTGCAATGCAACGCACTGCTCTCACTCTGGCTCACCAAAGGGTCCAGTGCAGCCCATGGGATGAATTTGTGAAATGCAAAAATTACACTGATTATACTAAGAATCATTTTAGTTCAGTTTCAACATTTAATTCTATTTGATCTCAAGTGGGTCAGTCTGTAAAATACTATCATAATATCTATAAATGCTGACAACCCCCAAATTCTTCTCTTTGTTTTGGTGTAAAAAAGGCAAAATTACATTTACATGTTTACATTTACAAACTATCTTTTCACAAAAAGTACAAATAACCTGAAATGTATTAAGAGAAGTGTAATTTTAATGTGCATTTGTAGATCCACTGTGATCTGTAAGTTGTAATGCACACGTGCAAATGATAAACTGAGGCAGAATATTGTTAAAATTGCACTTATTTTTCTCAAATGTCAGTTTTTTCATGGTTGTTCCTGTTAGTCACATTTTTTTTAAAGAATTGTTTGTAGATGTAAACATTTTCATCATGTAAGTTTACTTATTTCACACTAAAACTAAGATAAAAGTTTGGAATTGACATTTTTATATTCTTATGTTATTCTTTTACTGGTCCGGCCCACTTCAGATCATGCTGGGACGATGTGGCACCTCAACTAAAATGAGTTTGACACCCCTGGTTTAGACAGAAGATGGCACATGTATGAAGCATCAACCAAAGCATCCATTATCAGAATAGCTGCTGTCAATCAAACACTGGGCTGTTGTTAAATGATGCTGAAGGACGATTAGAGTCCTCACTCCATCCTGTCATCTCTCTCTATTTCTGTCCTTCCTGTTTCCACAGTCATTACTGTCTGTCCTGCCTTATCTCTGTCCCTCTATAAATACAGTCCCTAACACTGTGACTAAACACTCATTTGTGTCTCTCTCTCCTCCTGTCTCATATCGGTCAGTGCTCACTCGCCCTTCGTCCTGGCCGTTCATGACATCATCTGTTTGTTTCGGTGCGTCCTCGCTGCTGCAGTCCTGCGTCTGTACAGTCCAACTCTGCTGCAGTGAGCATTTCAGCCACAGGCCTGAAAACTGACCAGTCATTTAAAGACGCAACAGTCAGTGTTTTTCAGTAACAGGGATCAGTCCAGTTATTTTTCTAGACTTTTGTTATTGCTGGTGAAGGCTCTGGAAATACGGACAAGAGCAATGAATTTAACCACTCAATATGCTGTTTCATACGGAAGAACCATTTAGCCCAGTGGTTCCCAACCTTCTTTGGCTCGTAACCCCATTTTAACATCACAAATTTCTGGTGACCCCAGACATTTTTTTTTTTGCTAAAATTAATTTGTTTTTGATCATGTAATAGTTTTCTGTACTATGTTGTAAATAAATGTTAATTTTAGATGACATTAAGCCTATATAATATATATTATTATGGACGGAGGCAGAAAAGCCAGGTGTAGATTACTGCACAAAAAGAGAATTTTATTTTCCTTGGTCATTATATGTACAGTCAGTCCGGCTTGTATTTACAAGGCTGAAAATTAATACTGAACAAACAAGAACTCAAACTATGAATTATGAAAGAGCTGCAGCATCTGAAACTGACCACAATAAACATTTGACAGATAAACAGAACCACTGTGCTGCAGTTTCAGCTTCAGAGTTTGTCATGTCTTTTATGGATTGGGATTGTCTCCTTCAACTCATCATATATTTTTTATTAGTAAGTTTTATTTTGTTTTATTTTTGATCAATTACTAGAACTTTCAGGTGACCCCATTTGAATTCCAGGCAACCCCACGTGGGGTCCCGACCCCTAGGTTGAAAAACACTGATTTAGCCCAATGCAACTAAAGCCATGTTAGAGATACAGAGGGTACTATTGGTCTTGGTCTGTACATAGGAATTCAACATTTTAAATTAATAATATAGACTGTATCTGCCTGACAGGTTTATCCCCCCCACCACCACATTCTCATAACAACCTGAAAATATTGCAGTGAGCAGAGACTCAGTCTTACCAGTACAACAACTCGACAACACAGCCTTCATGATGAACCCGAGCATCTGATGTTCAGCCCTGAGCTTCAGCTTTACAACCTCCTGCGGGGTCATGTCAAGGCTTCAGCTGTCTTCAAAAGGTGGATGACGGCAGCATCCGCTTCTTAAGCGTTAGCTTGGAAAATAAATCCTGGTAGCCATGTTCAGCATACACTTCCTTCTACTAACTGGAGATCTAGATGTTACAATTTTACCGACTCTTCCACTATCAAACTAATACCAAATATTATCTTGTCATATTGTCTCCAACTTGGACAACTCATGTTAGCTAGCACCACGCCAGTCAAACCAGTAGAAGTTATACACAACCAAGGCTCTTAATTAATTAAACAAGTGTTCAGAGAATGCAAACCTCCGCCAAGCACCCCGAATGGTGTGCATGTGTGGATCGACTATTTCTTTTCAAATTAAACAGTTTCCAGGTTGTTCCATACAGCAGAAAAAGTTGAAGCTTGGTACCAGTCATGTGTATGTCAAATTATACTAAATTCTAATCAATATTTGTTGAGTTCTAATGAAAAATGTGTGGTAAATGGGATTTTCAATGTTAAATGTAAATGTCCACAGAGTCCACATTCCACAGTGGATGTAGACAATTTTGTGCCAGATACAAGATATTGTTCTAAGCTACGGGTGGATCAAATTGGAGGCTAATTGGAGTTGTTTTGAATTTATGAATTTTCAAAAATTGCTCAATGATGAGAGATAGGAAAATTGTAGATTTCGTGACCTTGCTGTGACCTTGAACTTTGGCCTACTTGGCCCAAAATGTAATGGGTCCGTCCCAGGGCCTAGGCCTATCTGTGGGTACAATTTGGGAAAGATGGGTGGAAGAGTTTTCCCGTAAAGTGGCTAACAAACAAACAAACAAACAAACAAACACACAAAGCAAAGTGATCACAATATATCCTGGTGGAGGTAAAAAAGGACTTTGCTTTATTGAGATATCCGTCCAAGTTGTTAATTTTGTCACGGTTTATTTGCTAACATGCCATGTGGCCCTACTTGGGACTTTGGTCAAGTCATTTTTATGCACGACTCGTACGGGATATTCGACTTTTGGGTGAAATTGGGGAAAATGTAAAAAGTTCACGCTACAGTGATATTATATCATGAACATAAAGAGGGCATTTAAGTAGATGCATGCAATGATAATTTCTTCATCTCAAAGAATTTATTGAAATGAAAGCTGATAACGGTGGTTTTTATACCATAACAAAAATATCAGTGTTGCAGTAACTTGCCGTGTGTCCTTGAGCATAAATTACATCTTGAAAATAAAGTTGTGTTGTTCACAAGTTGATTTATTGTCTCCTGAGACACTTGTGATTTTTGTGGTTAATCACCCTGTTAGAGAGCAGTGTGCTATGTGAAAAGTACTGAAGCATTAACTCTTTCAGTGCCATGGGCCAATTAAATCGGCTTTACGAATACAACCTTAAAAGTGCCACGGGCAGATCAGATCGGCTTTGGAGAACACGCCATATTTGTGTACAAACAAACCATCCACCCCCATTTCTTTCTCACATTTCGATGACGTTCTTTCAAATCTTCTTGCAAATTACGATCAATAATGAATCGGCTGCGTCCGGTGCGTTTTGAATCTAAGTAGCAATCAGTCGGATGTTACCGAGCGGTTTTTGACCAAGGAAGAGCTCGTGTTTCGTTTTCTGCTTGGGAAATTTTATGAATGAATTTATGAATGAAATCATATGCAAATTAGATGGCCATTTTGTAGTAATATCGTAAACACAGCGATCTGTCAAAACAGTCCCATCTGCTAGAAAATGAGTTCTGATGACGATTCAGACTTCGATTATAAAAACAACGCGAAATACTGAAAAACGGCCAAATTCTGTGGCACTTTTAAGGCTTATTAGCCCCTTAACTGTCTGGCACCGAAAGAGTTAATGAAGTTCACCTGTAAAGCTTATGGTGTATTTTAGGTGAACTCTGAAATTTCATCTGAAAGTTGAACATCTCTGACTTTTTGTGAGTAGTGCAAATGTTCCACCCCAAGTTTGGAAAAGGGAAAAGCCAGTTCTAATGTGGTCAGTTTGTTTGGTTTGGTACAAAATCCACAGCACCGAGTTTCACGAAGCAAACCAAACACAAACTCATTAAATGTTTAGGCCTCAGTGGAGTTGCATATTTACTAATGTGCCACGGTCCTGTAATCCAGTTGACGCCACTGTTTTTGTGAAATCCAGGATCCACCCAGTTTTATGGATCTCCTCTAAATGTCAGAGGTTCGTCCTCCACCCATGCCCTACCTTCACACCAAATGACAAGACAATTTGTGTAGTAGTTTTTTGGTAATCCCACTGAGAGACAAACCAACCAATAAAGGTTGAAAGCAAAACCTCCTTGATCTGCATTAGAAATGAAAGATAAGAAAAAGAAGAAATGGAATTGCCCTAAAGTGACAAAAGGCTTTGTCCTTAGACCTGTGTACAGCTGCTCATAAATGCTTAGTCGATTTCTAAACTGATCTGCTCTTGTAAATCAGCTGCAGCTCGAACACAAGCCGCATTATGAAACCCTCTCTCTCTCTCTCTCTGTGCTTTTGGTGTTGAATGTCTCTCACCCTCCTCGCTCATCTCTGTCCTGCCATGACACACTTTCTAAAAACTATGTGTGTCTGTTGTCATGACTCTGATGTGTGTCTGTGGGTTCAGGGCTGTTCGTCACTTCTGCGTGTGTGCACGTTGTGTTACCGTCACTCGGGCAACACACACACACACACACACACACTGGCAGGGTCCCAGTGGCGTCGTATTTTTAGCGTAGCAACACAAGCTGCAGCAGCCGGAGTGGTTGGTTGGTTGGATGGTTGGCTGGTGAGCTGCAGTGGGTGGAAGTGCACACATGCACGCAGTGTCACCGTGGATCTGCATGGTTCAGACAAACACCACATTCAGAGTGCAGAGTTTGAATTTGTTGGAGGGATAAAGAGGGAAATGTGGAGGCTGGAGCTGTAAACTTCGATTATCTTAATTCTGGATTCATGTGCACATTACTTTTTGGATGAACAATTTCCTCTATAAAAGGTAAAACCTGTGTAAAGGCTCATGGGTAATCAACAGTCCTAAATTTAAACATGTTTCACTAAGTCCCAGGAATTAAATGTGTTGCTTCTCAACATATTTTAGGACAAATGTTAGTGATTTTTCCATAGTGCTGAATAATTTTAGCAGTTATGTATTTCTGTGGATATATCAGCTTGGTTATGATCCAGTGTGGTAAATATAGGACATGTGGTTGGTATGGGTTGGACAATTGATTGCATTGAACCCTTTCTACCAACACAATCCTACTGTTGTCTCTGGTCTGACTGATGTGATCTGATCACGTTATTACATCAGCATACATGGGTAGGTGAGTCAGTGGTGCTGTTAGAATGGAGATGCTAAACGTAGCTAACGTAAGCTAACACGACATGTAAACAGAGGTGCTACCGTCAGCGTTACAAACGTCAAGTATTAATGTTACAGGTGTCGCCTTGGTGGGAGATCACAGATGTCATGAAGCACTTGTTTAGTAGGTTCATATGTTCAGCTAATTCTAACCAGAGTCACAGAATGAAGCTCAGGTCAAAAAGATTGGAAACTGCAGTAGATCTGATGTCGCCTTCATCTGCATCATGAATCACATCCATCTGGACAGGAAACAGAACAGTGATACAGACATGACTGTGGACATGTTTGGACTGAGATCCACCCTGTCCTGCCTGCCTGTCTGTCTGTCCATCAGTCTTACTGCTGGGTGTTGTTGAGTCACTGTGCTTTTTCTGCAGAATCCCAACAGACTGATTGTGCTGAAGCTGCTGCTGACTCTCTGCTCTGTTTACCTTTTCAGTTTGCTTAGCACCCCCCCCCCCCCCCCCCCTCCCCTCCCTCCAGTGATTGTGAACTCTGCATTTTAACACAACTGTCACTAATAGCAACTTTTAAACTGATGTGGGGAAGAAAAATCAACCAAAATCTAATTAATCTTCGCTGTTTTTGTGCCTTTTAGCTGACATTTATTTGTAAAAATCAATAGTGGTTCAATTTTATGTTTTTTGAACATTGATACACGTTTATACAGGAAAATGGTATTTAAAATAAACCAAATCCAAGAAGTGCGTCATGTAAGCATTTATGTTAATGAACAATCAGTTGAATCTAACAAAACCTTCAAACATGTGTGGGTTTGGTAATATCCTGTTGTGAACAGCAGGGGGCAGTCTTCTCTTTAGTTTTGACATGAACCTGAAGGTAGCTCAGCATAAGAGGGTCCAGCAGCAGCCCATCAGAGAACAGAATTTGGTCACATGATGATGTAAACAGCAGACTGCAGCTCCTCTGTGGTGCAGTAGATCTGTTTACACTTTAGACATTCAGCATTTCAGTTTTCACCACGCCTTTAAGAATCCTTCCGGTAAATCTCTCTGTTTTCTGACATTTTCTATTTCAGATATGTAGGAAATAAATACTGTAAATAAAAAAATAGAATTATTTGCAGAGCAACATTGTGATTTCATAGGTTTAAATGTATGCTATTTTTTTTCTTTCAATATTTGAACACATTTTAAATGGATAGAGTAATAGCACCCCCTCCTCAGTTATAGGTATTTAACATTTCTGTTGCTTCTGTTACGGCCAATATGTGAGTTATTGGGGTCACAAGAGTCCAGGTGTGAATGGGTGTTTAACATCCAGGTGAGGAATGTCAGGACTGTAGTGTAGGAGGTGGATAGGTGGTTGAGGAAAATGCCAACAGAGTTAGTTCAACTCAAAACCTGAGGAATCCTGTGAGGCCACAGGCCAACTGTCCTTTAGTGTACACTCCTCCAGGGTGCTTTCACAGGTCTTGAAAGTCTTAAAGTATGAAATTTTGAAACACTGCTCTCCAGACCTTGAAAAGTCTGGAATTTTGTGAAAGTCTTAATAAAGTATGGAAAAAAGTTTCACTCGTAGTTGAATTTTAGATTATGATTTATAAGATAAGAAATACATGAGGAGAACATATAAAAACTTGATGTGATTTCACTAACCAGTCACTACTGGAATGATTCTAGTGAAACTTGTTTGTGTGATATCCATGCACTTTTTTGATTTTTGTATGTTTTGAAAATGTTTCTGTCAGTAAAACAGTTTACTGCGAATTATGCCTTCATTCATTCCTATTAAAATGAGCTTTTCTACTACACATGACAGGTACAATCTGAACCAAAAAAATAGGCACGCAGGTATAAAAGTGCATAAAGTCGAGGTTTTGGGGGAGAAATAGCAGTTTGGAAAGAGTCTGGAATTTTTACTTGGATAAAGAGTAAGCACCCTGTCCTCAGATTCCAAAATGACCATGAAATTAATTGCAAATTTTACCTTTTCAGAATATGTGCAATAGAAAATGTGAATTTTTGAGCATTTATAAACAGTTTCTTTGGGGATATTATTTTGTGACTATTCAGAGCTGGTCATTTAGTTTTCATCAATTTCATTTGTATGGTGCTTTGTTTTGGATTTCAGTGTTGTTGTTACGATGGATAAATGTCACTGGACATTTATCCATCGTCATAACTGCACATGAATCTGCTCTGGAGCAGCAGCTATCACTTATTTTTGTAACTGAGCCGAGGAGTAAGTGATGGTTCCAATGTAAAAAAGTGAGCATATAGCCTAGACCAGGGGTGTCCAAACTTTTTTTAAAGAGGGCCAGATCTGATAATGTGGAGATTGCCAGGGGCCAGTGGTCCCTTCGGACATTTTTTAAACAGTAAAAATTACATATAAATGTGCTGTTCTACAATAATTTTATTTTCATTGTCACAATAAAAAATTTTTAAATGGCAATGTAACCAAATCTACGCCACTCAGGTGTGAACAAATTAAAAAAAAAAAAAAAAAAAAACATTTCTGCCTTCCTTTCACATCTGGAGTCAGATAACATAGAACAAACTGTATGGAGTATCTTAAACTTCCAAAAAGTTGATAAAAATCTTAACCCCACATTCATTTTAAACATGACTTATATGAGTAATCATTACTCATATATTACTCAGTAATGTAAAGTCTGTTAACGTTTAAGATGAAAACACATGACTCTTACTCTTGTCTTTCACAAAATCATTCAGAAAGTAATATTTGTGTCACATGTACAAGTACATAACACCAGCAATTATAGGCAACTAACCTGGCAACTTGGTAGCTTGCCTTGGTGGCGAATTCATTGAACTCCCAGGTTCACATGAAGAGTCACTGTTGTGAGTTTAAAGCAGCTTGAATTTGCTTCACTTTTTCAGAACACTCACTCCCTGCTAGCTTGTCGTATGCGTTAGCATGTTTTGTCTGCTAGTGTGTCTTTACATTGAATTCCTTAAACAAGGCAACAATCTCTCGACAAATTAGGCAAACACAATCACCTCGATTTTCAGTGAAAAAAAATTGTAAATTCCCATCTCTCCTGGAAGCGGCGGCCCTCACTGCCAACTTTCTTTTTTTTTATTTACAGGCGCCATGGTTAGAAATTAGCAAAAATGGTTCACGGCAAAGTCACAGAGCCTGATAGAGTTAGAGTGGTGCTGCATTTTGAACCTTTTATGATTCATGTATTCGGATCAACAGTCCAAGCGGGCCATAAAGAATACATTATAAAACCCAAGCTGTGGGCCGTATAAAATCTGACCGCGGGCCGTGATTGGCCCCCGGGCCGGACTTTGGACATGCCTGGCCTAGACATTTTCTGCCTTTTTGTCCTCGTCTCTTCCGAGCTACGCTCATGTTGTTTGTGTTGATCCTGGCGTCATGTGCATCACAATAAGTGTCCGTGTGAAACACGATAGTGGAGCCAATGTTTAGCAGCAGCAAAATTATGAGGGGTTGTACAGGTGCTTGAAATCCTTGAACGTGCTTGAATTTTAGTTTAAGTGCTTGAAAGTGCTTGCAATTATAACTGTGATGTCATTTATTTATTTGTTTATTTATTTTTAGTGTTAACTCTGCCAGGTTAGATGACGAGCCAAAGCCACTTACAGAGAGGTGATACATTTTGAAAAATTTAACTTTGTGTCTAAAGAGAAAATTACCAGGTGTTCTCAGGTTGACTCCAGGTACATTTTTATCTTAACCCTTTCATGCACGAATTATGAGAACCTTAATCAAGATTTTTTTCCCTGATTGTTTTCATTTCTCTTTAAACATGAAAAAAACAATGTGATTGAAAAAATTCTTATAAAAAAATAAAATATATATAAACATAAAATAAATAAAAAGAAAAAAACCATAAAAAAATAAAATAATAATAATAATAATAGTCAGCTGGACACCATGCGTTTAATTTTTGAAGCAACGAAACATGTATTTACTGATAAATTGTGTGAAAACTATGGGGGGGGCTTGTGATTCTGGGGGTTTATGCTCAGGGGAGATCTATACAAGGTTACCAATTCATGTCAGAAAAGATACGTAGTGTCTTAAAACTTTAATAAAGATATGTGTAAAAAAAAAAATAAATAAAAAATCCATGAATACACAAGAGAACAGCTATAGAATAGCTGTCCACTGTAGTGACCAATATGCATGAAAGGGTTAATCTTTGGCTCAGCGTGAGTGTGCCTGAAGAATGCCAGCTGGCTTCCCTTTAATTTCTAAACTTTTTGTGATTATAAAACTAAATTTTTGATGTTTATAGCATAACACAATGTACATTGTGATAAAAAAGTGAAAAAAAAAAATCCTGAGTATATGTAGTCCTGTTGCTATGTATTTACTCCAGTGATAAGGTGCTGTGCTGGAAAAATTTGAAAATGACCCTTAAAAGCGCTTGAAAAGTGCTTGAATTTGATCTTGAAAAATGTGTATGAACCCTGAATTAAGGAAATGAAGCTTCAATTCTGGAAAATTTTAATTAGATAATTTTTTAAATCGATTTGAGTCTATTAATGGATTAATTCAGCTGTACACGTATCCATGTGACTAAGTGTCTGATTAGTGTCTGTTCTCCACTGATCCCACTTCTGTCCTGTATCTGCTGTGGTTTGTGCAGGTTTTGGACGAGTCCATCATCGTTTCCGTCAGCGGCGGTCTGAGTGATTCTACTGGCATTGGAGAGTCCTGTCCCTGATCAGCAGGTGAACGGAGTGGGAGGCGGCATCAGCAGCAGTAGCGGCGGCGGAGGGGGCGGAGTCGCATCGAGGTCAAGATGACGTCGGTCGCGGCAGAATACGAACACATGGAGATCCAGCAGCAGTACAACGACGGTGTCAACAACCGCTGGGATGCCGACGACTGGGACAACGAGAACAGCTCGGCTCGTTTGTTCGAACGGTCGCGCATCAAAGCCCTCGCAGGTAAGAAAACAGATGCTGACTGAGGTGAGATGACGAACCGCTTCTTGAACTGTTACCTGAAGGTTCAACATCTGGTTCTCTTCTATTTGGTTTGACTGGTGATAATGCAGCACAAGTCTGTCGGTGACATTCACCTGCAGCCATTGTCATAGCGATAACTCAATAAACCACATGTGATGGAGTGATTCATCCATTTTAGATCTTCTTTTTGGCTCATTGACTGTTAACGTTATTATTTATTTATTTATATCCCTGCCAGCAGGGGCATATAAAATGTACAGATATACCAGGAAGTCTGTCTATCCTTTGGTCCATCCAGCCATCCAAGATTTTTGTCCAACCAGTTTCTCTGACACTAATCACCTGATTTGACATATATGTTCTTTACAGCTATGAGAGGTGTAGTTCGCAGTTTGATGGCTAAAATTAAAATTTTTTGATTTTTTTTTTTTTTACACATTTTAGAAAAGATTGGAAGTTAAGACTCTAAATTTACGCCTGGGTAGGCAGGGTTTTTGTGAGTAGGATGGGCAGTGTTGTGTTACCAGCCAGGGGTATTAGTAAGCTCTGATTTCTTTTTTACTTCTGAAAAAGCACATTATGCAGTTTAAAATAATAAAAAAACCTTCCAGTTCAAAGGTTTGTACCTGGGATTGACGACACAAGGCTTTGAACAAGCCATGTATCATTTTAAGCCGTGCTTTTCGAAAATTAACCGTGCAAATCACAGGTGCTCGGCTCGCTGCCCTAGCACACTGAGCACAGTAATGATGAAGCAGTGTTGGACATTTAGTTTGACTCCACGTCGTGAAATGTGTATGAAAATATGTGGTAGAGTCTCTAATCAGAGGAGTTCAGTCCACACCTTCTTCAGTTAGATCATGTCAAACCTTGTTCACTTCTTTTTGACACTCTTTTCTGAACCACTGATGCTGCTTTGTAAAATTGCCCTGATCGGTTCATTTGTTTGTTGAATCTGAAGTAACACAACGACATAGGCTGCAGACGCACACTTAGTTACTGAACAGGACGGTATAATAACAAGATAAAGAGCAGGAAGTACTTTAAATAAAGCACACACTTCTTGATGTTATTGTTATTGATGTTTGAAGTGGTCCTCCCTCACATAGTAAAACCAATTCTTAATACTCCCAGTAACCCTTTCAGATCATCATGTGGTTCTACATCAGTGTCCTGCGGTTCTGTCAGATACAGATGGACCTGAACGGATCTGGTCTCACATCCACCCTGATGTGTTCAGACACTGATCACCTCACTCTCAGCCTTTTTCTGACTTTGGACCAGGTTTCAGAATCATACAGAGGCTGGAGTTAGAATGGAGGTCAAGTTACTCCAAAGATACTCGGACTAAAGAGGAAAGATTCCACATTAGGCCCTTTTCCACCACAGGAACTTTTGCCGGAACTTTGAGCATTACCCTGAACTTTCAAAAACCCTGGTGCATTTGCACCGACAATTACCCAGGTAAATAACTTTCCCCTGGCCCCAAACTTTCCCCGAAGAAACTCCTGGTAGGGAGGTTGTACTTTTCAGATTATCTATAAAACAATAGAAAAAAAAAGAAAAAAAAACATCCATCACACTTAAAGTTAGATGTGATTTAGTTTAAGGAACGAGAAGTTGAAAATACATGTTCTACCATTTTTAAATAGTAATTAAGGATATGTAATGATGGTTAACTTCATTTAAAATGTATTCCAGATGGATTAAGTGATTCACCAACCAGTAAAATGTTAAACCCAAACTGTCCACTTAAAGTACTGTGTCATTTTATTGTGCTAAAGCTTAGTTTCTGAATGTACATGAACTGGACTGCATTTTCTTTTACTGCTGCCCCATACGTTATCAACCTGATTTGAATAATTACCCTGAACTTTGGGGTGTGATGGAAACGCAATTACCAGGAATTCGTTTACCTTAATGAGTTCCTGGTAAATAAGTTGCTGGACTTTTGGTGGAAAAGGGCCTTTTGACTGGTTTAGCTGTTGAAAACCTAACAGGTAACCTAATAAGTTTACGTTTTCATCATGTATATATCACTTAGACAATCATGTCAGTTCTCTGACGTTGTGGGAAGTTCTACTGTTTATAAGTTTAACATTAATTGTCCCACAGAGTAAATGTATTTGCGGTGACAGGAAAGATTAATCCCATGTTTGGTGAGTTTGGTTTTGACAATATAATGAAGAAAACATAAAAATTTATGCAAGTTTTGTCTGTTTATGTTTGGTTCATATTTGGAGTGTGTAGCTCTACTGTAAATAAACTTAAAATGTTAGACGTTATCAGGTTGAGTTGTACTTTACCAGTCAACGGATAGGATGTTAAAGATTGTGACAAAAGTTGAGTGAATTCTCCTGTTGGTGTCCTTGACTGCGGTACTGATGAAGACCTGGAGTCGGTCCCTGAGCCCCTTCAGTGGACGAATGAAGCTTTTATGAGGCACTGAACCACTTGAGCCAGTAGTTCTGAAAGTGGGTTTATTAGTGGAAGCTTCAGTTACAGTGACTTCTACTGGTGAAGTGCAAGGCTGCTGTCAAATTAGACAGGTTAGTTGGTCGACAGGAAGATTTGGAATACACAAATGCACACACACGTCAGTGACAGGGTTAAAGAAACTACTTTCCATTGTCGAACAGACCTTCTATTGTGAAGCGTCTATCAGCCTTGGGTTAAAGTGTCTCTGATTTGAAGATTCTTTGATGCAAACACACACACTGCAGATCATGTTCAGTTTACATATAAAGACTGTGTGTGCGTGTTGTGTTATTGAGGACAGAGTTCTGGGATATGGATATAAAATGGCATAGGTTGGGTGTGCTTGTGTAACTTGGGCAGTGGGTGATTATGTGGGATGGAACCCACTCACAGATTTTTATTGAGATACATTATTTTTGGATTGAGCCGATGGATATGAGGTGGCGATGTTGAATCACATGACTAGGCTGTGATTGATGTTTGGGGTTTTCTTGCACCAAAGGAAGTGTTGAAGCAGTGATTGTATGTTCAGGGTTTGAGACATGTATCGAAACTTGTGTCACACTACCGTCACAAGCTCAGTGCTCCTAATGGGCTAAGTATTAATGCTAATGCTAATGCTAGGTGGTGTGGAGACAAGATAAGATAAGACTTTCTTTATCTCTCCCTTAGGAAATTTCTCAGTTGGCAGCAGAGAGAAGCAAAAAATAAAGTGCAGTTACCCATTTTAGGATGAGTAAAATACAGAGAGAATTTCCCAGTGGTGGAATGGGGAATAATAAAATGACTTAACGGTTCAACTTTACACTAGGGATGTAACAATTACCGATATAACGATAAACCGTCGTAAAATTGCAGACAGTATTACCGTTTAAATTCTAATGGTCATGATAACGGTGTTTGATTAACGCACTTTTAGGGGAAAAAACCCTATGTAAAGCTATGCTTTTATGTCAAATATTTGAGTATAGTTGTAATTTATTACTATTTTGATTTTCTGTACCTAATATTTGGAACCAATATTCACTTTTAAAGTCTTTGAAAAGGTTCGTTAAGCATCTGTGTATTATTTATGCAATAAAGTATTCATTTTTCAAATCGGACTTTATATTTTTTTTGAGTGTTCTGGCCTTTTATGTTGATATAGTAGGTTAAAATGAAAAAATAATAGACAGATGATATAAATGAAGTTGTGCTGAAAAAAAAAAGATACCAAACATGGGTATAGTAAACATTTGTTTATATAGTATATAAAGGCAAAATCAAAAGGACTGAAAAACGGACAAAATAGGCTCAGACCACTAAGGGTTAATACTTGAATGTTTCTGCAACAGAAAGTGCATTTTGCCGATTATTTTATTTGTTTGTTTTAAATACAACTTGGTTAAAGTATTTACCAAGTAGTATCACATAAAAAACTGTGATTCTATTACCACCTTCAAATCCCAGCTTAAGACTTATTTATTCAGGCAGGCCCACTCAATTCCATAATTTCACTTTTGTCTACTGCCATTTTATGTACCTATGTGTTTTATATATGTATATATGTCATTTTAATTGTGTTTTATTTTTATTTATTTTTAACAACTTTGTACGGTGACCTTGAGTGTCCTGAAAGGCGCCTATAAATAAAATGTATTATTATTATTATTATTATTATTATTATTATTATTATTATTATTATTATTATTATTAAGTGTGTGTATAAGTACTTTTTGAACATTTTGAGCACAATTTCAATAATACCGCAATAATAATGATAACCGTGATAATATTGGTCACAATAACTGATATGACATTTTTATATCATTACATCCCAACTTTTCACATTCAATGGAATAAGAAACATTTAGTTTGCTGTCAAATATACATTAACTTCTTGCATTTCCAAGCAGACTTTGCCTTGTATGTATTACTTATATAATATCCTGATGGATGAAAGCAGTGTTTGTGTTTAATTGTCCTTTAACAGATCATTTCTTCAGTGAGTGTGACCCCTCCTATTGGTGTTCACTCTCTCCTGGAGCCGATTAGTGCAGATTATTCCTCAGTCTGTATAAGTGTGTGTAACTTGCTGTGTGTAACTGTAGTCTCTGTCGTCCTGCTGTGTTTTAACCTGATGGCTGACTGCTTCACTAGTATCTCACTTCACTAAATAATTCACACCAGTGTTAAATATGCACGAGGACACTGATGGACTGTGTGTGTGTGTGTACGTTGTTAAAGGTAAGAGGGCGGGGCTTGTGTTTCCTGCCGCCATCTCTTGGGTTTTTCACTTCATTCACCTGCACGGACTCACGGTGAAGTCTTGAAAACTGATGCTGAGACCTGAACGTCCACGGCTCTTACACGTGTGTGTGTGTGTGTGTGTGTGTGTGTGTTACGCCTCCATATGATATCTCAGGAAACACAAAACCTTTGGTCACCATGGAAACGCAGGCAGATCTGCTTACAGTGAAGCAGAGACAGAAGGAGTGTGTGTTGGTGTGGGAAGACGACATGGACTACATGGATGGTGTGTCGTCCACATCACACTCAGAGGGCTGTTTATGGGTTAATACTGTCCTGTACAATGTCGTCATTATCAGTCAGTTATAGTCCTATTCCCTGATTCATTAGTGAATTTACTAAGTCACAATTTAAATGTTATTTTTGTAGTGTTGCACCATATATTTTTTTATATATACTTTTTATGTTTTTTTTTAATATTTGTATAATGTCTTAAATTGTTAATCATTTTTAATATTTATTTATTTATTGTTTTTATGTTTTTTATTCTTCTATTAATTATTTCTTATTTTAATTCATTATTAAGTGTGCTTTTTGTTATTAGTATTGTTGTTGGTATTTTTATTCTGATTCATTATGTTTATTTTTATCTGATTTTATTTGATTAGAATTATTTTTATTAATTTTGTAGTTAATTTATATTAATAATTAAGTTTGTATTTCTTTTATGTGTAATACTAATTTTATTTTATTCTGTTTTTATTTTCTTTTGTTAGTCTTCTATTGTGTGCATTGCTGCTGCTTTTCTTTGCCTTATTCTTCTATGGACTTGTCCTACATTTGTTTTCTTTAAGTAAGGAATGAACGTTTTTTAAAACATGGACTCAAGCTTTAAAGTGTGAAGGACTTGTTCAGATGCTGAATAATTAGAAGCAGATCCATCCATGTTCCCCACGGAGACGCACTTCCCTTTCAGACGACCAGATGGTGGAATGCTGGGAATGTTGGTGTGTGGATGTGACTTACAAACATTAGAAAGTGAAACTAAAGCTTTCTCCCTTACTTTTCTTCATTTTAATTTTTTTTAATCTTTTTGTCTTCATCTGTGATGTTCATTTTCTTCTTCATTACATTCATCCTTCTCTTTCAGTCGGGTTCTTTGCTCTTTTTTCTTTTCTTCACTTTCTTTCTGTCCTGTTATTACACATCAGATAATATGCATTCAACTTTATTCTTTATCTTTGAGAGAAGTTGGAGTTTATCAGGAGCAAAGTAATAAAAATACAAGAAGGGAAATAGGAAAAGAATGACATGTTAAATATAGGACACTGGGACAAGAGAACTTCTGTCTTGTCACACATGATGTGATTCATGGAAGTTATATTAGAGCTGTGATGTTGAATATTTTTCACACAAATCCTGAATAGTAACCATGAAATGTCTTGCGACTGGAGAGGGGAAGTATGGCTTTGTTATTTGGCTCAAATGAATATCTGCAAGTATCATCAGTTTATTGAGTTCAAGCGTCTCCAACTACATGCAGTCCTGAGCCGATGGTACATTCAGGGGCCAAACTTGTGTCGTTCTGGTGGTAAATTTCACAGTGTCACGCCACCTCACTCTCCTGACCACAAAGACATTCCTATGAGGTCAGAGCTGTTTTGCTTTAGGACGATTGTGTGACTTAATCCAACAAACATCACATTTTCTCTGTCTGTTTTTCCATTTTGATAAAGCTGCCTCTTAACTGGATACTTTCTGTTAAATTAAATGTGTTTGTATATTGAGTTGAATTTGTTCTTTTCGTCTAGTAAAGAATGTCAGTATTCAGGGAGTGTTCAGTGCTAGCGTTGGTTCTGTCCTCCGGCTGGATGAATGGATGAATGGGTGCGTTGGGTTTTTTGGTGGGGGTCACCCTGCGGGGCCGAGCCACGAGGAAACCAGATGATGGCAGGAGGAGTCAGCGTGACGCTCAGCTAGAGACACAGCACTGTCATCACATCATACACAACACATTGACTACGGTTTCCCATGAGCCTCTTGGGTCTATCTGGTGTGTGTTTGCATTGACCTCTGACCCCTGTAATGTGGTGATGAGGGACCTGAAGCTGTTTCTAGTTTAGTAACTCAGATGCTGAGGTTCGGTTCAATGTTATTTAAGAGCCTTTTTGGTTATTTGTATTTCACATTCTCCCTAAAAAATGTAAAAGTAAGTGTCTCGTGTAGAGTTGCAGCTACAATTATTTTTGTAATTGATTAATCTACTGATTAGGACCTTCACTAACCTCACAAGCATGTATTTGATTTTGTATTTCATGTAACAAAACAAAATGTAATAAAAACTGTTTTATTTTGTTTAGAAAATGCTGTAATTAGTGAAAATCCAAATTTTAACACGGTTTTACCAATTATTTAAAATTTTGATTAGATAAAATAACAGAATTAAACTTTTGTTGGAAGGTCAAAGATTATTTCATTGCAAAAGTGAGTGCAGTGAAAGTAGAACTGAAGAAAGGATGTGGTGACCTTTGACCCTCTTACTTTCCCTACATGTTCGTAACCCTTTGGAACTAGTAGATTCAACATATTTATGTTTTTACCATCAGATTTTGTGTTTGTGTTTTTTGTGTTTTGTGCTATGTATTTAACTGCTCTATATTTTTTTATATTGTTTTGTTGATGCACAAGCTGTCTTGGACCAAATGGGGTCATGAGGAAATTTTAGCCAAATGAGAGCGTCATTTCAAAGGTCACAAGGTCACTGAAATGGTTATAAACCATTCTTTACACATAAATAATCCGATTCTTTTTTCTGCTCTGATTTGATAGGTCATGTGAGTATTTGTTCCATGTATTGTCTTCTTGGAATATCTAGGTCCAAACCTGCAGATATGTGAGTGTGTGTGTGTGTGTGTGTGTGTGTGTGTGTGTGTGTGTGTGGGGGGGGGGGGGGTCCTGTTGATGGACAGCAGGATCAAACAGGAAGTGCTGGCAGGGCTCGGACAGGAAGAACATCTCCACAACAAACTCTAATATTAGAGCTGAGATATTCTCAGGATGTTTGGACGTCTGTGTGAACGATGAGCTTGGAGGAAAACACACACACACACACACCACCCTGTTTCCTTCAAACGCTTTGGCACAACTCGTTCTCTTTACACACACACTCCTTTTATGAAATATATTAGCATGAGGAAACATAATGACCAAACTGTCAGATTCAATTAGATAAAGCACAGTCCAATTTCACATTATACACTGTGCGTGTGTGTGTCTTGTAATTTGAGTTGCTGTTTTTGTCAAGAAAAATGTAGGTTTCGTGCTACTTCTGCAGATTTAGACAGCTGTAGTTATGTCTCATATCCAACCCACTGTCGTCTAAATTATACATATATATGTGTATGTATATATATATATATATATATATATATATATATATATATATAAAATATATTGAATGCATAAAAGTTAACATGCTACATAAGCACAAAAATGCACCATGAAAACACTATATAAGAAAACTATTTCAGAATACAAAGACAGGGTTTTTGGTGAATTTTACTGATTGGTGAAATGATGAAAGTTGGTTAGCGGACACTGATTAACCCACTGATTTAGACCTAATCATCCACCAGTGACCAAAACCATCTACTGATGTAAACTGTTTAATACCTGTTGATCCACTAATCCTATCAATAGATGTAAATAAGTGGTGTCAAATACAATTTGTTGTCTTTTTATGGTCATCAGATATGACCCATTTGGACGTTCAGAGGCTCTGTAGTTACCGTGGAAACACTGGCTACTTCTCCAACATTGATTCACCAGTAAAACCCATAATTGGATTTCTTTTGGAGTACATACTTACCAGAGGTCATGTTAACCGAAAATATTCCGTCATTGATGGATTTTTTTTTTAAATGACGGAAAATTCTGAAGGCCATCCGTCATTTTGACAGATTAAAATACTGAGGATAATCTACTGTTGACCTTTCCTGCTCGGCTCGTCCAACCGTAGTCAGCGACCACAGGGGAGATTTCCTCCAGGGCCAATGTTGGGGTTAACTCCCTTACCAGTGGTGGAAGACAGCAACTTTTATTTTATGCACAGTATATCGATGTTGGAACACTTTTTCCTTTTGTCCCTCGCACACACTCATATTCAAAACTGCCGCTCCCTCACCTTGCTCAACCACTCACACTATACACACGCGCCACACACCGCTCTCACACTTAAAGGAACACACACACACACCAGTCTCATAACTCTACCAAAGAAAGTTTTCACATAACACTGTGAACAGAACCTGTTCGCAGAATCGCTGGTCTGTCTGTCTCTCTTAACAAGTCATCAAACAGTCCATAACAGCATCCACCTGTAAAGAACCAACAGCACCACTGTTCACAACTACACTGAATACAACAGCGGTACTGCAGTCACATGACTCACCGTTAGTTCACCTGTGGTAGACCCCCTGTCCAGTTGATGCCAGTGTGCATATTAATCAGTCAGTGTCCAGTCTTGTGTTGTTGTTTTGCTGACTTTAGCCAAAATTAGATGCTACTTTGCTAGCGCAAACTGTGAAGACAGCAGAGTCTCCTTATTTTAGAAAGCCCAGTAAATGTGATGGCATTGATAAACGCGGTGAAGGATGACGGACAAGCAAGGAATACGCCAGTTCTTATGGCATTTGGTGGGCAATATATACGCATTTTCTACCTTTCATGTGTTATTTGATGGCATGTAAATGTGTGCCCAGATCTCTGGTTCACATAACCCGAACTCTAACCCTCAGTGCATGATAACACACCAGTTAAAAGTGGCGTACATAATTATGCGAGTCGTGATATCAGGTTGGTTTATCAGCCAGCAGCAAGTACAGTTGTTGCATCATTGAGATGTTTTTGAACATTAAATACTACTGAATATATCTCTTTATCATTAAAAAAATAAAAATTTGAAGTGACGGATAATAAAAATATCTAGTGCAGCCTCTGATACTTACATAGTTATGGTAGACTCAAACTTCTTGTTATTGTCAGCCACTCATGTTTGACTACGTAACTTCTGTTTTCTACGATTTTAATTCTTTTTAGATGTAAAACAACTAAATAAATCAGATTAACCTGTATACATACAGGAGGACATCGGACTATTGGAGAGAATTCCAAGTGTGTTTATCTGATTTCTCATAATCAGATTACTACTATTACCTGATAAAACAGATCAGATTATACTGTTTACAGGATCACTTCAATAATCTAATAACTCCAGAAATCAGATAATGATCAGAGTATTAGTGTGAATGTAAACAGGCTCACTGTGGTTGAACGGTCATTCAGGTTGAATTCCGAATTTCAAGCCAGTTTGATGTATTAAACGGCAGAGAACCAGTTCTCAGTCTGGAAGATTAACCTAAACTAACAGAGCTGAGAAAATGCCCGACCCCCAAGATGATTCAACTGTAATGAGTCATTGATTGTTGAATATATGTGGGAATAGTCAATGTAGTCATCTGTTGGTGAAAGCTGGAAGCCTCCCCAAAACATATGCTGCTATTGTATTTTTCTGGAAACTATGTATATATGTGTGTGTGTGTGTGTGTGTGTGTATATTCATTCATTCATTCATTTTCTGAACCCGCTTTATCCTCACTAGGGTCACGGGGGTCGCTTGGAGCCTATCCCAGCTACATAGGGGCGAAGGCGGGGTACACCCTGGACAAGTCGCCAGTTCATCGCAGGGCTGAACATATAGAGACAAACAATTCTCACATTCACACCTATGGGCAATTTTAGATTAACCAATTAACCTATTAGGTCATGTTTTTTGGATTGTGGGAGGAAGCCGGAGTACCCGGAGAGAACCCACGCAGACACGGGGAGAACATGCAAACTCCACACAGAAAGGTCCCACCCCCCATCGACTGGTGTTGGAATCGAACCCAGGACCTTCTTGCTGTGAGGCATGAGTGCTAACCACTGCACCACCGTGTCGCCCGTGTGTATATATATATATATGTGTGTGTGTATATATATATATATATATATATATATATATATATATATATAAAATTACACACAGAGAAAGTCTATGCAGCTTCTTATGTAGGATAAATGAATGATTTGTTTGCCTCTAGTTCTGACTGGTCAGGGGGGGATGTGGAGGATCATGGGTATTTCACATCCTTGGATCACTTACTGAACCTGACCATAAAACCATAAAATTCATAAAGTTGGAGACACAAACCAGTAACTTCATGACATTCATTCATTTAATGAACTGCTTCATCCTCTGGAAGGTCACATTGGTGCTAGAGCCAATCCCAGCTGACATCAGATGAAGGCGGGGTCATCTTGGACATCTCACCAGTTCATCACAAGGCTGACGTATACAGATGAACATCCATTCACTGTCATTCACCCCTACTTTAACCTATTTAAGGACATGCTTTTGATCAGGAGGAAGTAAGACCGCAGAACCCACACAGAGAACATGAAGTCCACCCAAAGACGCTGGCCTGGACCACTGCACAGAAGATTATCCAACACTATAACACTCATATACATATATCCACAGATGCTTATATGGATCTTATTTTAGTTCCAAAATCCTTCATGGTCGACAAAAATGTACAACAGCAACATGTTAATCTGTTAGTGGAAACAGTGATCAGTCTGTTGTTGGTTGGGCTCCATGTTGCTGTGAATGCTAATCTGAGATGTAATGGTTTGGGTTTAAGAAGGGTTTCTATTCTGTGGACGAGTAAGCATTCAACTCTAAACTGGCCCAGTGCTACCACTAGTACTAGTACTAGTAACCTTACCGTGGCACTAAGGGGTAATGTGGAATGGGGTAATATGACTGATACAGTTTTGGTATATGTTGCATTGGAACAGCACTTTTCTGTAAAGATAACACATTTTTACCTGGAAGATCCACTTAAATATCAGTTCAACCTTGTTACAGTAATCAGACTGTATTGTGAAGACTATATTTGTTGGCAGGCTTGTCAGACTTAAAGAAATGATAAAAGGCAAATCAAGTGTAATTGAATGAAGCTGTTACACATAAGATAAGATATGACTTTATTGATCCCACCGTGGGGAAATTGCAGTGTTAAGCAGGTTTACAGCAGCAAAAGGAAAAAAAAAAAACTGCAGAAACATTCAACAGTGAAACATGAAATATAAAAGAGAATCTGCTATTTGTATTGCTTGTTCTTGTACTTTTTTTTTTTTAACATATGTACAATACAGTTACACATCTATTCATTTATGCAGTTCTGTTTGAATGGACAATGCTGTCCTGTGATGTACTTCATTGCATTATTTAATTATTGGTTGTAGGGTTCATTATTTTTACATTTTTCCCAATAGTAAGTGAGGGATTTTGTCTGGAAGTCTAATTTAATGTAGAGCATGACGAGCCACACACTCCCATCATGCCCCTCCCTCCTTCCATCTATCTCTCTGGCCCTCCTTCTACTCCACCCCTTATGCTAATGCCCCATGACATCACCGAGGCTGTGATTGGCTACTGGGAAGAGTAGCTGCTCACAGTGGTGGCCCCTCCCCCCTCGGCTCTCCCTCTCCGTCTGAAAGGTGTTTTCAGTGTCTGAGAGCCTCCACCGCCACCGCTGCTGCTGCTACTGCCGCTGCTGCTCACTGGAGGACAAACCCACGCTTTCATTCTCCATCTCCTCCATCTCTTTCCTGTACTTCCTGCTCATCCTCTGCGGCGTTTTTCCTTCCACTGCCGCATTGTGTGGCTGGTCTTGTCACATTGTGGAGGATGGGTGGACTCCTGAAGCTGGAGGGAAGGTGTGATATGTGAGGACAATGACAGATGGATGGAGGGAGTGAAAATAGAAGCATGATGCTGCTGCCATCGTGGTGCGTCTGCTGAGCCAGCGATTCCTGTTTCCACAAACAGAGACAAGAGGGATTCTACTGTCACCTCTGGGGATTCTCATCCCTTCAGTTGGTCTGAAGCATTGAACAGAATCGTGACTCTGCAGCTGAATCTGAAACATTTTGCATCTTAAACTCAGGTTTATTAAGGTTTGATTTATTTTATCATCTCATGGACTTATCTAAGTGAAAACTTGTACTGGACTTAAGTCAAGCTTTACATCGGTGCAAAAGTTTATCCTTGTGCAGCTCAGGTTTAACCTCAAGTTTAATCTGCAGGACACAACTCTGGGAAACTGGAAACTGTTGGATTGCTTTCCTTGGTTTCTTTGTGGAGTTCTTTCTTCTCGATGCCTCTGTTGACTGGTCTTTTCTAGTTTTTTCGCCTTCCTCTCTGGAGTTTCGTCATGGAGCTTCAGAGCGCCACCACTGGCCTTCCTGGCCCTCTGTCACCTGGACCCCTGTCCCCGTCCTCGGAGTATGCAGGCCCCCTGTCCCCTTCATCTGGGGGGCCGGGCCCCTCCCACACCACCAGCCCTGGTCGGGGTGCGAGCCCCAGCCTCAGCCCCATCAGGGGGTCCAGCCCCAGCCCTGGATTCTCGGGCCAGGCCGCCTTCAACTATAACCAGCTGGAGGGGAGGTTCAAACAGCTTCAAGGTAACAGGAGGAGGAGAATTAAAGCAAATGTCTGGAAGCATTTTCACTTTTCTGAATGACTTCAGTGTAACTTTACACCAGAGAGGACTTCTGTCTGCAGAATCAGCTTTAAGTGGACTGAAAAAGGAGCAAATATAGGATAGAATGAGATGAAAAGAATAGTTGGAAATTAAATAGTGGCTTTATTTAGTTGGTAAACTACAAAGTTCTATTTTGATTTTATTTTCCTCAGGGTTAATGCATGTGCTTTTCTTGGTCTTTGGTTTATTTTAGGCTGAAAGTAAAAGCTGAAACATCCACATGTTGACTTTATGAATGTGAAATCAGTGTTTCATCAGATGACTCAGCAGTTCAAACTCACTGTATCACAACCCCACCCTGCTTCATATAGATAAGCTGACCGTGCAGGGGCTGCTGGGTGTTTAGTGCCTTGCTAAATGGGAGATGTAAAAGGAAGCCCTGGCCCCTGTTTTACACATCAACTTCAGGCAATCTCTACAAAAGACTCTGCTACTTATCTAATGTAGTCATAGACAGGAACTTACCAATGACAGTAGTATGCAGACATGTTTTAGGCTTGGGGTGGGGCAGGCAACGAGGTGGGACACAAGTCAAAGGTCTGTTAGAGGGAAAAAAACTGAGGTCGTTTATGGGAGCTAATGTTTGATGATGGTTTGGTGGAGTAATCTCTGATGCCAATGTGTGTTGTGATTATTGTCATTAGACATATCAGTGGTGTAGATGAAAGACCAGGAAACATCACAGAAACAGACTGAAGACACAGTGTAGGCGGTGGACAATGGACCACCCCAACGTCCTCCATCCATACGTGTCCACATTCACCACCATCCCACGTAAAGCTCTATCCATGTCTAGTTGACTGTAGGTGTAAAGGGTTTATCAGCTCCCACGCCCAGATTCTATCAGATAATTGTGATCTGACCGGTGACCTTTCAGTCACATGCAATGCTGTTTGTCTTTTAGTCAATTAGTGGTGTGGTTTGTCAGTAAAGTGTTGGCTGACAGATAAATGCCCATGTACTGCAGTCATTCGTTGTCTGAAATGATTCATGCTTTCCTGTTGATCGTTCACTAGTCTCTACCCGGTTGTGCCACCAAACACTAAACCTTATTTGACATTAGTTACAGCACATACTTA
The DNA here is from genome assembly GCF_902148855.1 of Sphaeramia orbicularis. Taxonomy (NCBI): domain Eukaryota; kingdom Metazoa; phylum Chordata; class Actinopteri; order Kurtiformes; family Apogonidae; genus Sphaeramia; species Sphaeramia orbicularis. The sequence goes on from NC_043971.1 coordinate 53,488,701, forward strand.
GGAAAGCTTTATATTTTCATTTGAAACAATAAGTCCACTCTGATGCAAATGACAGCAACAACGGACTAGTAAAACTTAAATACTTCAGTTTGTGCTTAATTTTACAAAATGGTTAAGGTTTGATCAGGTTTAGTCACAAGAAAACTTGATTAGGTTGCTCGTGGTTAAAGTGATTGATGGTCTAGTATCAGGAACACATTTAAGGTTAACAATGTTTACTTTGGATTTGAAGCTATAACATGAACAGCGGTATCAAAGCTTTACTGACTGGTTTCCAGTGTTCTCTATTTGTGACACTATGACGGACTGGAATAATCACCAGATGTAACTAACCCACTGCATCAAGCTAATGTGAATATATGTGGTGTAAAAAAAGGTTTGTTTGTTGAATCCCTTTGAATCTATTTTTTCTGTGAATGATGTAAGAAGGCATTTCCCTCATCGTCTTCAAGTCTTTTTCAGTTTTTACAAAAGAAACTTCAGTCATAGATGTTCTTCATCGGCTGAATATTGAACTTAGCTTTTTTTGGGATAACTTCCCGGTATGCTAAGTTTAGCTGAAGGCTAATGGAGCTGTCCTTCATTGATGCCCAAGAACCTTCTGTTGTTGCTGCATCACTGTCTGGAGGCTAAGTGAAGGCGATCGCAACAGGAAGTTTGAGAGGCTACAAGTTTAGAACTGTTCAATTCTGACTGATGTAGGGTCACTGTGAAATGAGCTGGTATTTAAAATGGAACACAAGTTCCTGTCTCATGGTTTTAAACATCTAAATACTCTCTTTGAGCCATAGAACAGCCCAGAGGCAATTTTTTGGAAACAATTGTGCTGTTTAAGGCAATATAAAATGAAATTAGTCTCTCAACTTTATAACCGAATCTGTTTGAGGTCTGAATTCCAGTCTAGTTTCAGAATTTTCTTAAAACAAGTACAACAGTTATTTAGGGTGTTGTAGTTTGCTTCCAATGAGTATCATCTTGTTTAAATGATTTCCAAAAACAAGTGTCTATAGCTTTAAACAAGACACACGGTCTGAGCTAGAGAATGAGATAAAATCTCACAAACTGGCAGGCAGAGTTTTAGGTTTTGATACCAGGGAGATTTTTGCAGGGTCATTGAAGAACACAACTCCTGAGTCAAGTGGTGTCATTAGAGTTTTATCAGAATAAGTGACGTTGAGTTGGTGTGTTTGTGTTTGACAAAGGGTGGATTGTCTGATCCATTTCCTCTTCAGTACAATAGTTATTTGTGTAGTTTGAGGTCTATGTGGCATCGTAATGGACTATAGGACGTAAAGGGAGAGAATAAGACATTACAGAAATCTGTTCATGTGTATCATTTAATCTTCATCAACAATGTTCACCCTTTCATTTGGTGTTATTTGAGTTAGGTTGTGGTCATAACAGAAGTATAAGGCCAAAATACATGTTATGCTTCATTTGAAAATAAGTATATCCTGGTTATTATGTTTTATCACATGGATATAACACCGTAAATGACTTGTGTTCATATGTGGCCAGAGGTGACCCACTCTCTAAAACAAGTCGACGGTGACTTGGCAGATGTATTAACAAGTCTTTTATTGGTTTGCTTAAATCTCCTATACTGTATTGTTGTCCTAAAATGCGCCTCAGGTGGTTTGAATCCCAAACGGCTGCTAGTTCAACTCCCAATGGGATGATGAAGAGCTTCTTGTGACCTGCAAATGTGAACAAGAGGAGACTATAGGAGATGGAAATCAATAGAAATCAAGAAGATATAGGGGCAAATAAGTCATCAAATAGCTTACTGAAGTGACTCATGGGGGATTTTTTTAGGTAGACTAAGAGTCTGAGGCCTGTTCTAAGCTGACTGATGAGAAGATAAAAGACTAGATATAAAGTGTTCTGTATTTTTTTTCCTTTGTAAAATATCAGATATTTACTATGAGACTCAAACTCCTATGAACTCTGAATCTGTCTGATAGTTATTTAATGTTAACTTCATAGTCATAATCTCATTTGGTGTCTAGAGTTCATCACTGTGGTGTCAAAGGACTACATTCTCAAGAACCCCCTCATCAGAATTGGCGTGCACTGAACTCATCGATTGATGACAGAAACACTTAGTGAGGCATAAGGACGGAGGTGAAGCCATTATGTGAATAGATTGGGTAACCCTATGCCCTAATGGGTGTGTGAACTGAAATAGATATACAGAAGGATAAACAAATATGGTACACAGAAGAAATACTAATGGGTAAATATAGATCAGACATTAATGGATGGATCAATAGTGATGGACAGAGATAAAGTAGATTAATACATTTGATACGGTTCTAAATAAGTGGACCTATGTGATAAGTAAATGAATCAATGGTATAGGTGAAGACACTACTGATAAATGGATGCATAGATAGTTAATTGTTGGTTGGTCAAAGCATCAATAGATGTACAGTATAGACCAATTTTTAAATGGATGGATGGAGACAATATTTATGTGTATACAAAAGTAAATGGTGGTGTCATACAGTGAATAAATAGATGATCAGAGGGTGGTTAAAAACATAAATAATATACAGTAGATGGGTTAATACCAAATACAAGCCAAAGAAGACAGAAGCCTTTGGAGCTGAAATTACCTTCAGCTAACATTCATATTTAACACTTTGTACAAATTCTGTTTCATGCACTGGTAAGATAATTAAATGAAACAGCTGAAATGACCGTCCCACATTGATCTTAGTGTAACACTTTGTATAAATGTCTGTTAATGTGAACCTTACTACCTTTGGGTCTGTATCTTTCTCCATTTCTCCTTAAGCCAAATACCTCCACAGATAACTCCTCTATCACTCACTGTCGCCTCCGTCATCTGTCGTACAGATGTTGCATGTATCGTGTGTTATGTTCACATATAACTTCATACAAAGTTTATTTTGTGTGTAGTTGGACACCTCGGGTCTGCTTTGTGTTACTACATGTTGATTTAACATCAGTCTAACGGCTAGCAGCTAATTGCAGACATACTGTTTATAGTAACTATTGCACATAACTTGCTACCGGAGGCTGTGACATAATGAAAAATAAAACCCAATAGGATATTGGTATTATCCATACAGTGTCTTTAAGGCGAAAAATGTACAGCCATGTGTCGCTGTTTGGTATGTCTTCGGGCTTTGCTTTGTCTCCCTAGTGTCAAATCAGATCCATAGACGGTAAAGGTTATGAAACCCAATTACTCACCACGTCGATGTTGACTGGATAAGATAAGGGTCACCGTTTTAATTTAAGCAATAAACTGCAAATTTTAGCCGTGGTTTCATAGTTTCTCTTGTTGAATCCAGCCTCGTTTCTGCATGTTCCAGTGGTTAAAGTGACATCAGTGCACAGCATCTATAGATGGGTGTAATAATGATGGAAACGATGGACGGATAGATGAATTATATTATATTGTACCAGCTTCTGTTTGTGATTATTGTTAACATGAATAATTGTAGAAAGACTATTATTGTGAAGAAGAAGAATAGAAACAGTTAACTGGCACTTCAAGTCTTTCATTTTCAAAATTCCCACTTTGGATAATGAATTCCTGTGACTGAAAAACATCAGATAAATCATTCATTGATTGGCCGTTAAAATGCGCCAACCCCACCCCCTGCTAGATCGAATCACATGGTTGCACAATGTTGACACACGGCCATGCTTTCACAACATCACCATCCTCCATGCTCTCCTCCTCTGTTGTCCTGAACCAACCAATCAGAGGGCATGTGGGTGGGTTGGGACTCCCTGAGCTGTGTGAGGATTAACGGGAGAGGGGGGTGGGGGGGTGGTAGTGAAGGCATCATCACCACCCACCCATTCCTCCCTTTGCCTGTCTGAGAGGTGTTTATCCATCCCTCCGTCCTTCCTTCTCTTCTCCTCTTTCACCTCCTCCTCCTCATCAATGTTTCATGAGCCTCTGCAGGGCGTCTGTCACAGCCCTCATCACCCCCTCCCCACCCAATGGCTCCACCCAACCCCACCTCCCGTCTTCCCTCCATCCGTCCTCTTCCTGAATTAAAGGAAGCTTCATCCGTCTCGTCTCCATTTAAAAATCCACCACAGAAGTGTCAGATAAAGGCGTCCCTGCCCTTCATCCTTCACCCTCGTCTTCATCACAGTGATGCAGGGTCACGTTGAACTATGCATGTTTTTTTTCTCCACCATCAAACTGCTGATACATGCGTAACACAGACACCGAAAAATTGCATTTCTGACTTTGGTGTAGCTGTTGAGCAAACCTGAGCATTTGCTTCTTTGTTTGAGGTTTAAGTTTTTTTCTCTATTTATGTGGAAAAACCAGATCAAATAAACACTGAAAAATATATTTATTTGTATCCAGGAAATATTCCATTATTATTACATAGGTCTGACATTCGCTATGAACAACAGAGCTTTGACAGGGATGAGTTCAGATCAGACACTCAAGAGGTCACTCATTCTAAATCTGCAAAATCATTTTTAAGGCATCATTTATTGAAAAATAATGATTCAGTAGATACAGTATGTAGCTGTGTAATAATAATAACATACAAATAATTGATAGCAAACTGATCTACTGTGAAATAAATCACAAAAGGGTGATGCAAGATTTGGGCATGTCTTGAAATATGAAACTCCTAAAAGTTCCCAGAAAGCCTAAAACATCTGAAATGTATTTCCAGGTTTTAAAGTTTACAGATCTTTAAAAGTTCTTCTTTTTTTCCCTCTTGTCCAGAAATAAAAGCATCCAAAATATTGTGTTATTTCGGGAGTCCTTGGTGAGTCTTGATTAAAACATCCCAAAATAGTCGACACATTCTGCAGTCGGAGCAGTATCACTTACAGGAGATGCAGAAAGACTCCATTGTTCAGGGTTTGAGCTGAAAGTGACATGAGTAAGTGTTTAAGGAAGAGCTGTGTGTTTTCAGACGGTGTGTGTGACGGGGAAACCACTCGGTGTGTGTTTGTGTGTGTGTGTGTGTGTGTGTGTGTGTGTGTGTGTGTGTGTGTGTGTGCGCGCGCATGTGTGTTATCGCATCCACACGCAGCCGTGTTTGCAGCATGAAAGGGCTCTTTGATGGGAACGCTCCACTGAGCGTGCTCACAACAGCAGAGAGGAGGCGGGGCCAACGTGAGCAGAAGGGGAGGAAAAACAAAATAAAGCACAAGCTAAAAATAAAGTAAAAAATAATCAAGGGTGTGTCTGCAGTTTCAGATAGTCACCTGCATATATGGGTTAAAAAAAAGCAGTTTACTGAAACCAGCATTTGTTCCATGTGATTAAGATTACAGTAATAACCATCTGTACTTGCCAAGTATAATAATAAAGGTCATATAACATTAATAATAATAACAATAATAATAATTATAATATATAATGGGCTGACCACTAGGATATGAATTCTACCCTTTTACTTGATTTCATGAGGCATTATAAGTCTATGAAAGTTACTGACATCAGGATTTAACTTAAAGGTGTAATTTGTAAAAGTTGCATTTAAAAACTCAACTCTATATATGAAGTGTCATGAGATAACTTTTTTGTTGTGATCTGGCGCTATATAAATAAAATTTGATTGATTGAGTGATTTGATTGGTTTTCCCATGTAAGTCGCTTTGGAAAAAAGCGTCTGCCGAATGCATAAATGTAAATGTAAAAAATGATCTCCTGTTGACCGAGGGGGGCAGTGTTGTGTCCATGGTCAGATGATTTGCCTGAATGCCTGAATGTGTGTTTGATCCGTTTCATTAAGATTGTTGCAGTGTGCTATGAGATGATGATCTAGTAGTATTAGCTCATATTTTCATTTTCCTAGTATTATCAACTTATTTAATATATGTATTAACAGGGAGGGCAGATAGTGCTCAGTTTGTTTTTTAATGTATCACAGCTGAGCCACAACAGCAGGATTCAGCAGCATTTTGTTTGTAGTTTACTGTCAACCTGTTGAAAATGTGTTGTAACGGCTGCGACACTGAGTCACTGTTCACTTTAGTTTTACAAAGTGGTTTTAGGAGTCGATCAGGATGAAAACCATACATACTGTACATACCTTAAAGTTACGGCTATGTAGAAATCGATGAATCTCGCACTCTTGATAATTTTTGTTCCATTCTTCATGGTTCGAAGTAGAAATACTGCAAACACATTGCGTGGGGCTAGTTGGTTAACATGTTAACTGCCGTAGATGTATCTGCCATGGCAATTTATATTTTTGACATCAGTTATTTCTTCATATTCTCATTATAGTTTGAGACTTTTTTTGTATTAAGTAGAAATATTACACTCAAAGTCCCAAACATCCACTGTCAACAAAAAGCATCTGCTGATCTAAAATGTTTAATAACTGTTGATCCACTAATTCTATCAATACATATAAATAATTGGTGTAAAATACAGTTCTTCATCTTTTCATGGTCATCAGATATGACCCATTTGGACATTCAGAGGCTCCATAGTTAACGTGGAAACACCGTCATCCTTTACAACATTCATTCATTCATTCATTTTCTGAGCTGCTTTATCCTCACTAGGGTCACGGGGGTCACTTGGAGCCTATCCCAGCTACATTGGGGCGAAACAGTGTTTCTCAACCTTTTCTTAACAAAGGCCCACTAATGGCATCATGAGCCACCCCCCCCACCCCACCCCCCCACCCCCAGTCCTGGACTTGGGGAGGGGGGAGGACATGGTGGGTTATATAGCTCTGTAGATCAAGGCCCCCCTCACTTCATCAGTTCCCACCTGCCGCCCCCCAAAAACAAATTTGCGACTGGGGTGGCAGGGGCAGATATGCTTGTATTACACAACAGACCTCAATCCGTAAGCCGGGGGGGGGGTGGAGTATGTGCCTCTGTTGTACGTTGGAGCTTTCGTGGGGGTGCCATCCCCATTGAGAAACACTGTAATAGTCCAGCTGCTTGCATTTTGACATGGGGGGGAATCTGCTGCATCTCCTTTGTACTAATAGCCAGTGAATCTGTGATTTTTCATGACCCCCCCCCCCCCCCCCCAAATAAAAGCTTTACTGAGCTTTTATGAACATATACATGATCAGTAAAGTCAATATAGGAAAATACCTGATATTCACTGAAAAATGCAAAATACAGAGGATAAAATGGTAATAAATGGTGATAAATCACTGAAGAAAGGCTGCCACAGAAGTAGCGCTGGGTCTCTATGGGTTAATATTTGTCTTTTTTATCCAAAGTCAGCAAACTTACATTTCCTGTATTTGGGGGAAAAGGGGTTAAATGTTATGTTTTCGATGTCTGATAGGCTACTAGAATACCCTCCACAAAAGAATACCAGCAGATGAAGACATTTCCAGATGATGTGAAACTGTGTCAGCTGATCAGATGAACTGAGTGACACCAGAGGACCCTTATTACTAAATGATGATGTGTAACTGTGTCACTGCGGCTGTTTCATTAGCATCGCAGTGTTACACACACAAACACACACCTGCCGAGGGTTTCATTTTCCATCCATCCACCTGTGTGTCCAGGGTTTACACTGGGCTGAAGTTAACACACTGACTTAAATGAGGGAAAGTTAATTTCTGTGGAGCCCAGTGTGTTTCCTGACGGCCGCCAGCCTCATGAATCAACTGCTTCTTCTGACAACGATGCTGAAAAGCATGTTTATTGATGAGTTTGGAAAAGCAGCATGAGGGGGAAGAAGGAAGGCATGGAGTATTTATTCAGCTGTCAGAGGGAACGGGGCAACAGGGCACAACAAAAAATCTAAAACTACTCAGAAATGTTGCACAATGAAATCACAAACACAACCCAAAGAAAGCAGCTCCATGTGTGTGAGAGGTTATGAACACAAGCATCTGATCGTATCTGAACCGTCAGTGTTACATAATGACCTGTAAATGGTAACCGGCTTTGCTGCTCTGTCAGACTGAATATTTCCTTTAATGACGAATTAATGTGTGATCGAAGCTGTTTGTTGTGAAGGATTCATCTGTCAAATTCCAACTTAAAAGTTCAACATTATATTTGCAGACATGATGCCTGTGTTAGTTGTGTCTTGTGTGGAGCTGCAGTTTTTTGCTGCTATTAGCAGACTGCATTTACAAGCTACTGATATTATATATTTTTCATAAAATGTCCAACGAAAAATCTTATTCTCGTTAAAAATCTTAATCTTATTGCTCACAGCCCAACATAGCTATGGGTGTAATGGTTTGAATCAACATAAACACTAACTGATTCTGATTTGAGAAAGTAAAAAATAAGGTCTGAGAATTTCTGTACTTTTTTATAATGTCACCAAGTCCTGAACCTACTAACACCAGCAGTGAATTCATCTTTTTAACAGCATCGTCAGTCTCATGTTACAGACATTTTAAGTAATGTTTTGATTAGGGCTGGGAGTCTCAGCATACCTCACGATACACAATACACGATGCATGGCTCACGATCACGATAATAATCAATATCGATATGGTGATACTGCGATTATCGATATATTGCTGTTAATAACCTACAATATATCCATGTGTTTATAGGAGTGAAACAAAAACAAACCAAAAAAATGTATTTCATAGTTTATATTTTGCAGCATAATTTAACCAGAGTACAAACAGCAACAGTACAAAAACAATGACAGTTTAAATTCAACAGAGCTGGAAACAGGATTTTTTTAGGTGTCTGACAAACAGTGACACTATTTTAAACAACATGATATCATGACTCGCATAAATATACATGGCACTTTTAATTGGCGTGTTATCTGTTCAAGGTTCAAGGTGACTTATTTGTACCCGTGGGTAGATTTGTTTTGCAGCAAGCTTTTGCTCACTGCCGATCGCTGCGTGTGCATGCGCCCAACATACTGTACTCATTATAAGGTTTCCGTGTGTATGTTGACACCATTACTAGCCCCCTCTCCAACCTGAATCAATGTGTCAAATACTGTGCACTGAGGGTGGGGGTTAGGGTTAGTGGTTAGGGTTATGTGAACCAGAGATCTTGGTGTACATTGACATGCCACCAAATGCCGTTGAATAACATGCGAAAGGTCATGAATGCGTGCGAATAGCACGCCAAATGCCATAAAAAGTGGTGTGACATACAATGCCATGTCAGGAGATCAGTCTCATTTTAAACTCATTCAGAAAACACGACATCTCATGTCTCTCATGGGTGCATGTTTGTCATGCTGCCCGTGTATCGTATTTTCGTGAGACAGTTTGTACATACTGCAAAGTCCTTATCCAGCTCTGTCCCATCCACAGTATAAAAGCCAAAGTGAGTCCACACTTTTAAATTAAAAGATGCCAGTGCATCTGTCAGTTTAACTTCACTGCTTGAGTCCGCCATAGTAGTGCCATTGTTTTTGTTTTTTTTTTGTCTTCTGTGACTCTGCACAAGGAGCATCCCTCTGGATGGCATGTAAAACGGTGACTCAACTCACTAAGGAGGAACGCTGAAAAAAGTTTATATTGGCTATACTTTAATAATAATTAAAAAAAAAAAAAAAAACACGGCGAGAGCACATCAGTAATTCATCGTAAGATTAAATATCGCGATAGTTTGCCATATTGATATTTTGTCACACTCCTAGTTTTGATGCCACTGACAGAAAACCTTTGTCATATTGAATAAAATTATGAATTTGTTGGGAGTAATGTAATCACCTAAGTCTATATACGTAGGTTTATGTGGAAATGTTCCATTGCAGTTGTAATTTTAACCCCTTAACGCCAACAGTCACAAATTTATGTCAAACCTATTTCCAATACAGAATCAGATGAGATAGCATATATGTTCCCCCAACACTGGTTCATATTCAGTATGTACCCTAGTCAGGACACTGAAAATACTTTTTTTTTTTCATTACTATTGCCTGTTTTGGCAAATTTGCATCATACCCAAATTTTTATGTGTGTTATGTGCTATCGTCAAATGAACAATCTCCACTTAATTTAACATCTGCTTGAAATGTTTTAAAAATTAAATTTTTTTAATAAGTTTGTATATAAATTCAGGCATTAAGGGGTTAAATGATATTTGTGTATAGATCTGTCTGTAGGAGTGTTTGTGTAGGAGTGGAATCCAGGTAATAATGGGTGGATTGTAGGAGCGACAGTCGCATCAGGCAGTGGTTTTGGTGTGGACTGGACTGGGATCAGGACATAAGGCTGCAGTCGGTTAAACAGGCTGATAATCAGTGAGTCAGTGTGTTGAGCAGACGCCTCTCAGAGCTCCGCTGTTCCACAGTCTGGCTCTGGTTCTGCTCAGATGGGAATACACTGGACCTCTGTGTGTCTGAGTATCACACACACACACACACACGCACACACACACACACACACTCTCAGTCGTCCACACTGACCATGCGCTCATATTTCAGACAATAACGGAGGTGTGTGTGATCGGCTGGACCTGGACAGGCTCAGTCTGTGTCATATGATCTGTTTTAGACAGTGATCATTTGTACTGAGCCTGGTTTTCTCTGCTCTGCTCTGATTGGCTGTTTCCTGGTCAGACAACTGATGATGCTCTGTTATTGAAGTTGAATACATTCCATAAATACTACATAAACATGTAGGTTTTTTTTCTTTTGACAGATAGCCTTAGTAAGTTTTACAAACCTATCAATTAAATAATGACTTCAGCTAGTCTCTGCATATCTGTATGACATAGTCTCAGATCAAACACCGTTGCAGTTCCTCTTTGTCCAATCAGCAGTCCATACCTGTAGATGGTTGAAAAGTCTGAAGGGAAAATAAGCTAAACAGGAGTGGGAAAAAGTGAGTCACAGTATTCTTAGCATTTTGTTTGGTCTGGAATTACCTTAACCACCATTGAAATTAATTTTCAGGTCAGTGTTTCATCTATGTTAATGTACATATAATAGCATTACATAATCGTGTATAAGCTCCTCCTACATTTTATATGTAAATAAATGATAGTAAATTGAGCTGTCATGCAAATGTACTGAAGTAAAACACAGCCTCCATTTTTTTCTCTGAAATATAGAGTTGTAGATATCATCAGTGTGTTGGACACTGGATTTGTATTTGATCCTCTGTGGGTTCAGCCTGGATTTGATCAAAGCTGTGAAAAAGAGAAATTCTGTCAATATTTCAAAGCAGAGCTGCAGTGTTAGCCATCAGATGAACTTACAAACAATGCAACAACCAATCAGAAACATCAAAATTAAGGCATCTAATAAGCTAGAACCATGAAATGTGTTTATTTTAATATGGAAAATAGCAAATAATTACCAAAAAGTGTCTATGTAAATAATAGCGGGGTATGTTGTTATGTCTGTATTATTAGCTTAGCTTAGTTACAAACAGTTAACACCCAAGTATCAAATAATCCCAACACAACACCATAAATGCTCATCTGTACTCTATGTGGACACCTGCATCCTGGAATGACCTTCAAGCTGTAGGTTAGTAGGTTTAATATCAGGAAAATAAAGTTGTTTGTTGGACTGTAATTGTGTTTTGTTTTAAATGGTTGTTGTGGACTAGACTACAGTAGCTCTAGTACTGGGTTTTTTACTCAATGTAGGGGCTGTTATTACCGAGTGATGGTTAATATTTGGCGGCCTCCCTGCTCCTCCTGTGGGAGATCAGGAATGCTGGAGTCCTGGAACTGCAAAACTGGAAGTGTGTATTTTGATAAGGTTATATGATCGCGTGTGTGTGTGTGTTTGGTTAAAGTCATGCGATCCAGTGTGAATAGGCTGTTGGATTTGGAAACACACTACAGACATGGGAGAGTGAACAGAGGCCTCCCCTCTTCATTTACCTCCACCCAGATTTCACTAGAAAAACTCCTAAATAGTTCCATAAAACATAAAACTGCTGCTCATGTTCCACGGAAGACACCACTGCTGCTGACAGCAACTCACACTGTCAAACTACAGAGAAGGGAAGGAACAGAATGGACCCAAGATCAGCCACATAGACTGAAACATGAAGTCGGACCCCAAACAAAGACATACACAGGGGTCACTACAGGGTGGTACTGCTACAAAACTGTGCAGTAACAGAGCTACAAGTCCACCGTTATTGAGTGAAGACAAAGTTTTCATCACTTCCTTCTCTTTGTTTTATATTTTTTGTCACTGTCAGTCAGCTTCTATTCATCAGAGGTCAAAGCTAATTTGAAAGCTAGCTCGTTCCATGCTAATGCCACCGTTGCCATATTAGAATGAAAGCTGCACCAGTTTCACCGTTCTGTTTCTTTGCTCTTGAGCAGGACTTACTTTCCATTGAAAAAAGCTGGTGAAATGTACACTGATATACTGAATATACATTACTAGTCCACCCCTAATAATGGTGTTGTTAATTACAATACCCAGTCTGTTAGTATAATACATCTACATTAGTCATTGTTAGCATTAGTTACTGGATTATGATGTGTGTCAACTAGCCTGAACTAGTGCTTTGACCAGCGCAAATTCAGGTGTTTATAGATTGTGTGAATTTGACATTACTTTTATTATTAGGGGTGTGTATTGGCCTGAATCTGACGATATGATACAAATCACAATACTAGGATCATGATGCTATATATCATGATACTGTTAAAGGCAGTTTTTTGTTTGTTTCTATTTTTTAAATGATTATTTCCTTGAAGAATTAAATTACACCAAAAATATGCACAAATACTAAACACATCTTTTTTTGATCCCAACAGGATCTAATGCTGTACCACAAAATGTTCCTGTGTTAAAACTTAAATTATGTTTTACAGACATTACAGTTTAAGATCCTGTTCAAATGTTCATATTCTATTCATATTCTAAAATCAGAACATTGTTTTTGTGCAATCCCAACAAAGGAACTAACATTATTTAATAGAGTGTTAAATAATGATAAATAAAATATAAACAAAAAAGAAAAACAAAAAATGTACTTCCACAATATCTGCATTTGAATAAATACCTAACAATATCAATGCAGTACTTTTTAATGTTGATACAGTATCGTGAAATGAAATATCGTGATATATTGCAGAAATGATATTTTCTTACACCCCTAGTTATTAACTGTTGTAACACTGTTGTAGCCACTGAATGACCTTGTTACCATTTCACATAATAGTGTTGGTAATGTCATTGTTTTCAGTAAGTTAGCAGTAGTGTTAGCAGTAGCCTCGCTACTCCTTAGCTCCACCCATTCATCATAAAACTGTCACTTCTGGCTGGAAAAACACAAGACAGTGACAAATAAAACCAAATGGGATGTCAGTGTGTGTTTTCACTGTGGACGCATCTGTTTCTGTATGGAAGGTGACGTCCTCCTCATTTTTGTCAGGACTTAGTGATGAATGTTATGAATGCTTTTGCACATTTCATGAAAAGAAAAACAACATACACACTCATACTACTACACACACACATACATGTATGTGTGAAGCTGCTCAGGATAATGACAAATTCAAGACTTATATCTGTCCTAAATCAAATTAAAGGGTACCTGTAGTGAATTTTCATTGCTAGCTATTTCAAAAGATCATACTACATCAAAGATAATACTAGTGGTTCCGTCCTGTAACTTACGTCATAGTCCGTTGTTAAGTATGCACGAGTACTAAGTCACTGCTCCGTCGGTCATTCATGGTCAGAGACATGTTTCCTCCTTCATGGGCTGTTCCAGCATTGGTACTGACCCAGACTCATTGTTATGTCCGATTACCTGGGCTGTGATGGACTGGTCACTGACCCCATGCAGCAGACACCAGTCTAAGATGACACATAATCAACCAGTGCTGGGTCGCGTCTCTAAGACAGTGGCGGAGCGCAAAGCTTACGGCTGCACAAACAACAAGAACCAACCAACCAACCAACAAGTACTTTCCACTCAGTCTCGCTCACTGACTGATGCTTGTTTACTCGTACTCCATCACTCCGTCATCATCAATAATGGTATGGCACTTCTGGCCGGCAATGGCTGCTCCCCAGTGGTTCTGCCCTACACATAATTCACGTAATAAAAAGGTCCAGTGTGGTGCATTTATGGCCATTTATGCTTTTAAGTAAAACACAATGCACAATTAATTTTGTAAGCATGACCAGTACTGGTTCACTTCAACACACAACCTGGATTATGTCTGTGTGTGTGTGTGTGTGTTTGTGTGTGTGTGTGCGTGTGTGTGTGTGTGTGTGTGTGTTGCCAGACAGCACCCAGGGGAACACAGCTGTGGACTTGTGTATTTTGTGTATGTGTGATGAAATATGTCATTGTGAGCGTCTGCTGTTCGTCATGGGTTATTGTTGCCCTGAGCTGAACCTCCCAGGCAGACGTCCCGTCAGACCATGTAGACTTCATTTCCCCGCCTCCTGTCTGCAGGCCGTGTCTCCATGGTGACCCTGACCTCTGACCTAATCAATAAATGACAGAAGCTGATTGGAGGAGGGGGTTTGGGCTCAGCCTGAAGGCGCTGCTCATGGTTCAGATATGTTTGTTGGAGTTGAATTAATGATTCAGGATATATTTATCTACTTTTTTATGGATTTATCTGTTTTGAATGCAAGGGAAAAATCCAGATGCTCCTAATTACTTTTTTGTTTTGCGTTTGTGCTTTCTGTTTCTTCCATCCTTTCTTTTTTTGTTTGATTTCTCATTTAACTTTCTTTGTTTTTTTTGTTTTTTTTTACTGTTTTTGTTCTTTTAATTCTCTTATTTGACATCTTTACCTCACATTTATTATCTTCCTTTACATTTTTACCTTATTCTTCTCTGCTTTTTTCTTTTTTTACTTTCAGTGATTTTCTATTCCTTCTTAACTGTCTTTCGCTGTCTTTTCTTTTTACTTTTCAGTGAAAGTTTTAGTTCTTTGCTTTTCTTTTCACTCGTCCCAGAATTGTTTTTCTATTGTTTTATTTTTCGACCTCATTCACTCCCTTTGTGTCTGTTACTGTAGTCTTTATTACGAAACTATCTGAACTTTGTTATGAATTCTTGTCATATCAGGACCTTGACTTCCCATGATGCATTACAATTGTTCTGTTTGTGTGATTTATAAGAATGAAACCTTCACACGATGATAGCAGCTGTGATTCACCTCACATGATGCGGAACTCATACATTCCATTCTTTAGCTCTGTTCTACTCGTCTTTCTCCTCTTGAGGATCAGTTTGTCTTTTTTAATCACTCTAATGAGCTTTCTGCAAAGACATTTGTTTGTCTTAAGTGTTTACATCAGGGTTGGTATAATGATTATATGATGATGACTGATTATATTGAATTATTCTGTTGCACTTTAAACCCGTTGAGTCCGCTTAGAAATGATTAAGTAAAGTATTTTTCCTGTAGATGTTTGTTGTAGCTGCAGAACCTGCTTGGAAATCTGACAGTTTTTACATTTTCTTCAGTGTCACAGTAATGCTTTGATTGTTATGTGTAGATTTATGATATAATACATAAATCCTGCTCACTTGTAATTGTTGTTTAATCACATTTATACAAATGAAATCTATAATCAATACAGTTTCCAGTTGTGGGCAAATAAAATTCATAGGGGTATTTTACTGTAATTCCCTCAATGTACAGTGTCACAAGACAAAATGGAAAGAGTTAGAGTTTGATATGAATTTGTTTTATAATTTTTTATACGTTGGCAAAATTTCCATCATCAGCATCCACATCATTCCAGCATTTTAGAATCCATTAGAAAGGGACTTTTGGAAACACTGTTATGGTCTGTAAGCTCCAAGGACATGTTACAATGTGGGTGGACAGAAACAAAATTTATGATGCATACATGCACATTTCGATGCAATTGGGTCTCATCAGTAAATACATCCCCTACTCTGATTCTTCTTCCCTGATTCTAGAAGAAAACATGCTGCCATCCATGACAATCAGACATTAATTCAACATGGATAGTGATTCTGTACTTATTGCAGTTAAAATGCAGTTAAGTTCAATTGCAACAGCACCTCATGTTATGTAATATCCGTTAGACTGGCTAGAGTTTATATTTCTGAAACACTGATGGAGGAAACCGAAGGCTGAAATCACATAAACACTTTAAACCTGGGTAGGTTCTGTTTGATTTAACTCCCTCAGACTGATACCTGAAAAATAAAAATTGAGAGAATGTTGTTTTTTTCCGTTTTGTCCCCCATCTTTTCCACTGAAACGTGTTATTGAAGTATTACGTAATATCTGCTAGTGTCAAAAGGTGAACTCATCCTTTAAGGCTGAAATGGATTAATCCATGTACTCCTCACAAGGAGACGAAGACAAACCTTTGTGGGTGTAGAGATGTGGACATGCTTATTTAAAGTGATTTATTTATTTGTTTGTATTTTATTTATTTATTTATTGCTCACTCCATAGAAACAGACCACACCCCCTGTGTGTACTGTGTGTATGTACATGTTCAGGCTCAGATTAAGGTCACCCTATAATTTATGTGTGTGTGTGTGTGTGTGTGTGTGTGTGTGTTATTGACCCACTGAGAAGCATCACATCAATACATCTCTGTCACCCTGACTCTAATGAACACACACACACACACACACACACACAGTGCAGTCTCCTGCGGACTCAGCAGTATCTTTAACCCGAGGAGACGTAACTGAAGCCAATGACATTGAGTTCTGCTGAGCTCTATATGTGTGTATGTGTTCTCTTGTGTATCTTTATGAGGACCGGTGCGACTGTTAGACCTGCAGAACAACAGCATGATGTTATGGCTGAATATTTTATTCATTAAGTAATGTTGGAAGTGAGGATATTTTTGCAAAGTGAAGACATGTTTCTGAAGTGACAATATTTTGTTAAAGTGAGGAGATCATTAATGAAGTGTGAACATTTGGCTGCTCATCACTTTGTGACGTACCTGCTTAACTTATTATGGGTGTATGCAGCTTCAGTGTGTGTGTCTGTGTGTGTTTCTAAGTGTAAACACATTTTCCTGCTGGGACGAGCATCTGTTTCTTCTTCGGCACAGGAAGGGGAAGCCCCGTCAAACACACACAGGCGCACAGAAAGGGAACACACACACACTCCTGTTTTAGAAAATGTAGCAGGAAGCATGAAGACGGAGATAAGACAGTGTTTATCACAACACACAGATCCACAGACCATCTACAGGGGCCTGATAATGCACACACAGCTGACAGATATCACACCATACTCTAGTGCACAAGAGGTCAATTTTCCATTAGCAAACTTTCACCTCCAAATTTAATTTAATTTCACAATCCCTGATTCTTAATATGGTTTATATAAATAAATGTATAATCCTTATATATGTCTAAGGCCCAGTTAGTGGTTGACAAGTCCTGTTTGTAACACTTGGATTATATTTTATGCATTGACTGGGCTGGCTTTTGAGAGCTGGTGTTAAAAGTAAAAACTGAATATATTGTAATTCCCTCCAAGCACAGGCAGACACAAGTGGCTTACAAGCAGTGGGTTTATTTTGAACTGTAGGCTTCTCAGTCTTGGCATTTTAACTACTAATGGTAGGCTATTTTAAACTTTTCACTTGAGTGTTGTAAATAATACACAACTAAATTAAATTCTGTAGATTACCTTCAAAATACACTCAACACATGTGCAACACTTGTGAATGCCTAGAAACTTCAACATCAGAGGGCTTATAAACTCAGTTATAAATGCAACATTCAAGTTTTGTCCTCTTTAACTTCATTCATTCATCCATCTTCTGAACCCCCTTTATCCTCACTAGGGTTGCGGGGGTTGCTGGAGCCTATCCCAGTTACCTATGGGCAAATGTGGGGTACACCCTGGATGAGTCACTAGTTCGTCGCAGGACTGACATGGAGACGAACAACCAGTCACTCACATTCACACCTATGGGTAATTTAGATTAACCAATTAACCTATCAGTGCATGTCTGTGGATGGTGGGAGGAAGCTGGAGTACCTGGAGAGAACCCACGCGGACACGTGGAGAACATGCAAACTCCACACAGAAAGCCTCTTTAAATTATAACTTTAAAATCAGAAAGAAAACATTTTAACCTTTACATTTGTAACTTAAATGTGACTTATGTTGACAGCAAGCTTCTTAAAATCACGCTGACTAAAGTCTCTTAACACTTCAGTCACACATCAGCTCTTATCACACTCTTTTGCAACTGTTTCAGACTCTCTTCATTGACAACTCATAACTTATTAGTGTCCATGTACTGAATAGCTTTCCCTTGAAACGAGTTACTTTAAAAGTGTGTGCCATTACTTTTCTGACTGTGTTTGATGTCTCTGCTTGTCCGCTGGTCCCTTCGATCTTGCCGCCGGGTCATTAATGTCCATTCATGTTGATGAACACTCAGAGTTTTCACTGGAATTCCCTCCAAAATATCAAAGTCTCTAAATCTCCTATTGTAAATATTGTTATAATTTCAACATTTACAATATAGTAGGGAGTTTTTGTATGAATATTTATCAGCAGTCTTTAAAAACAATCCTCAGTGTTGCAAAAATACTTAATACCACAGCTTTATCATTATGTGTATTTGAGGTTAGGTGTGGTTTGCCATGTTAGGTACAAAAATAGTGATTTCTGGAGTTAAAATGGTTAAGTGATTGTGTCAGTTGTAGGGGTGTAACATTGCACTAGTTCGTACCGAACCGTTTCTGTTTGGGGCCTTCAGTACAATATGGAGGTACACCGAATGAATACATGTAGCCTATGTGAAGAACGCAAACACTCACCTTTAGTTTCCATATGAACCTTGAAGTGGAACGCACACAGTATGAGCAGGGTGGACGCAAGCGGAACCCATGTGCAATATTTGATATCCTAGACGGACATCTAAGTGGTCCACACACCATCCACATGCTGAAGGTGAACCAGCAGGGCAGCTCAGAGCACCGTCACAGGTACAAAGCCAGAGTTGGAAGACCCTCTGTCTTCTCTAAGGGCTCCGATTTGGGAGCATTTGGGATTCCCTGTCAGATATGTCAATGAAGACAGACAAGTTGACAAAACAAGAGCGGCGTGTTCCGTGAAGATCAGTTACCGGTTAAGTTTTTTAAATGAAAATGGTCTCCTTAACTGTACCGAAAATGTCCCAAACAGAAATTTTTCTGTACTGTTACACCCCTAGTCAGTTGGTAAAACTGGGCACATTCCAAACCTCCGTCCCATCCTCATCTTGGACAGGGTTTATGAGACTATACCAACATCATGTTTCATCCTGTTTTGCTCATGAAGAGGTACATTCATTTATCACATGCCAGGAACAACGCCATGGTGATGCAGTCTAAACTAACCCCCCAGGAGTGGAACTCAGCTGAGAAGATAATTGGTCATAGTGGTAAAATGGTGAAAACAGCAGTTGTGCAGTTACACAGTTGGTCATGTGATGCACACTGGTACACAAAGACCTTATTCCATAATGACAGAGCAGATCGCTGTCCACTGAGTTTGTGTTGTGGGAAGTTTTCTCCTCACCAATTCCATCTGCATTCAGAGTTTCAAGAGTCTGGTCTTGACCAGCTCTGGATGTAAAGGGTCATGAGATAACTTTTGTCATGATTTGTTGCTATATAAATACAATTTGTTTGATTCATTGACTCATTAAACAATAAAATGCAAAAAGTTAAAAGCTAATTAGCATTACCAATAAACCTACATCTGTGTTTGTATATGAGTTTTTAATACAGCTAATAAGACTATTAATGACTAATGAATAATAATACCACGTCTTATTACTGTGACATCCTGACCCTGTACTACTAATGTCTGTCCATTGGTGGTCTGTCACTGTTCCTGTTATGCCTTGATATACTCCCACAGGCCATATTATCAACATCATACTGTGATGACACTCAGATGTACTTTCCCCTGTAAACGGGCTGACCCATGAAGGGTGGCTGCTGTGTTTAATCATCCAAACCATATCAGCCTTTGGATGGCACAAAGGCCTCCTCAGCTTAACATCAGAAAATCAGTTGTGTTCTGGTCCACCAAATTCCATCAGTCCCATTTCTAATAACCTTTGTCCACTTTCCTCTAACATAAAGTAAGTGGACATTAACCTTGGTGTGTCTGTAAATTTGACACTAACCTTTCATTCCACCAACACATTAAAAACATTGGCCTGTGTTCTTCATCTAAGACCCATCTCCAAAACCACATCCCACCCTTGAAAAAGTCGCTCCTGTCATAAGTAAAAATCACTCCATCACCTCCAACTGGTCCAAAAGACACCAGCCAGGCTTCATACTGGTTTAACAATTCCGATAAAGATTCCAAAACCACCTGCAGACTCTATAAATCACTTCTTTAAACTTCTATAGGGATGCCTTTAGGTGATTTTTGGTACTCAGTTTCCTTATTTTATTTAGTTTTTATTTTACTTAAGCATTGTGTATTCCTTTTATTTTCTTTATGTATTTATTTATATATCAAATCATTTATTTCATTTGCTTCTTACTGCTTGTACCTTCCACTGATTTTTATTAGTTTTTAGTTTCCTTGCTACTGTTATTGCTTTTATCAATGTAATGGGTTTATCATGGTTACCACTTTCACTATTTTTATCATGTGATGTTGTCTCTTTCGGGTGTCCATCTTACTGATATTTTTATTTTTTATTGTATTTTAATTATTTAAAGTTAGTAATTCTATGTCAACCTGTATAACGTATCTTCTGACTGTTGTTTTTCCACAACTGTTTGGTTAATTGATAATGCTGTTGCACTTATTGAGTGTCTGGGTAAACTGCTGTTTTTAACAGTGCTGTTATATGATTACTAGTGTGTTGACCCGTGGGGATCCACAGGTTCTAGATTTGGTCGTTTTTATGCAGTTGCGTATTCGTGCATGCTGTACCACATTTGTCCAGCAGTCACCACCAAAGCATTCTGGCCATAACAATGTGATTGTAAGGATATTGTATTCCAAAATTACTAATATCTCCCAAAATACTGGTCCTATCAACTTGCTGTCTTCGCTAGCCTCTTTCTTGACCAAAAATACACAAGTGGTCCAAACTGCAGCAGTCAGCTCTGTCCAGATTTTGTGTGAATCCCCAGACACACACGCACGCACACAGAGGCCACTTGGCTTTCATAATATAACATTTGGTGTATCTACTGTGGAGAATGTTGGGAAGAGGTTTTATAGAGGATACACCAGCCCAGTAACATCAGTCTGTCTCTTACTCAGTGTATGAAAACTACAGGAGAATAAGGTTATTTTTCTGACAGTATTGAATTTTTCAATGTTCTTTTTCTTTTATGGACAGAAGGTCTTAAAATAATTCTGCAACATTGAGAATTTTTTTTATTTTATTGCAGGGTGCTTGCACAGGTCTTGAAAATCTTGAAAAGTATGGAGTTTTGAAATGCTGTTTTCCAGACCTTGAGAAGTCTGGAATTGTGTGAAAGTCTTCTCAAAATATGGAAAAAAATTTCTCTCATTGAATTTTAGAGTCAAAGGGTCAAAGGTACATAAGAAATACATGAGGAGAGCATCTAAAAAACATAATATGATTTCACTAACCGGTCAGTACTGGAAGGATTCTAGTGAAACTTGTGTGTGTGATATCCGTGGACCGTTGTGATTTTCATATGTTTTGAAAATGTCAGTAAAACATAATTTACTGTAAAAAATGCATTCATTCATTCATACATTTATTAAAATGAACTTTTCTACTGCACACAACAGGTACAATCTCAACCAAAAAAGTAGGCATGCAAATATAAAAGTACATAAAGTCAAGGTCTGGGGGGATAAATAGCAGTTTTGAAAGAGTCTGTAATTTTTATTTGGATAAAGATCAAGCATCCTGAATTGGCATTTCAGACTTTTTATATTTTAAGTCACACTGTCCATGTATAGATTTATACTGAGAAACGGACTTCTACTAGTATATGTGTCTTAGTTCAAGGCAGAGCTGTGTGTTTATAGTACCATGTCATTTATGTTAGCATGGTGCCAATGAGCAGTTGTACCAGTGGGAGTATAGGGAATATATGGTTAATTCTGTGTAGTTGGCATCCTGAGAATTTGTTGTGTTTCATGTGTGAATGAGGAGCTTTTATAAGGTTGAATGTGCACTGGGTTTGGGTTCAGAATGCAGTTCCAACCAGCCGTGTCTGATCCTTCAGTTTAATAACCTCTGTAGTCTTTTAGGTGATAAACGTCAAATAACATTTAGCACAAAGAGAGAAGGTAATCTTACTGACACGACCATTTAAAAACCCCTTCGTGCTTTTGTAAATGAGTGTGTTTGGCATGTTTTAAACCCATAAACAGTGAACAGAAACATGGTGAGTCCATCTGTGTCTTCCGAGCAGTCGTAGACACCAAGACGCCTTGTCTGCACATTTCCAGCAGCTCAGTTTGATATCAGAATGTCTCCGATGTGTGTTTGTGCTGAGCGATAAAGCTGCTGAAGGCCAGTCAACACTGGAAGCTATTGTCCTACTGCACGACTAGCACAAGCGCACACACTCACAAGGTCAGGAATTTGTATGAATATTTGTTTGTGTGTATGAGCCAGTCGGTTCTTATCACTTATGTGTGTGTCAGTCCGTCCACTTTTCCTCCTGAGTTCAATCAGAGTTGACAGTAAATATGAACTAAATTAGAGTTTGAACTTTCTGAGTCCACCAGTGTTTGTTGGTGTTTCTAAGGGGTCCCCACTCTCTCTATCTTACAAAAAACTGCATTTTTCAATCTGACAACCTGATTAACATCAAATTCTCTAAGGCAGTGGTTCCCCCACCCTTGCTTGTGTCCAAGACAAGCCAGACTCCCCTCCCCTCCCCCCAATCTGTCCTGTCCTGCAGTCGAACCAAAGTTAAGGTAGTGCCTTAGTTTCTTTTTTGATGCTGTTGAGTCATTGGCATTTTTATGTTTCTCAGACATGGCGTTTTATACATATGCTGATACACTGACAACAGGAAAAAACAAACAAACAAATACATTAATTAGCTATCTGACCGGATGAGACTGTTCCTCTGGCTGTGGGGGGTCAAGAGGGTGTGGCTACTAAATAGCTTGATATTTTTAAATGCGGAAAAAATATGTTTTGAGTGGGTTCACACAGGCTTTTGATTATCTTGGGTGTACAAATATTTTTTCTTTAACATGGACAAATCTATTTTTCACAACTTGTAACCTGAATGCAGGCAAAGCCTCCCCAGGTTAAGAACCACTGCTCTGAGATATTATTATCAGAATTATCTACTGCTTTTACTTTAAGATAGTGTGTGTAGATGAATACTAAAGTCATCTTCACTCCCTCAGTGCATGTCATTAAAACCTTCCAATTACAATGTTTCATGTTGTGTTAGCTCCTCAGCTAGCAGCATCTGGAAGCTAAGGATAAACATTTGAGAAAACTGAAAAAAGTAATCGTCAGCTTAAATCAGTCCACTTTAGATGTCTTAGAAACCTTAGGACACGTTGGAGAGACTATGTCTCTCGGCTGGCCTGGGAACGCCTCAGGGTGCCCCCGGAAGAGCTGGAGGAGGTGTCTGGGGAGAGGGAAGTCTGGGCATCCCTGCTTAGACTGCTGCTTAGACCCCTGCGACCCGGCCCCGGATAAGCGGCAGATAATGGATGGATGGATATGATATGATGTGATGTGATGTGATATGATATTTGAGGCGATCACAGTAAAAATCTGCTTCATGGTTTCACCTTGGCATAAACTCCATTTCAGAATATTGCATATTGTATCTGTATTGATTCTCCTAATGTAGATTTAGACTTTTATGAGGTGTTTCACATCGTCACACTTTGTGTGACTGACTGATGCCTCTCTAAAAGAGATGAGTATACAGGATCTGTTGTTGACTATTTGGACATAAAAATGACTTTCTTGCTACCATGAGGTCAGACTTGACAGCTACTGAATCTCCTCTTCTCCTTCTACTCTGTTATTTACAGTCATATTTAACTTAAACTATACCGACACCATACAACCTAATTCATGTCAGTTTTGTCGCTAGTTCACGTTTTCTTCCTTTTTCTCCATTGCAACAACAGTTGATTATCAGAAAGAAAAAGTTAAAGATTTTTGGAAAACATTTTAATACTGTGAAGTATATGAGGATAATATTCCCCAGGAGTTGTTTAAATGATCAAAAATCTAAAATGCATTTATTACCCTGCCCCCCAAGTGGGAGTCAAGGGGCATTGTTTTTGGTTTGGTTTGGTTGTTTGTTCTTTTGTTTGTTGGTTAACACTTTAGCAGCAAAACTTTTGGTTCAGTTCATACCAAGTACATTCAAGGGGTGGGTTTTGTGCCTGGCAACACTTGTTTAACATTTATTTTGTGTCAATTTTAATATGTTTCAATCTCTCTGTGATATCTGCAATAACAACATCATATGATCAGTTTAGCTGCTTCACGTATGATTAGGAAAGTTATTCATCCAGAGCACAAACATGTATACTCGGCATCAATGAAAACTTTACACTTATTTTTTTGTTTTTATATAAGTAGTTATTTGAACAATGATTTCTGGCTGAGTTAATTGTAACAGTTGAAGGTATGCTGATGACCGCTGAACTGTGACCATTTTTGACCTCCTCGGTATGCTGCTGTGTGATTGGCTGTGGTCAGTGCCAATCCTGTACTAATAATCCTAAGACTGATATTGTCTATAAAATGCCCCCAAAAGTGAAGGATAACCAGACCTCAAGAACGCCGCCATGCCAAGATTAATCAAGAATCAACATCATTGTGCCTCGGGTCCACAATGACCACCCAGAAATCCGGATCCTGCAACAGGATGATACACGTCCTCACACTGCCTGGGTCATTACAGCCTTCCTGGATTCATGGTCCAGCCTTTTGGTCTTATCTGTCCCCCACTGAGCATCTCTGGGATCACTTGTGACAACGTGTATCCAGACACACTCCTAGTCCAATAAATGTCCAGAAGTTGCAGCAGGAGTGGCAGAACATCCCCCAGGGCTATATCAGATGTCTGGTGTCTCGATGAGAAGGCATTGTGCAGCCTGTGTCCAGGCAAACGGTGGTCAGACCAGATATTGACTGCTGTGATTTTCAGTTTTCTATTGTTTTCTTTTCAACACATTTATTGGACTTGATCATGCAATAAATTCACAGCATTCATTAAATTTCATGTTTAGAATTGTACAGCCAATAAATCAAAGTAGAGTTGATTTGAGAAAATATAATTAAGTTCCACCATTTATTAAAAAAAATAAAATAAAAATAAAAAATATCAAGTGTAAAGTTTTCATTGGTGCAGAGTGTACATCTTCTGAAGCTGAGTGTGCAAAACGGTGCCACACCCTCCTCCTACTGCTGGGTTGCCACAGCAACCGACCTAGGGTTCAGCTAAGGCATACATTCTGATGGACTGTACACACACACTGATACTGCAGGAGTGTGTGTTTGACATAGACCACAGTAACAATAAGCATCAGGCTGGAGGGAAATAAGGTGTGAGTGTGTGAGGGTGTGTGTGTGTGTGTGTGTGTGTGTGTGTGTGTGTGAGGGTGTGTGTGCGTGTGTGTGAGCGAGCGAGCGTGTGAATATTTACAGCAGTGATTTAGATTTAGTCTGATCTGTCAGACACAGGAAACCTCTCCCATACACATACAGAGCTTTCCAGTAACAATGAGCCAATGGGGTGCTGATGCACGCACACACACACACACACACACGCACACACACAGACAGACATGTAAACACACCTGCAGAGATCGGCAGGATTATGTTTGATCTCAGGGTTCGCTTCATGACCTTTACACTGTGATTCTTAGTTTTCTGCCTCATGTAACGTTCATCCTCCTCCTGACCTATCGCCTTCTCGTGTCTTTTAGATGAGCGTGAGGCGGTGCAGAAGAAGACCTTCACCAAGTGGGTCAACTCCCACCTGTCTAGAGTGTCCTGTCGGATCACTGACCTCTACATGGACCTGAGGGATGGACGGATGCTCATCAAGCTGCTGGAGGTTCTGTCTGGAGAGAGACTGGTGGGTAACATGACTGAATAACTCTAACCCTAACACTAATATTAAAGAACTCAGATCAGGACAGATAAGTAGATCTGCAGGTAGGGAACACATGAATGGAAACACTCCCATTTATATTCAGGTTCAGACCAGGTGTTATCCACTTGAGGAACTGAAGTACCACATAAAACTCTCTACAAGTCTGTGGAACTCCTTTCTTCTAAAAGTTATTCCTGCTTGGTGTTTTGAGGAAGGATGGAGCCATTGTAATCCTCCATGAGTCCACTCCCATAGGGCTTTTCCTTCACTTATCTCTCATCTGTAGCTGAGACGAGTGAACAAACACATGATGAATACAAATGCTGCTTTTTTCTGCATAGTGGAATAAAACTAAAACATCCATTCATTTTCTGAACCTGCTTTATCCTCACTAGGGTCAGGGGGGTTGCTGGAGCCTATCCCGGCTACTTATGGGCAAAGGCGGGGTACACCCTGGACATGACGTCAGTTCATCGCAGGGCTGAAAAACAAATTTAAAAAAATACATTACACAGGACAAATTAAAATAGGATTTGGAGAAAAAAAAATGTTTTATGACATAATGAGGAAAGCACAGATAAGCAGGAATAGTAAGTCCCATTTACAATTTTCAGTATTTAACAGAATGTAGATCAACTATAGTGTCTTTAGTCAGGACCTGTCAAACGTTTTGAGGTGAACTTTGAAGGGTGATTTCATACAAACCTCATTTCATCCTGGTCTGTTGGACTTTCAGTTTGAGCCAAACCAGATTTGCAGGTGTGACTGACTGACCTGACTGAATCCCGACTTTCAGGTATTAAAATTTATTTCTGTTCCGTTTAATCCAGATGTCATACAGGAGAATGGGCACAGTTGTGAGGATTGTGTAAAATAACTGCCACTAATTGTGAAAATGTGAAAGTGTTTGTGTAATACTTGTGACAGGCCTACTTATAGATGTTAAGTATCTCATAAGTGTATCGTAAAGCCTTTTATTTAATGCTTATGTATACTGTTTAACCCATTAAGAGTAGGTGCAACTTATACTTTTTTTTTCTTAACCTCTAAGACTGTCTTGAAGATTAAAAAAAAAAAAAGTTTACTGTAATCAGTGTTGGAGACAAGGGGTGTGTATTGGCCAGAATCTGGCGATACGATACAAATCACAATACTAGGATCACGATACGATGTATCACGGTACTGTTAAAGGCACTTTTTTGTTTGTTTCTATTTTTTAAATGATTATTTCCTTGAAGAATTAAATTACACCAAAAATATGCACAAATACTAAACACATTTTTATTTGATCCCAACAAGATCTAATGTTATATCACCAAATGTTCCTGTGTTAAAACTTAAATTATGTTTTACAGACATTACAGTTTAAGATCCTGTTCAAATGTTCATATTCTATTCATATTCTAAAATCAGAACATTATTTTTATGCAATCCCAACAAAGGAACTAACATTATTTAATAAGAGTGTTAAATAATAATAAATAAAATATAAACAAAAAAGAAAAACAAAAAATGAACCTTCACAATATCTGCATTTAAATAAATACCTAAAAATATCGATAGACTATTTTTTAATATCGATACACTATTGTGAAATGAAATATTGCGATATATTGCAGAAACAATATTTTCTTACACCCCTATTGGAGAGAGTAAATTTTTAGTGTTTTTGTTGGTTGTCTTTGGTGTGAAACATACA
Source organism: Sphaeramia orbicularis (assembly GCF_902148855.1). Taxonomy (NCBI): domain Eukaryota; kingdom Metazoa; phylum Chordata; class Actinopteri; order Kurtiformes; family Apogonidae; genus Sphaeramia; species Sphaeramia orbicularis. The sequence goes on from NC_043971.1 coordinate 53,516,349, forward strand.
AAAGAGGATAATAAGTATATAAGCTGTCTATTAAAAGTACCAAACTCTGCATATTGAGGTTTGGGCTGAAGGAAGTGTTAGTTGTGTGTTTCCTGTCGGCTCAGTCACTATAGATGTGTATCAGGTGATTGACAGAATGTCAGTCGGATGATACAGTTACTGCAAGTCTACTGTCACCACGGCAACAGGAATACATTAACGCTGGACTTGTTTCCTTCTCTGTTTCAGTCTGACAGAGCGTTGTTTGACTCTGAAGTATTTCCTATGCCCCCCCACTCGGACACTTCCAGTGGTCCGAGCCAACACTCCCCACTTCTTCTTTATTTCATTCTGTCTTTTTTCTTCTTCTTCTTGGCCTTATGTTCCAGTCTCTTCAGTTTCTCTGCTGTCATCCGGCTTTTTACAACCTGTCAAACACACGCAGAGAGAGAAAACACAGCTACACACTGTCAGCCAGGAAATTAACTGGAAATTCATTGTAGATCTTATGTTTTGTTTTGTTTTTTCTTGCAGTTTTTCATGTTTTTGACTGGGAGCAAGAGAATGTGTGGCATTTTGGAGGAGGAAGAGGGAGAGTACAAACAAAAGGAAAATCAGCGTGGCCCTTAATGATTGAATAAAGAATTGAAATCCAGTGATAGTGAAGTGTTGAGCAGGAGAGATGGAGGGAATAACAGTAGGAGACATTCAGGGGGTTGGGGTGGTTGTGAAAGGAGTCATTGAGTAACTTCCGGGGTTTCATTGAAGCCAAAACGCCTCCATAAGCAACAAAAAGAATCTGACAACACAAAGTTTAAAAGATGATTCTTATTTATACAACTAGAGTAAGTTTTCCATCTTTTCATCCATGAAGTGTTTATACAAAGGGGACACTAATAAAGATGCCAGTGTTTTTTCAACCCGAGCTCATGTAGATCAGGATGGTTTTATTCTGGATTTTGTGTCTTGACAGTAAATCCTGTGTGATGTATCATCTGTCCTGGTTCATTTCTTCTTCTTGAAACCTATTGTATATGAACAACTCAGATATAAAAGGCCGTACAGTGAGGCGTCCTCTGTCACAGCTGCTAACATTAAACTCCTCCGGGCTCTATGGATATTGTTAATGTTAGTTCCATTTCGTTGTGTCAGCCTGGTTTAGTATTTCTGAATAATCTCCATGTCATATGATTCCATTTAGAAAACGACCAGGCTCAGAGGCTGCAGCAGATAAATCTAACACTCCTTTAACTTTACAACCCTTTAGGAGGTTTGGTCCAATCACATGCAGGCTTTTAGTGCATATTTGACATTAAAGAGTCAATGCAGACAAAGCCATTTGTACTATACTTTACTCCCTAATCTAGTGAGAATCAATAAGAGAATCAATTGGGAGTCAAATCAATAAGTGATATTGATAATGGAACCAGAATCACTAAATTCTCATCAATTCCCATCCTTATGTATCAACTGATTCTCAGAGAATTCTCCTAAATGTTACACACACTAAATCTAAAAAAATTAACCCGTAAGGTGCCGGAGTTACTGTTTGTTTTTGTTTTTTTAATTCAGTTTTGATATCAAGCTGTCCATTTCATTCAGTTATGTTGCTTGTCACAATATTGCAACTTTGGGGTTTAAAGAGTTAATAACATAAAGTGGGAAAAGGTTGAACTGTGCAATTAGCCTAAGTGTGGAGGAGAAAACCCACTAGTATACTCCTTTAAGTTACTTAAAGTTAAGTTAAATAAGTCCAAATGTGACATTAGAACCAACTTAGAACAGCCCGCACCTCTCCACACCATGACACAGCTGGATAATTGAGGTGTAAAACTATCCGATACTGGAAAATCCAACTCCAGACCAGCAGCAGCACCAGGTCTTGGAAGTAATTTTTTTGTCTTTGTTTTTTTTTAAGGCACAAAATGCTGATTTTGTACCAAACTAAAAGTGTGTGTGGTTTGTTGGATTAGTTCCAGTGACAGCAGACAACAGTCCAAAATATGTCTGGACTCAGACCAGATCCTGAATCAGTGAGTGAGTGTGTCCGTATGAGACACAGTTACTATTGGCCTCGGTTCTGCTGGTAGAGTGGACAATCAGAGTTGAACAAAGGACATGTGGAGCACGTCATCACACATCAGCCCTCTAACATCTGTTTTATTTCACTTATTTATTGTTACTATGCTCACAGTTGAGATTTGTCTAGATTTATACATCTCTTAACATGTCAGGGTCATCCAAAGGACAGCAACAGATGTTTTCCTAAATGTTACAGCATTAATACACTGTCACATAAAACCACAAAATATGCCTGAAAAAAGCAGGGAATGTTCAGTAAAGGCAGCTTTTATCAACATTAGCAATAGTTATAACACCAGGTGAAAATGTCACTCAGATACATAGATTTTATTCACATTATGTTTTATTTGGCTTCAAAATACAGTTAAAGTTCACTTTGAAGGTGTTGTCCATTACATTAGTACTTATTAGTATTTGTCATAGTAGTACTAAGTAATTAATAATACCTTGTAATTAGTACTACAAATAAAGTGTGAAGGTAATGGATATCTAACCATCTACCCCCACTGGACTGTGTTAGTTGAACCTTTTTAGAATGTGGTTTGTGAAAAATAGATCCAGTATTTATTTAGCTGAATGTAAGTGAAAATGAATGGGACAGGATGGGGGCGGGGCAGTGGAGAAACCATGTCATGCTTAAACAGGAAGTTGAATGTCTCTCACCTTCTCTGGTGGTAATACATTGAAATATATGTTAATATGGAACATGCAATTTGTGTTTTACTTGAACGCATCATGATGAAGCATTTTACACACATACTGTGTTTGGCTGTTCGCCTTATTCAGAATGTAGTATGTCCATTATAACATTAAAGATGGTGTTAATATGTGGTAAAGCGGTGAAAATAGTCTAAAAATCATGTCTACAGACTTAGCAGCTCTGGTGGCATCCTCTCCCCCTCTGCTGATATTAATGACTGTTTATCTCACCAGTTGTACCTTTTAAAAATATTACATCCAGGCTTGTGTGATGAAAAAGAACTAATGTTTTAAATTTTAAAGAAAATCATAACATAAACTGAAGTATGTGTTTTTTTTCTGGGGTCATGTGTGAACACCATCGCTGTTTTCTACGTCTCGTTTGTCAATGTTATAACGGTTCATGGGTCGTTTTTGTCCCAGTTGTAAATAAACTGTATCTGTCTTCATTTCAGCCCAAACCCACCAAAGGTCGGATGCGAATCCATTGTCTGGAGAACGTGGACAAAGCTCTGCAGTTCCTGAAGGAGCAGAGGGTTCACCTGGAGAACATGGGGTCACATGACATCGTGGACGGAAACCACCGCCTGACGCTGGGTCTGATCTGGACCATCATCCTCCGCTTCCAGGTAAGAGTTAGCATCCCAGTAAATATGAAATGTTTTCAATCACGTCTGTAAAGTCAACATAACCACCAATCCTGTCGCCTTCTGTCAAATAGTACAACGTCCCAAATAGATCATGCCATTATAATCTGATAATGCGAAACAAGTGCTCATATCAGACTGAACTTGGACTGTCATTTTCTATTCCTTTACTGTGAAAATCCTGTTCCCTTGTTAGTTTTTTTATTAGCTTACCGGCCGACAGGCCGTAAGCTATTGTCGTCACACGGCATCCGGCGGCGGTGTCATCTGTCGTCCATTACAAAACTTTCAATCATCTTCTTCTCTGAAACTACAGTTCTGATTGACTTCAAACTTGGTATACAGCTTCTTTATGATGATGTCAACAAACGTTAGTGAAATTATTTGGTTCTGGATCTGATTGTGGATTTGGTGCGACTTTGAAAAATTTCCCCATTATAAGAGATAGGAAGTGGATGGATGCAATAACTCAGTAAATATAAATGATATCCAGTGTAAATGTCTCCAGTCCACCCCTGATGGGGAGATGACCAAAACATAATGTCCACATGCTGATCAGGATCTTCTTCTGGATCTGGAACTGACGCAAAATTTAACTTGGGCTCTTATGGGGAAAAAATTTAAATCGTCTTCTTCTCTGAAACTCCAGTTCTGATTGACTTCAAACTTGGTATACAGCTTCTGTATGATGATGTCAACACAAGGTATTGAAATTATTTCGATCTGGATCTGATTCTGGATTTGGTGTGACTGAAAAATTTTCCCATTGTAACAGGTAGGAAGCAAGGTTATTATCGTTAACGAAAACGAACGAAATGACGAAAACTAAAATTGAAAAAACATTTTCGTTAACTGAAATTAATAAAAACTCTAATTAAAAGAAAAAAACGATAACTAACTGAAACTGTATCGTGAGTTTACAAAACTAACTAAAACGTATAAAAATTATGGATACAATTCCCTTCGTTTTCGTCTTTGTCAATGTCGGATTGATATGAAATTAATTTATTTGGCTCCAGCAGTTTTAGCTGGTGACACCATACAACACTTCACAGTCTGTCATGTCTGGTCACTGGTGGTTTCCAGTTGTCTTCTGGTCCCCACTCTACCTGGAACATACAGACTAAAGCTGGGACACACCAGCACAGTCCTGTCTGGGGTTTACTGTAGTGATACATGGGTCGGGTTTTTTTTTTTTTTTTTTTGGCGTACCGTGTGTGTGCGCGTGAGTGACAGAGACAGAGCAGAGCTAAAGGACAGAGTCAGTGTTGAACTAGCATCCAGGTTAAAACTGGAGAGTTTATCACCATGAAAAGGCCTTCCAAGCCCTGAACTGCACAGTTTAGAAGAGGAGAAAAGAGGAGGATGAAAACTAATCCAATTACAGAGGTATGGAACCTGTTAGAATGTTAAAAAAAACGTTTGATGTTACTAGCTACAGCTAGCTGAACTGAACTGAAGCAAAGTTAGCTAATAATGGAACTGGAGATGATTAAGAGATGAGATATCTGCTAAGGTGTGGTTTACTGATGAGGAACTGGGTTATATATGTTTATAAGTGGTTTATATATGTTCCTATCTGCTTTAACTGCTGGTTAGCTGGTTTATAATATGTTCCTATCTGCTTTAACTGCTGGTTAGCTGGTTTATAATAGGTTCCTATCTGCTTTAACTGCTGGTTAGCTGGTTTATATATGTTCCTATCTGCTTTAACTGCTGGTTAGCTGGTTTGTAATAGGTTCCTATCTGCTTTAACTGCTGGTTAGCTGGTTTATAATAGGTTCCTATCTGCTTTAACTGCTGGTTAGCTGGTTTATAATAGGTTCCTATCTGCTTTAACTGCTGGTTAGCTGGTTTATATATGTTTCTATCTGGTTTAACTGCTGGTTAGCTGGTTATATATGTTTCTATCTGGTTTAACTGCTGACTGCTTTGTGCATCTCCTCTCATGCTTTGCACATCTTCGCATTGTTTCACGTCAGTGACGTTGTGTATGGATTACACCCCCCCTCAACCTGCTATAGGGAATTTATACATTGTACGGTACATTGTGTCTCTGCTCAGTCCATGAGCCGCCCTAACCCAAACCCCCAAATAAAGTGTCCAGGGTAACCCATATCCACGCCTCACTAATTTCTTTGAATAGGATGATGAGGAAGATAAAATATATGAAGTAACTAAAACTAATACTAAAACTAAACTAAACTAAACTAAAACTAAGGATTCAGAAAAAAACGATAACTAATAAAAACTAACAAACCTGCTCTAAAAACTAATTAAAACTAACTGAATAAGAGACAAAAAAGTCAAAACTAATTAAAACTAAACTATAATTAAAAATCCAAAACTATTATAACCTTGGTAGGAAGTGGATTAATCCAATAAATCAGTAAGTATCAATGATATCACGTTGGAATTTGAATTTTTTACAGATGATTGTAATATGACCAAAACATGGGCTAGTTTTGTAATATAATAAATACACATAACTGGGTGATAATAACTGGCATCTGGATACATTTCCCAAAGCTTTTAATTTGGCCGATAAGCTACAGGGCCATTGGTCCTGTTTTTCATATTTTCACCGCTGATGTTTGGACAAGTTAGGGTTAGGGATTGTGTTCTATAATCTTGATGAATGTTCTGTGACAGAATGCTCACATCTTCCTCATAGTGTACTTTCTTAAAACTACAGTAGAGTCTGTTATGAAAAATATGTTACTTAAAGAAACAGAAGCTGTGGATGTCCATCTCTGTCAGTCAGCACATGCACAGGTTAGCTGTTTGACCAAAGCTGTTGAACTGTTCTGTTGTCCATGTCCCAGTCTACAGGCACAGGACTGTAATCCATCATGTAATCAGTCATGCCTCCTCTGCTTCCATAGGTGGCCATATTCACTCTTTCAGCTTCTTAACCTTAAGTTAGCACCCCAGAGGTATATAGTGTACTTTCTGTCTACTCTACTTTTTGTGCAGATGTGATTCATGATGTTGGACTTCTAGGTCTCGATTTAGTGCAGAAACACCTGGTCCGGTTCAGGTCTGCCTGTTCTGTTTGCAATCAGGAGTAGATTCACTTTAATCACATAATCGAAATGTGTTTGTTACACTTTTAAAACTTTGAGTTCAGTCGAGTTAACATGTTTACATGTACTTTTAAAGTCCAGTTTTAGTCAAACTAATGCAATAATTTTTTTTTTTAAGTGTCGTGTAAATCCATTGACAGATTGAACCCACCTGCCGCTCAAAGTGGTCACACCTATAAATATCCACAATTTTAGGGCTGATACAATGTAAAGCTGCAGAAGCTAAAATCAAGGGGGAGGAAAAACGCTAAAAAATCCACCCCTTCCTTCTGTTACCCTTTCCTCTTGGTCCAATTCCAAAGATAAAATAGAAATAAATATAGATGAACTTGGCTGTTTATGTCACTTTTACAAACCTCTGAGCTGATCCACAGAGCAGCAGTCACGTCTGAGAGAATCTGATCCGTGATCAGTAATTATGATTTTCCTGTATTTAACCCAGTATAAGCACCTTGAAAACGCCTGTGATTAAAATCTGAGCATCGGGCAGAAGATTTTCTACAGCCCTAAAAACACAGACCTCTAGTTCACTCATTCAAGTGAAGATGTTCTGCAGGTTTCAAGTTTGAGCCAAGAATTTTGACTACATAGTGAAGTTAATATTCTTCTTCTTCTTATTATTATTATTATTATTGTTATTGTTATTATTATTGTAAATTATATTGTTTGTCTGATTTCTTCACTCTACCACATTTTAAACATTTATTTGAAAGTTTTTACTTTGAACTGTAGATTTTCTTTGGGTAGAATTGGCATCAAGTTAAAATGTGGTGCATTATCAATCATCTTAATTGTCTTGAAAAGATTAGAAGTGGATATTTTTAGAATACTGATGATTTTTATAGTATAGTTTAGCTTTTATCTGCTTCAAATGCACCAGTTTCATTTAATATAATAGTGAGAATTAAAGCTGTTGCTAGCGTCATCATACTGTATGTCGTCTTCCTGTTGCTGTGTCAACCAGAGGGTGATGTCATCGTTGGGGACAGTGAACAGTTGGGAAAATGGGTGAAAAGGATTTAGCTTTTCTAAGCTGCGGAGGATTAAAAAAACTCTTTTTAGTGGTTTTAAATCCTCCAGCGGAGGGACGAGGGTGAAATGGAGCCCAGTGCAGATTGACTGCAGGCCTGTTGTGCGTGGGTGGGTGTGTTTGTGTCATATATGCCCTGGGGGGGGGTTGATTTTCGCTGATTTGTGCCTCAGTTGCTTCTAATGTCAGTCACTGATGGTTTTCAGTCAATGAAGGTGATATGTTTTTGTTATTCTTCTGATGTTCCATGAATAATTTATGGGAAGATTTTTTTGTGTCCAAAAGGGTTTTTAAGGGTTTTTGGAGAGAATTTATATAAAGTAGAAACATCTTAAAAGCAGATGTTTTCAGAGTCTTCTAAGTGTATGTGTTTGTGTTTCAGATCCAGGACATCAGCGTGGAGACGGAGGACAACAAGGAGAAGAAGTCGGCTAAAGATGCTCTGCTGCTCTGGTGTCAGATGAAGACGGCCGGGTGAGAATCCACAGCACAAACGCCTCCACATCTGCACATGCTGACACATATAGTATTTCTGGAAAAAAACAAAAAAGCATCCATTTCGCATCAGCCTTGTTAGAAATATCCAGGTGGAAAGTTTGACCTCATTCCAAAACACAAAATGTTAAATCTCACAACAATGAACACAGTGCAGTATGTCTGTTGGCCAGAGGTCAGCAGATGAAACATCAGATTAACACAGTGCAGCCTAATTAAAGATCTAATCCATAGTTAAGTAGCCATCACTCTGCTGTGCTTATCTTAATTTATTTACACTGTTCTGCCAAGTTACATTTGTAATTCAGATTTTTAGATTCATTAAGCTCTGTGTTCACTTTCCATTAGTCACACTATCTCCTTGTTGTGAAATCAGGGTAAATGATTTCATCCACGTTTCCACATTTGAAGTTGGAGGTTTTACAAGTTCCACTGTCTGACCCATATTACATTGAAAATTTTAAAAAGTCTCATTTTATTTCTGAACTCCACTAAAAATCAATGCTTCCATTTAAGCCAAATGAAACTGTTGTGTCTGCTCTGTATATGTTCAATAGGTTTATTTGACTCTTCGGTAAACTCACCCCCTATAATGGTCACACTTTCATACTGTGGTCTATCAGTTTCTTGTTTCCTCATCCTCTGTTTTTTTCCTTCTAGTTCTACACATGTTCAAAGAAAGGAACAAAACCTAGAGTAGAGGCAAACAGTGATTTTCACTGATTAATCTGTTGATAATGGTTGTGATTGTTTAGTTTACAAATTTCAGAAAATGGTGAATAAGTGTTTTAAATACTCAAACCACTAAATTATTGGCAAATGATGATAAACTAGCCTGACACTGAGCACCATTCATATGTTTAAGGTCCCATGGTTCACAGCAGAACAGACAGGACTTAACTTTTCTGTTGTGAATGAATCTCTCCTTCCTGTCAAATCGTATTTCGAAAGTATTATTACAGTCATTTCTTCCCTTAGCATGTGTTCTTATGTGGTTTAATCCTACATCATTTTAATCATTTAGCTGCTAAAAAAAATGAAGAATCCTGTCCCAAGTTCCCACACATCCTTCAATGACAACATTAGGTCATTATTATTTATAAGAACGCTTACATATGTCCTTGGTTAGTGATGAGCCTCCAAAATACTCCATTAGTAACATGGATGAATACAACAAAGTGCACTTCCGTAATGGTTCGTCCATATCTGATGACACATCCTCTAAACTTTGTTGATATCTGCTGTCACCTCCATACTTACACTGTTTTCAGATTAAGTTAACTAGCTAACACCGTTAATGCAGTGGCCAGTCCTAGGAGGTGTTAAACAAATGGTCACATGTACTAAAATCAACGAATAAGTAGGGGTGTTAGAAAATATTGGTTCTGCAATATATCGTGATATTTCATTTCGCAATACTGTATCGATATTAAAAAGTATTATATCGATATTTTTAGGTATTTATTCAAATGCAGATATGGCAGTTTTGTTTTTTTGGGTTTTTTTGTTTTTCTTAATTGTTTATATATCATTTATTTTATTTAACACAGTTTTATTAAATAATGGTTATTTGAAACTTCCTAAAAGCACTTTTTACTGTCTGAGAGGCAGATGGTAGTTCCTTTGGAAACTAGGAGAATTAGAAAAAAATGTGTGATATAGCATTAGATCCTGTTCTGATCAAATAAAAAAGTGTTTAGTATTTGTGCATATTTCTGGTGTAATTCAATTCTTCCAGGAAATAATCTTTTAAAAAAAAGAAAAGAAAAAGAAACAAACAAAAAAATTGCTTTTCTAACAGTATCATGATATATCGTGATATATTGTATCAGGATCCTAGTATTGTGATTTGTATCGTATCACCAGATTCTTGCCAATTTACAGCCAAATAAGTGTGGTGTGTTACTTCAGACTAACAAACACTGTGTCAATTGTTGGCACTGTTGCTGATATTGCTGATTGTGAATTCCTCTGCAGATATCCCAACGTCAACATCCACAACTTCACCACCAGCTGGAGGGACGGGATGGCCTTTAACGCCCTCATCCACAAACACAGGTATTGTTAACCAGTTAGTTAGAGGCAGTAAGTGAAACATGTTCACAGGGTCAGTCATGTTTGTTTGAGTCAGATCTCCATCTTAACCCTTTAACAACAATCTCCCTCTGTTGCTGCATTTTGCACTTTACAGCATTCAAATTACTGTAACTCCTGAACTGTTTGTGCTATCCACAAAATTATTTACGCCAGCAACGTAGGACTATTGCAAGTAGAAAAGAGCTGTTTTCAGAGACTTCCACACAGGCTAAAAAACACCTGGAAATAACAAAAAATATGAAGCCATAATATGGATACAGAATGTTCAAGACCAAAAAGCATGTTTGAGCCAATGTAGAATAGTTAAAAGTTTATTTCTGCAATCTCAAAAAGTTCCGTTATGGACATTTCCAGTTGCGTCTGATAATAAATATGCTTAAAACTTCCAGTCTGTTTTTTTTTCTTTTTCACTAAAACACACTGTTTTCAGTATTTATTATTTATAATACTGATTATTAATGGTTAGATATTGAAAGTTAAGTTCTTCCTGAAAACAAAGAATTGGCAAAAAAAGACATTTTCTGACACTTATATTACAAAGAAAATATGGAGACACCTAGGCGGCCTGTTTATAATAGCAGTCTAAAAAGGGTTAAACACAGGCCTAAAGGTGTAACGCTAATACTAGGATGACACAGCTGTGACTTATATGGATCGGTTCTATTGTTTCTTTTCAAATCTTAAGAAAACAGCCACTGCAGATTAGGCTGAGGTCACAGTCAAGCCATCATCTTCCATGTGACAAACTGAACACATGGAGGGAAGCGAAGAAATGTTCCCATTAGCATCTGCAGTCATGAATGTCATCTTTATTCTGTTTAATCTGCATGAACAACAGGAAGCAACAAACATTTAAAGCCTTTATGGTAGAGGTTTGAAGGAGGCGTCTGCTGACCATCAGCTGAGCCTTAAACCTTCAACTCCAGTCTGTGAGCACTCATTCAGATACAGTAAAACAACAGGAAACATCCTGAAATCCACTGTTTTATAGCAGATTTAACATATGTCAAAGTGAAACTGGTGACATCTATGCTGCTTTTTATCCAGATTTGAGGTCTTTGAATTGTGAGTTTTTTGTTGCTACCATTAGAGGACATATAATATTCTTTTTCTTAAAAAAAAAAAAAAAAACTTATAACGTGCCTGACATAGATCTTATATTCCTTTAGTTCCTCAGGTGTAAAACCCTAAAATAGAAACAAGGCAGTTTCAATGTTCAGTTCCTAAAAAAAGGATGGAAATCCTAAAATAAATAATATATAATTGAATGTTTTAATATGACTGCTTTCAGGTCAAACCAATAATAATCAAACTTGACTTTTTTTCCAGGCGGGTTCATTCCAGTCACATGTATGATGTCTTTTAACCTGTGTACACCTGCATTTCTGCTTTTTATCCATGACCCTCTGCAGTGTTACAGACCAGACCCTTTTAACAGTGAGTGTTGTGCTCTGGGTTTCATTCTGTTCTTTTTGTTTTGTGTATTCATCCGTCCTCAGACCTGACCTGATCGACTTCGATAAGTTGAAGAAATCCAATGCCCATTACAACCTGCAGAATGCCTTCAACCTGGCCGAACAGCACCTGGGCCTTACCAAGCTCCTGGACCCGGAAGGTGACAGAGACGAGAAAATGAACCGAGATGCACAAACAAACACTGAACTGTCTGCGTTTTCATAACAGATGTCTATTTGGTGTGTGTGTGCAGATATCAGCGTGGACCATCCAGATGAGAAGTCCATCATCACCTACGTGGTGACGTACTACCACTACTTCTCCAAGATGAAGGCGCTGAAGGTTGAGGGCAAGAGAATTGGAAAGGTGAGAATGAACCAGCCTTAACTTAAGATTTTACTGCAAGGATGTCAATCTTATTTTAGTTCAGGGGCCACTTTCAGCCCAGTTTGACCTCCAACAGGTCAGACCAGTAAAATAATAGCACAATAACTCATCAATAATGACAGCTCCAAATTTTTCTTTGTTTTTGTGCAAAAAAGTGACAATTATAGTACTAAAATGTCTACATATACAAAATATTATTTCACAAAAATGTGAATAACTTGAATATCCATGAACAACCTGAAATGTTAAAGAAAAATAAGTGCAATTTTCATAGTATTGTGCTTCAGTTTATCATTTACACATGTGCATTACAACTTACAGGCCTCTGGAACTGAGAAATATAGTATTTAACGTCATGATCAAAACGACTTGATAAGATTCAATGACACCCTTGATTGTCTGTGTCTTCTGTGTAGTTTTTTCACTTTGCACATTCATCCTGTGGTTAGATTGAACCCTTTGGAGGACCGATTATGGCCTGCAGGCCCTATGTTTGACACCCCTGCTTTACAGTTTTTCTCTACTTTAGTCATGATTAGTAAATCCTCAGTGATGCAATGACCTGATCCTACAAACTGGATGCTCCCTGTATCCGCCATCTGACTTTCACATATTTGTTTAACTTTCCTGATACCAATTTAAGAGCCCGGATCTCTGGAGTGTTCACATTAGCCCAATCTGCTTTAGGTTATGTAATACATCACTTGGCAACTGTAAATTTCTAGATTTGTGTTACATTAAAGCCAGCTTTGAAAAATATTAGCGCTTTTCCACCACATGGTCCCACCTTGACTAGACCCCAGTGGCTTCTGGCTCTTTGTTCTTCACTTGTTTTCTCCTGCAGATAAAACACCCACAAAGCAGCTGGTTCTCAGAATAACACTGGCTTGGAATCACTTCCACTCAGTATGGAAACTAAGTATAAATATCAGCTAATTATGCGTTTCCACCGACTGCATCAGCTCACGTTGACTTTAGTCGGCACAGCGTTTTTGCCATTCCTGTTCTATCAGGTGTTATTGTTTGTACCAATTTCTGTGAATGTCCTGACAAACTGATGAATCACTAACATGAAGCTGTGCAGGTCACAGGTAGATCCAGAATCATCACTGCATCATTTCCTGTCCTGTCATCATGACATGGGACTGTTTTATACAACCAAGACATGACAACAGTTTACAATGAAATGATTTAGCAACTACGCAAACACAAATGACTTTAGTCTTAAAGTTTTTTGTGTGAGATCACTCATACGTTCCACTGGTTTAATCCATAAAAAAGATCTGCAAATTGTGAATAAAACATCAACGGTCACAAAACTAATGAAAGGCATCTGACTTATCATCAAAAGGGGTGTACTGTTGTTGTTTGTTTGTTGGTTGGTTGGTGTTTGTTGTTGTGTTTTGTTTTGTTTTTTTAACCCAGCTCTGTGTTGGCAGGTTTTGGACAACGCCATCGAGACTGAGAAGATGATCGAGAAGTACGAGTCTCTGGCCTCAGACCTGCTGGAGTGGATCGAACAGACCATCATCATCCTCAACAACAGGAAGTTTGCCAACTCTCTGGTGGGCGTCCAGCAGCAGCTCCAGGCCTTCAACACCTACCGCACCGTTGAGAAACCGCCAAAGTCAGTACACAAGGATTTCACAACCAGTAGATTCCATCTTACCTTTAGCTTCATGAGAGCAGTAAAACACATTTAGTCATGAACATGAACACAAACCATAGAGTCACTGAGGTAAAACACCAAACACGCTCTGCCTCTGCGTCTTCATTGCAACGTAAACCTGCCATTTCACAGTTTGTGTGTTAAACCACACTTTTCCTCCTATGCTGACTGAAGGAGGATGACAACAGAAAAACAAAACCAGATGAATCTCAGCACACAAATTTTCTTGGAAAGTGTCTGACTGGAAAATGATTCACAGCAGCAGCTGCAAGACTGACTGAATACAAACTTGAACATTTGTAATCTGATGGTGATGAGGTTTCACCCTCACAAAAACATATTTAATAATCACTTTTTGTCATTTTTGGACTCATGTAAATGTCAAACCTGACACTGGGACAAAAAACTAACATGAGTTACCTCAAAGAAATCAACCAACTGATTTTGGCATCGTAGTCAAATTCCCAATGGAGATGCATGCTTTTGAAGACACAGATTTATTTGGAGTTAAGTATTTATGCTGCAAAGTACATGATATTTGTACGATTTGTGCTGTGGATGGATGACTGAAAGAAAACTTATTTTTTTTATCAATAATATTTTTTAATAATTAAAAAAAATGTTTTTAATAAAAGGAAGGTTGGGTTTTAAATCAAATCCTAAGTCTAATAAATTGTCACAGGGTCTGTAGCTCAAATACATGAACATGGCTTAAATTAATATGTGATGATATTTTAATTCTACAACAAAAACAAGTTCTTTTTGACATCTTTACTGTGTCACCTGCACAACAACAGAGCAAAACGAACCGTTTTCTGTTAATTTAATCACAAAATGATCCCTGTCTGCACTTATGGAGACTATCTTTAATGACCTTTTGTTTCTGTCGTTTGTGTGTAGATTCACAGAGAAGGGAAACCTGGAGGTTCTTTTATTCACCATCCAGAGTAAGATGAGGGCAAACAACCAGAAGGTTTATACTCCCCGAGAAGGAAAACTCATCTCTGACATTAACAAGGTAACACAACAGCAGTTGAAATACAACAACACAATTATAGAATCCATGTGTGAAAGCTCCTCAGAGGTGAGTTAATGATGGGGTTTGTTGCAGGCATGGGAGCGTCTGGAGAAGGCGGAGCATGAACGGGAGCTGGCTTTGAGGACTGAGCTGATTCGTCAGGAGAAACTGGAGCAGCTCGCCCGACGCTTTGACCGAAAAGCGGCGATGAGAGAAACGTGGCTCAGTGAAAACCAGAGGCTCGTCTCCCAGGTAACGGCCATGACATGACATCACAAATGCGATTTGAAGACATCACTGTTTTTAGGTTCATGGAGTCATTTCCAAGTCGGACATTAAAGACGTTTCAGTCTTGTCTCCTCTCATTTTATTTCTTTAGTTTTTTCTTTTTTCCCTTTTTTCTGTAAATTCCTGGTTTCCTTTCCTATGTTTCCCCTTTGCTTCCCTTCTCCTCCATTATCTCTTTACTTTTCTTCTGTTATTTCCTCTCTTCTGTCCTCACTTAGTTTCCTCTTTCCTTGTGTCCTTCCCTCTTTCCTTCCTTTCTTCTACTTCCATATCATTTCCAATCTCCTCTCCTTGTGTCCCTTGTGTTCTATCCTCTGTCTCCTCCTTGTTATGTGTCCTATTACCTCTCCTTGCTTCCTTTCCTACCCCCTCTCCCTCTTTCCTGCCCTGTTTCATTCCTTGTTTGCCTTCTCTTTCTCTCTTAGGAAACTAAGAAATTTTAATGTCGA
This sequence comes from Sphaeramia orbicularis, assembly GCF_902148855.1. Classification (NCBI taxonomy): domain Eukaryota; kingdom Metazoa; phylum Chordata; class Actinopteri; order Kurtiformes; family Apogonidae; genus Sphaeramia; species Sphaeramia orbicularis. The sequence goes on from NC_043971.1 coordinate 53,531,730, forward strand.
CCAAACTTTTATGAGTATGTTGTACTGTTGTTTTATTAAAAGTATTCTTAACTTTTCTTTTGTTTGTTGGTGCAGAGCCCTCTCTGTTAAAAGTAAAACTAGACTGTGGAGTGTTGTGAGGCTGCGTTGCATAATTACCAACATGAATCTAAGTGACCTCCACACTCTAGACAGGAGTCGAACCCTGAAGTAAGCAGAGCAGATCAGATCAGATCCTAGTCGACCCCAACCGTCTGCTCAACTCTGAGAAAAAGCTGCTCCTGTCAGGGCAAAGGTTTAGTCTGCCTAAATGCAGGATAAACAGATCTAAAAACTCCTTTGTCCCCATAGCTTTTAGCATTTCAAATAGAATTGTATCATTTAATTACTGTATTTATGAATTTTCTGAACTGTGTTTTTATGAATTGTTATGTTGTGTTAATATTTTACGGCTGGCCGCACAGAGAATTGGTCCTCGAGGATAATTAAGTTTCTTGATTCTTCTGTTTCTTTCCCTTCCTGTCCTGTCTCCTCCTTTCCTTTCCTTTCCTTTCTCTTACAGGATAACTTTGGCTTTGACCTTCAGGCAGTTGAAGCTGCAACTAAGAAACATGAAGCAATAGAAACTGATATCGCCGCCTACGAGGAGCGAGTTCAGGTTAGTGTCTTTTTTTTGTTCTCACAAACAGGGCTGGTGTAAGTCTGGATTAAAACAAACTTTTATAGAATGGATCCGATTAGATTAGTACAGAGATTGTGGCCCTTTTGTGTAATCAGTGTTATTCTTTAAAGTTCTAGTATCATTTATTGAACTTTTGCTCAGTACAGCTTTAAAATCTTTGACATATTTTGAGTCAGTTTTGGTCTTTGCTCATCTTTTTTCGTGAACTCACCCTCCTCCTCCTTGGTTGTACTGGTGCAGGCGGTGGTTGCCGTGGCAAAGGAGCTGGAGGCGGAGAGTTACCATGACATCAAACGCATCACGGCCAGGAAGGACAACGTGATCCGGCTGTGGGAGTATCTGCTGGAGCTGCTGAAGGCCCGTCGACACAGGCTGGAGCTGAACCTGGGTCTGCAGAGGGTCTTCCAGGAGATGCTCTACATCATGGACTGGATGGACGAAATGAAGGTATGATTGACGCAGTGTCCCTGAACACCTGGAGGTGGAAAGGTGTCTGAATGTTTAGCAGTTCTTTTGAAAATTAGTTGCGCAGTTTTGCTTTTTTTCTTCCTAAGATTGAAGCTTGTAGTAATATTTAAAGATAAAATCACAAAATTAAAGGAGAATCAACACAGAACTTGTGTATTTAAAGCCAAATACTATGATTTAGGTGCATCTCGTTACCTTGTAAAACAGATTCTCTTTGTCTTTGAGCTTCAGAATGCAGTTAAATTAATAATGTTGCTATAGGTTCTGGTACAACTGTGTACTCCTGTAATTCATCCTCCAAGAACCTCAGCTCCAAAATGAAGCCAGTACTGAAGGATCTTAAAGTTGTAATACCTCTGATGGCCACTGGGGGTGGCTCCAAAAAGTTGTGGCTCCCACAGACGTACACTGGGTTACTGTGTAAAAATATTAATTAATAATTTTTTTGTGGTCTGATGTGTTTTATTTGGAACCTGTGATAAGTGATCCAGTGGTCAGTCTTTATTTTTCCTCTGTTAACCAGATCACAGGGCAAGAAGAAGGTTTTAATTTATTTACTAGTAGAAACTAGTACATTCTAACCTGTACACGATGCAAAAATACACCATTAAACATTAACTTAATAACTGTGCTTTGTGTTTTAAGATTTTTAAGTCTTATTTTGGCAAAAAAAAAAAAGTAGTATGTCTCATTGTAACTTTTTTGATAGAAGCTAATGTGTGACATCTATATTGAAACACAACGTGCATGAAAAGAAAACCAGAACTGTGATTTAGAAGTGTTCTGGTCGCTGTTTCTGTTGTTTGAGTTAGCTCATGGTAGCTAGTGTTTTTGACTGTAGAGGAGAATAAGACTGTAGAAATGTAAGACCTCATAGGAGAGCATAAGGATTTTCACAAGAAATTTTTTGTGACAAGACAACCCACAAAATTGGTTAACTTACATCAACCAAGGACCAGCTCTCACAAAATAGACTGCAAAAGAAATTTGGTGTAAAACCACAAGCTAATTTCACTTGTCGAACCTTAAAAATGTGTATAGTTCATTTTTATCAAGTTGAACTATGCAGAACTATGCATAAGCATACTATGCTTATGGTTAATACAGATGTTAATGTCATCAAACATGAAATTACCATGTTATTATTTGTGTAAATGGCTTGGACTAATGAAGACTAACATGAACTGTCACCTTTAGAGAGGGAGAAGTAACTTTGGAGCTGTTGTGTGTGGAACTAGAGTTCCCTTTAGTTTGCTGAATTAACACACACATGTCACAGTGAGGCTCAATGATGTTAAATCAGGTCAGTTATACATGAAGGCACTACTGGTGTTGGTCTGTACGCAGGATTTGTTGACAGTAATAAAAGTGTAGAAAATCACTGGACCTCAAGTCATTATGAGATGGATTGAGTTTGTAAAGGATGATTGACCTTTGATCTTTTGACATTCTCCTCTGCCTGTGCAGATGATGCTGCTTTCTCAGGATTATGGGAAACATCTGCTGGGTGTGGAAGACCTGCTGCAGAAACATGCCCTTGTGGAGGCTGACATTGGCATCCAGGTCGACCGCGTCCGGAACGTCAACAGCAACGCACAGAAGTTTGCAAACGACACAGATGGTGAGAGGCAGCAGCTCATATTAGACAACGTTTATGTGGACAGGAAGTCAGCGCACAGTCTCTACAGTCAGAGGGTTAAAGGTCTATGTGTGTTCCCTCTGTTCACCCCCTCAGGTTATAAACCGTGTGATCCGCAGATCATCAGGGATCGCGTTGCTCACCTGGAGTTCTGTTACCAGGAGCTGAGTCAGCTGGCCGCTGAGCGACGTGCTCGTCTGGAGGAGTCACGGCGCCTCTGGAAGTTCTTCTGGGAAATGGCTGAAGAGGTTTTCACTAACACCATCATTCTTATCATTTAGTTTGTTGTATTATTCATCTGAACATTTGGAATTTAGAATAGTTCCTTGCAGTTTTTGAAACTTTATAATTTTGGATTTAGAGCTGCAGAGAATAATCCTTCAGGTTGTTTGGTAGAGTGAATAAAATTAATCAGAAAAAATACTAAATGTAAGATAACTTGGAGAAATTTGATGGCTTCAGGTTCACAAATATGAAACTACAGGTTTTCTCAGACTGCAGTATTTCCTGTATTGTACATTAATCCTTACATACTGTATTTCTTCTATATTATCACTGTATGGTCAGTGTCTACCACCCCATAACCACTTATCTATCTAGGACAGGGGTGCCCAAACCTGGTCCTCGAGAGCTACTATCCTGCATGTTTTAGATGCTTCCCTCTTCCAGCACACCTGACGGTCGTTATCAGGCTTCTGCAGAGCTTAATGATAGGCTTATCATTTGAATCAGGTGTGTTGGAAGAGGGATACACCTAAAACATGCAGGACAGTAGCTCTCGAGGACCAGGATTGGACACCCCTGATCTAGGATGTATAAATATCCCGTGGGGTGTTGGTGATTAATCCTTAGTTCATGTTTTAGAACAGGGGGAGTACATTTTCAGTAATTTATGGAGAAAACACATTTACTCTTATCACATCCTGTTTTACCTGGAACACAGTAACAGCCACTACAGGTATAATATCATCAACTTGTAAGGGGATAGTAACCTTTTAACCACAACCTTTGCTCTCAGGTTAGGCTCATAACAGTGTAAAAGTGTAAAACATCTGTCCATCCAAGAGTTTTGTCCAACCAATTTCTTGGACATTATTCACCCGATTCTTTTCAAATTTGTCACGATCTTTATCACTAGGAGAGGTGCAGCCCACAGTTTAACAGCTGAATTGCCATTTTTTGATTTTTTTTTTTTTTTTTTTTATCTCAAATTTGTTGCTTTTTCTTTTAAAAGATTGAAAGTTAAGACTTGGGCAGAATAATGTTGATCTTTGTTTGACAGAACTACCCAAAAAGGACAGGTAATTAGTTTAATATAATTTACAAGAGATCTTTAAAGACTGGTATGACTGCCTCTTGAAAGTATAGAGGTTTTTTGGTGTTTGTATTTATCTGTTTGCTTTTTAATGCGAACCATGAGTCTGAAATAAAGCCTATCTTTAATTAAAATTCTTAATCAATCCCTTGGTAGGCAGGGCATCAGTGAGTAGGAGGGGCAAAGTGTTGTGCAGAGGGGCCGAGGTATTAGTAAGCTCCACCTATTTCTCACTTTCATTTTGTTGTATGTTTTGACTTTGTCATTTAAATTCTCCATCAGTTCAACCATGATCGATGTTGTTAGCTATAACTGTAATCTTGATTATTTTAAACTGAAGTTTGAATGCGGCACCTGTTTATTTTTGCAACAAGAAGAAAATTCAACACTTAAAACCAAAGCACAGTTGTCTTTATCATAATGCAGAAGTCTTACTCGATTCTGTGCTGGAATAACCATGACCTGGATGTAATTTTGTGTTTTATAGGAGGGTTGGATCAGAGAGAAGGAACAGATCCTGTCCCTAGAGGATTATGGGAAGGACCTGACAGGTGCAGTTCGACTGCTGAGTCAGCACAAAGCTTTCGAAGACGAGATGAGCGGGCGAGCTGCCCACCTGCAGCAGACCATCAAACAGGGCGAGGAGCTGGTGGCCAATAACCACTTTGGAGCCGACAAGATTAAAGAGCGAATCCAGGACATCCAGGTACACCACACATCAGACCAAGGCTGAAAACCCCCAAAAAACCCCGAAAACCGATGTTTTAATAACAGACACAGTTTCAGAGTATGGATCAGCCAGATGTTTTACCACGTGGAAACCAAAGCAGAGCTAAAAGGAAAGAAAGTATTTATGACTGTCACGGTCAAATCAATTGGTCTGAACGTGTCAACTTTCCAGTTTGATGTGAAAGAGAAACCTCTCCTAGACCGAGGTACAGAACAAACAGCTGATCTTTGGTCTCAGCCCTGATCAAAGTAAACCATGGTTTTGGTCACGTTCAGTGTAAAAGCCCTTTTCGGATGGTTCAGGTGCAGCACATGAAGGTGATGATGGCAGAATGTACTAGTCCAACACCACAATGACCATGTGAAAACTAAAGTGACTGGACCAAATATAACAGAACCATAAACCTTCCCTCAGATCTTTGAAGATACAGGTGTGAAAACTCCCTTCCGTTCATCAGATGGAAACCTCCAATACCCAGTGGATATCATACACCTGTGTCTGCTGTTGAAATGTGATAATATGGTCATTTTTAGTCAAATACAAACTGTTTCTGCACAATATATCAGACACGTGAAGATGAATACCAACAAATCTGAGAGCAGAGACATGATGCATTAAAGAGGCCATTTACACACTATGGAATTAAAAAAAAAAAAAAAGATATAGGCTGTCATCGTTTATGCTTTTTGTGGTGCTAATGCTAAAGCTAACTTACTGAAGGCAGACTTACAGTTACTACAACGTAAGAAATGTTCTGTTTAACTCCACCTGGCAGTTTCAGCTGAATGCTAAATGCTAACATCAGTTGTGTCAGATGCAGTTAGTTGTAATGCATAAACGCGTTAATTAGTGGGGAAATTGGGCTAATTGGCAGATTAGCTAGCCTAATTAGTGGCCTAGTTATTATGGGTATGATGAAGAACCATTCAGTCAGTTTCATTATACACTTGTGCACTTAGTCCTTAGAAAGTAAAGCCTTTATTTAACCCTTAAAATCTTGTACAACAGTAAACAAAATGGTAATGAATCAATTTAAAACTAACATGAAAAAGAACAGTTGGCATTTTCAACTTTTTAAAGATTGAGAAAAGGGCATTTGATCTTGAATAGTGTGAACATCTGTCTGAGTTAATTTGAGCTTGTTTTTAACCTGTTCCTTCCACATAATTTGTGTTAATTTTCACCTATTGACCAAGTTCCAAAGATTATAACTGAAGAACCACAAGGACAGAATAAATCAATGACACTTCATTTGAAAGGTAACTAAATAATCAATAGTAGTGTCAGAAAATTTGCTTTTTTTTTTAGTGTGTGACTAAAATACAAGCTGAACTACATGCATTAGTCCCTTTGGCTTCAATCAGTTGAGGTCAATTTAACTGAGTTCAATTCAGGAGAATCTGATCTTTCTAACAAGTATAACATGCCTATACTGGCAAATGTTTCACTGTAGAAACCTAATGTATTTAATACAAAATCCGATCCAATGGGAATGGAGAGGTTAAAGAAAAAGAAAAGGAAAATTGAAAGAGCTAATTGCATTATAAACCAAAGATGGTGGCTTTTTTTAGCTGATGGCGTATGGTAGCTGATTGTAAATCTGAGGTGAACACATGAATGTCTGTATGAATGCAGAGTCTTCTTATACTAACCCATGTGTTCTGTTGTGTTTGTAGGATCAGTGGGCGGCGCTGGAGCGTCTGTCTGCTGTTCGGAAAGCTCGTCTCCAGGAAGCCTGTAACCAGCACCAGTTCCAGGTACAAAACACAGTTAATGTCTGTGTTTCACACCAAACAACACTGGGCTTTACAACGGGCGCATACATTATTAATATACATGGTTAAATATCAACCTTTATCTTTGTGGTTCACACATCTAGGCTTTTTTGTTCTAGTTGTTTATGAGGGAAAAACAATAACAGTACAGATGTTGTGAGTTTTACCTTTTTACCTCCACTGCATATTCTGTAAGCTTTAGATAATGAATAAATGAAAAATATATGCATAAATGTACAGCTGTTGGTAATAATTGTATCCATACTAGAGCTGAAAATGATTGATTTATTGACTCAAATTGATTTAAAAAAAATTTATTTGATTACAATTTTCCTGAATCGAAGCTTTGTTTCCCTAATTTCACTGCTAAACATTGGTTCCACTGTTGTTTTGCACGGACGCTTATTGTGATGCACATGACACCAAGATCAATACAAACAGCATGGTGTAGCTCAGAAGAGACAAGGACAACAAAAAAAGCACTTGGAGAGTGCAGACCTCCGCCAAGACAGATCAGTGGGCCCCCATGGCCCCCCCTGCCCCCCCACCCCCGATCACCACCAAAATTTAATCATTTCTTCCTTGTGCCAGTATCAACATTTCCTGAAAATTTCATGAAAATCCATCCATGACTTTTTGAGTTATCTTGCTAACAAACAAACACGCACGCACACAAACACACAAAGCAAAGTGATCACAATACCTCCTGGCGGAGGTAAAAAGGCAGAAAATGTCTATATGCTCACTTTTCTACATCGGAACCATCACTTGCGCCTTAAACTTTGAAGCTTTAACACAAACATTACAAATATGTGTCTTTATTTTTTTCAGTTGAATGTTAGTTCCATGTTCAGTTGTTAGTCAGTTGGATCCAAATGTGTTGAAGACTGCAGTGCATAGATTGTTTATAGATGTCATTGGACTTGTCTGTTGTTTATATTTATTGATATTTTTATATTTACTTTATACTGTTGTTGTTCTTTCTATATAGATATTTTTCTATATCTTTTTACTTGTATACTTTATGTGGTTGTGGTTTCAGCTGGTTCTGGAATAAAGACAAGTCGTTTGTCATTTTCAGACATGTCTGTTTCACGTTGTAACTATTTTTTTTTTTTCACCTTTTCAAATTGTTTAATTGAATCAAAGAAAATAATCAATACATTAATTAATTATGAAAATAATCTATAGCTGTAGCTTTAGTCCAGCCTTATAGAGCAGTTTGTAGTGATTATTTAATTGCTGTCATGTCCTTTGTGCAGGCGGATGCAGATGACATCGACACCTGGATGCTGGACGTGTTGCGGATTGTCTCCAGTGTCGATGTCGGGCATGACGAGTTCTCTACTCAGACTCTGGTAAAGAAACACAAAGATGTGGCCGAGGAGATCGCCAGTTACCGACCAGTCATCGAAGCTCTGCACGAACAGTCACGGACACTGCCGGAGGAGAAGGCCAACTCTGAGGAGGTCAGACTCAGGGACAGAGTTTCACATCACTGCATCACAAAAACAATCTGTCTATAAAGGCTTAAAGTGACAAATACCAAGAACTATCTGCTGCATGGAGGTCACTGCCTTGCCGGGTTAATATGATGTGGTGAATGTAAGCATGAACTGAACCTGTCATCCAAAAGTCAGCAGTTAGTCAGCAGGAAGTCAGCAAACACAAAGACATCAGACTGGGCAATAATAGGAGAAATGAGCATGAACAAAATCCCTTTTTATCCAGAAAAATGTAACGTTATGCCTCCTTCTGTTTGTCTGTGTCACCAGATGATCTCATAAACTGATGGAAATGAATAAAAATGTCCATAAAAGTGCACATGTTAGAAGAAACCAGAGGCAGTCAGAAATGTGATGAGTTAAAAAACCTTTTGTATTTTTTTTGGTTAGTTAAGTCAGTAAAAAAAAAAACACAGCTTTAAGGCCTTTATTATGGCATGTCAAATGGGTTACCTCTGCACCATGATTAATGGTAAACACATCACATATTTAATGTAGGAACAGGCCAGGTGACATTAAAAAAGCATTTTCAGACAATATTAGGTAAACATTTGTCACTGCAAAAACCAACAAACGTACAAGAAAAATGTAAAAACATCTTGATAGGGTTCATTAAACACTTAAGAACACCTTAAATTCAGTTTTCTGTACATACAGAGAATATGATGCCCTTCTGATACGCTTTTGAACATATCACCATCCCTGAGATATGTCCAAAAGTGTACAATTCCAAAAGTGAAATTCATCAAAAACACTTTCTGTTAAACCTAGAAGCAGCTTCATGGAAACTATGTTTTTTTTCCATGAAGTTGTTTGAGTTGCAGAAGCTGCCAACAAGTCTAACCAAGTTAAATCTGCCTCAGTGTCTGTAAATGTGTCGTCTGTACATTCACAGGTCAAAAACCAACAGGAGCTGATGCCACATAACTCGCCTCTCTCCTAATGATGTAAAACGATCACAGATCAGAGGGAGCTTCTTGCCTCCTCTTGTAGTTTCCTGTTTTAATTAGATTAAACCCAATCACATAATCCACCAACATGTTTTCAGACTCTGTGTGACTTAAATTTTCAGAAATCTTTATATGTTTATGTTTATGTTTACGCATTTGGCAGACGCTTTTTTTCCAAAGCGACTTACAGGGGAAAACCATATATATATATTATATATCTGTATATATATATATATTATATATCTGTATGTCTGGGCAGCTTTGGATAATTGTACATAAGTATGCTTAAAATACAGAAAAAGAACTTTTGCATCTACAGAACCTGCCTGAGAATCCTGCTTTGTATTCTTCAGTCTCACAGTTTCTCAGTAATAGTTATAATAGTTGTAATAATTGTGCATCAACCAGGAGCTGCTGATAAATCATTCAGCTCACTATATACATGTACATACATGACATTGTAAATGGTTCCAGATTAATTAACACAGTGATGCATTTAAATAAGTGACATTTGCAGTCGGTTCCAGTTGACCACGTTTGTGTCCTGTTGTGTATGTTGTTGTGGTGCTGCAGGTTCAGAGCCGCCTGGCCGGCATTGAGGAGCGTTACAAGGAGGTGGTGGAGCTGACTCGGCTCCGGAAACAGGCCCTGCAGGACGCACTGGCGCTCTATAAGATGCTGAGTGAAGCCAACGCCTGCGAGGTGTGGATCGACGAGAAGGAGCAGTGGCTCAACAGTATGGCGATCCCCGAGAAACTGGAGGACCTGGAGGTGATCCAGCACAGGTGAGGACGGGTCTGGGGTCTGCAGCTGATGAACAACCACACCCACATGGTCTTTGTTTAAGACCCAGACCAGGGACTGGAGCCTCGTACAGGGACATGTTCTTTTCAAGGACCTACTTATAATCTGAACATGAACATGGTGGTAAATCCCCACCCCACCCCCCAAGACCCTGAAGGACAGCCACTGGTGTGTTTTTGTCTCTGTGGGAACCAGAGCCAGTGTGTGTATTTTGGGCTGTGGTTACATGGTTGGTTTTCTGCTACGTTTCCTTCCATATTCTCTTACCACAAAGCATCACATGGATCTGATTCCAGATGTGCTGCTGTGTGTTTGTGCTCTTCTGTCTTTGTGAAGACCAGTTAACTCTGAAACATTAGGAACCAGGACACTCCTGGTTTTTACTTGTTAGAAACATAAGTGCAGGGTCAGATATAGAAACCAGTCCATTGTGACGTTTGAGCTTCACCACAGAGATTCATCTTTGTAGAAATCCAGTCTGAACGTCACATAAGGTGGATCTGTAGCTCCGGGTCTCTTGTCAGCAAAATCCATATGAGTAATTTGAAAACATGAAAAATTCTGTATGTATTTAATCTTTTTTTTTTCTGGATAAAACTACAGTCATGGCCAGTTATTTTTGCTAACTTCACTGCTGTGAATATTTTTCTCATGTAGTTCACGTGTTTGTTGGTATGTTGAAGAAGCTTCAAAGAGTTTTCTTTGCAAATTTGATACAAGTACCAAACATGTTGCATTTACATTTTTCTAGAGCAAGAAAAGTTGCAAATTAATAAGAAGAAGAAGAGGAAGGAGAAGAAATAATTTGAATTAGTAACAGAGGCCATAGTGAGAGCAGCATAGGTGTTGAATCCATCCCTTTGAACCAATCAGAATCCAGGACTTTCAGTAGCTGTAAATAAAACAGTAAATGCAAGTTACATCATCTGTTTTCTTTCTCGATGTAAGTTTTAACATCCTCTCCTTCTTGGTCTCTGTGCAGATTTGAGAGTTTGGAGCCAGAGATGAACAACCAGGCATCCCGGGTTGCTGTGGTGAACCAGGTTGCCAGGCAACTGATCCACAGCGGACATCCCAGTGAGAAGGAAATCAAAGCCCAACAGGACAAACTGAACACCAGGTAATCTCTCTGGGTTAAAACAGGCTGTTATCAAGTCATTTACACTATCAGGTTTAAAGGATGGAAATGAGATTTTTTTGATAATTGATTTTTATATGTGTGTTTTTTAAGTGAGATTAAATAAATGAAATATATTTAGATTAGAATGAGAAATAAATCCTGACTGATAAAAGAGAAAACATTAAGATTAAATGTTGAAGTTCTACCCAGAGAGGATGGTGGCATTTCTGGGTCATGTTCTTCTTGTTGTTCTTTGCGTGGTAGAGCTTTAACCTCCGTTTGTGGAGCAGGTGAACTGTGTTAATAGACGACAATATCTGGAAGTTTTCCTGAGCCCATGCAGTGACTTCCATCACAGAATCATGTCTGGCTTTAATGCAGTGCAGCTTGAGGATCCACACGTCAGGCATCGAAAAATGATTTTCAGACTTCTCCCTTGTACACTGATTTCTCCAGATTCTTAAAATCTAAGATCAATTTATGTTGCATAGACGGTGAAATACTCAAAGTTCTCTAAATTTTGAAGAATACTAAGCAACAACCAAAAAACTACCCCAGGAATAAGTGGTAAACGGACTGATAAAGAAAGGAGCTAAACAAGAAGTAAACAGAAACAAAATGCTTTAGTTTGATGGTGACCACTGAAATGTAAAGTAAAAATGTAAATAGTTGAGTTCCAGTGGTTGGTGGTGATACATGTTCTGGTGTGTGTCCAGGTGGAGTCAGTTCAGAGACCTGGTGGACCAGAAGAAGGATAGCCTGAACTCGGCTCTGGGCATCCAGAACTACCACCTGGAGTGCAACGAGACCAAGTCTTGGATCAAAGAAAAGACAAAGGTACCAGCAGAACAAACCATGCAGCACCTTTACTCCACCCCAGGTCCTGTTCTGCTGTAACTCACCCGATCCGCCGTCTGTCCAGGTGATTGAGTCGACCCAGGAGCTGGGGAACGACCTGGCCGGCGTCATGGCTCTGCAGAGGAAGCTGACTGGAATGGAGCGCGACCTCGCCGCCATCGAAGACAAACTGGGTGACCTGGGAAAAGAGGCGGAGCGTTTAACCTCCGAACACCCAGAGCAGTGTGAGGCCATCAAGGGCCGTCTGGCTGAGATCACCGGCGTCTGGGATGAGATGAAGGTATGACGGTTAGGGTCGACCTGTTCAGTCCAACCACTGTTCACATGGAGGGAAAGGCACAGGTTACACACCCCACACTCACTGTCAGACAAACCTCAACATACAATACTCCAGGTCACTAAATAATACAAATAAAATCCCACTGAAAATGAGTTCCACTTTATTTCCAACACTGCAGCAGTAGCAGATGAGTGGTTACTCACTACAGATGGAATTGCCCAGCCTGCCTCCACTACCACAGACACTGTCACTGCAGGACTCCTCTGATAAATGTGTTGTCTGTCATCCTCACTCATAGTGAACGTCCAAACCAACCACATGTTAGTACATGTGTGGAAGGGGTTGTTTCCATTATTAGCCAGAGCAGTGCAGATTTTATAGTAACTCCAAAACAAAACTATGTTGAAATGACTTTCAGCTGACCAACCAAATAAAGAATGGACAGTGTTAATTTATTATTTATCATCAGCTGAAAATTGGCTGCTCCATCAGTTCATCCCTGAAATAGAAACTCCTCATGTGAAAACATGTGAAAGCATGTCCTTCCACCTCTGAAGACAGAACATGTCGAACAATATGTTTACAGTCAGTTCTGTGAACAGAAATAATGTTGGTTTCTGTGAACATTCACCTTGTCTGGTTTATGTTTGTCAGGATACCATGAAGAACCGTGAGGAGTCCCTGGGTGAGGCCAGTAAGCTGCAGCAGTTCCTCCGTGACCTGGACGACTTCCAGTCTTGGCTGTCGCGGACTCAGACGGCGATCGCCTCCGAGGACATGCCCAACACTCTGGCCGAGGCCGAGAAGCTGCTGGTTCAACACGAGGGGATCAAGAATGAGATCCGCAACTATGAGGAAGACTATCAGAAAATGCGGGACATGGGTGAGATGGTGACGCAGGGCCAGACGGATGCTCAGTACATGTTCCTCAGACAGAGGCTGCAGGCGCTCGACACCGGCTGGAATGAGCTGCACAAGATGTGGGAGAACCGGCAGAACCTGCTGTCCCAGTCCCACGCCTACCAGCTGTTCCTCAGGGACACCAAACAGGCCGATACCTTCCTCAACAACCAGGTAAACCTGCCACGTTCACCTGCACTTTATGCTTACTCAACTGCAACGAATGGAACAAATGGATGTAGGATCACCTTTTACCTCCAAAGCCTGGTATGAATACTGAGGTTTAGGTTTTGAGGATTTATGTCTGAGACCTCACATATTTCAAAATCTGCAAATATGTGTTATCACATCCACAAAAAGGCATTATTTACATGTAACCTCTAGTATCATCCATCAGTCAATCACTTCCTCCAGGACACTGTAAGTGCAACACTTGACATCAGTTTAGCTGATCTCTGTGAATTCTGCTCAGCCTTGGATTTCTATCCAATCACTGAAAGACTTCTGCAAATATGACAAATCAACATACTTACCACAGAAACACACCAATCATAGCATTCTCCTCCATGAAATATGAAGCTGCATGTACAATATGTCATCAAACTCGCGTCCTTATTTGTAGTTGTGAGGTTTCCAACATGTGACAAAATGTCTCACAAATGAACACTGCTAAAGCCTGGACAAGGCAGTGCTGTTTTATCCTTTTTATAGTAATATGGGTATAAACTATTTTGCATCATGTGCAGCAAAAAAATGCAAAAATAAAATATATTTGCTGTTCCCTTTACTTGTTCCCTTAAGGTTATTGCAAAAGCCATGTAAATGATCATAACATGTGCTGCAATATTTTAGATAAGCTGCTGTAAGAAGTGGCATTTTAGGAATAATCACAAAGAACTTCACACCAATTCAGGGTGGACCTGGAAGGTTAATTGGCTATTGTGAGTTTTCTTGGAGATGCCTCTTGTGGTCATGAGGAAAACCTCTCATATGATATCTGTAGGTATCTCTGCACCTCCAAACACCACAAAACCACTTTAGAAAATTATCAAAAGAACATCACTGATTATAAGCCGAGCATCTTCAACCTGTATCTTTATTTTTTGAACGTATATTTATGCAGTTTGCAATGCTTCTAAAACAGTGTATGAACATGTGCTGATATTTTATCTTGTATAATTCTAAAACAGCAATTAAATTCTTCTGTGCAGTTTTAAATGTGTTAAACCATATGTATTTTAATTTCTTAGAACCTTGAAAAGATGCAAAAAATAAAGGTCGTTTCAGTTCAGAGCATGACCATCACATTTCACATTGTCTCGTAAAGTAGAAGCTTTTTTTGTTTGAGGTCAGAGGCTGCCACCACGTGGTATAAAAGTGACATTACAACAACAGGTTTAGATACTTTCTAAAATCTTCTGCATCTAAGTTCTTTCATTTATGTTGTAGATGTAATGAAACTCATCTATATGAATAATAATTTGAGTTTAATTTGGTTAACTCACAAAAAAGTTCAGTGGCCTTGTTTCAAATTATTGAATTTGTATCATAGATAGATAGATAGATAGATAGATAGATAGATAGATAGACTTGTCATTTCTCACATGGTATTTAGAGAAATATGCAGGCTGAAATGACATACTGTCACTTGTACCTGACAGTGCAAACAGTGCAGTTAAAAAGGCAGTTTAAAAAAGTGAGCATGAAAATATAAAAAAGACAAAACTACACAGTGATTATAATTTACAAAATGTAACACCATTCACACAAAATGATCAGCAGCCCTCTCATGGAGAGGGTTGAATGTGGATGTGTGTTCTGTGCCTGGGGATTGAAAAGGGGGCACAGTCCATTTGTGAAACTCTCAGTGATGTGAAGGGGTGGGGGGGGGTTGTTGAGATTTCACAGCAGTGTGAGTGTGTGTAAGGATGGGGAGGGGGCACAGTCTGTTTATCAGTCTAACAACTTGTATAAAGAAGCTGCTCCACATCCTGCTGGTCTTGCAGCTGATGTTTCTGTACCTCTTGCCAGATGGCAGAAGGGAGAACAAGCCCTGAGAGGGATGATGGGAGTCTTTCCTCCATCATCCATCTCCATTATCTTATACACCCTCACTGACAAAGTTTGAGATTCTCTTATTATTTTATTGAGCTTTATCTAGTGGTTCCCAACCTTTTTTGGCTCGTAACCCCATTTTAAAAACACAAATTTCTGCCGACCCCAGACATTCAAAACGGAGACTGTTTTTTTTTGCTAAAATTAATTTATCTTTGATCATGTAATAGTTTGCTATACTATGTTGCAAATAAATGTTAATTATAGATGACATTTAGTCTATATAATGTATATTATTATGGAGAGGCAGAAAATCCAGGTGTAGATTTCTGCACAAAGTGAGAATTTGATTTTCCTTGGTCAGGATCTGTCCAGTCAGTCCAGCTGTGATTTCCAAGGAGGACAATTAATACTGAACAAACAAGAACTGAAACTATGAATTATGAAAGAGCTGCAGCATCTAAAACTGACCACAATGAACATTTGGCACAGAAACAGAACCACAGTGCTGCAGTTTCAGACTCAGTTTGTCATGTCTTTTATGGATTGTGATTGTCTCTGTCAACTCACCATATATTTTTTTATCAGCAAGTTTTTTGTTTTTTTTAATCAATTACTAGAAATTTCAGGTGACCCCACGTGGGGTCTTGACCCCAAGGTTGAAAAACACTGTACTAGACATTAGATGACACCTCAGGAGTCCACTGTCCTTTATGCACTGATCCAGGTTTCCATATTCTATTAGAGGGTCCTCCTCTTAAATTAAATGTGAGGTAAATGTGTTTGTGTTCATCAGGAGTACGTCCTGGCCCACACAGAGATGCCCACCACCCTGGAGGGGGCCGAGGCCGCCATCAAGAAGCAGGAGGACTTCATGACCACCATGGACGCCAATGAGGAGAAGATCGGTGCCGTGGTGGATGCTGGACGCCGCTTGGTATCCGATGGTAACATCAATGCAGAACGCATCCAGGAGAAGGTGGACTCCATCGACCAGAGGTGAACTATCACTGCACTGTATGGTGGATTATGAAGTTCATCCAACATGTATGGATGGTTTATAAGTAGGCATTTAGAACCAAAAAATACAAAGACAGAAGGTTAATTCTTCTCTTACTGTTTACTTATGGAGCCGGGACATGACTTTGGTCATATCTGCCCAATCACAGGGACTGGGTGGCAGACCACGAAAAGATAAAGAATAAGTTGTAACAGTGAATTATTTAAAGATATTGTTCCAGATCCCAAAAAATCTAGGACAAGAAATGAGCAGAATAAGCTGATTAGAACTCAACTTTTTTTGTGTTTTTCTACAGACACAAGAAGAACAGAGAAGCTGCCAGTGAGCTGTTGGCGAGGCTGAAGGACAACAGAGACCTGCAGAAGTTCCTACAGGACTGTCAGGAGGTAAAACCAAACCGAACACACACCCAGTGACTCTAACCCAGTTCACTTCACAACCTGATGGAGGTTTACCAAGGGAGTAACATGAGGACTTCCTTATACCATTGGAAGAAATGACTGTAAAACCTAAAAGACTACAATTTCATAGTGTTTTTAGACATCTTAACATTTTTCGTTAAAGCTCAATTATTAATTAACTAATTTATTTTGTAAATTATGATGGTTTGATTTATGAAGGTTTTCTTTACTGTCAGAGAATCAGTCCTTTGGGAACCAAAAAAACCTACTTTGAACTTGGCTTTTGTTTTAGCCTTTGGGGCATTGTGTCTCCATTAAATAAAGAATTGCCTTTATTTCATTTTCAAACACTTTTAAGCCCAAATATTTGTAAAGAAAATTATGTCGATGATCTTCTCTGTTTCGACGGTGGCCTGAGGATTTACTGTATGAAGCCCGTAAGTTTACTTCTGATTATGTGATGATTTAATGTGTGTGTCTTCAGCTCTCCTTGTGGATCAATGAGAAGATGCTTACTGCTCAGGACATGTCATATGACGAGGCTCGGAACCTCCACAGCAAATGGCTGAAACACCAGGCCTTCATGGCCGAGCTGCAGTCCAACAAAGAGTGGCTGGAGAAGATCGACAAGGTACGAAGGGAACAGGAGGGATTAAAGCCAGCTCAGCATCCACTGGGTCAACACCGACCCACTGGGTTCAGGGTTAGGGTCAGAGATGTGTGATGTAGCAACAGATGGGTTTTATCCAGATCCTAAACACTTCAACTAGGAAATGTGAAAGACGTACCGTACTTTCCAGACTATAAGTCGCACTCACCCCGTCTCCAATGTCTCACCATCGCTTCATTGATGCCAAGCTTACGTGCAGCAGCTCTATTTCCTTCTTAGTCAGCCGGATTGATCGTTAGCCCAGAAAACATAAATTAGCCATATCATTTTAGAGCCGCGGGTTCACAGTGTGTGGAAAAAAGTAGTGGCTTATAGACCGGAAATTACAGTATCTGTTCTGTAGCCTGAAACCCCAACCACAGGGTTCCATGAAAAAGGTTCAAAATCAGATGATAACCTTTGTGCGCTGTGTTTCAGGATGGGCAGACACTTATGGCAGAGAAACCAGAGACAGAGGCCATGGTGAAGGAGAAGCTGGCGTCCCTGAAGACCATGTGGCAGGACCTGGAGTCCAACACTCAGACCAAGGCCAAGTGTCTGTTTGATGCCAACAAGGCCGAGCTGTTCACACAGAGCTGTGCTGACCTCGACAAATGGCTGGACAGTCTGGACGGACAGCTACAGTCTGACGACTACGGCAAAGACCTCACCTCTGTCAACATCCTGCTGAAGAAACAGCAGGTATGGGACACATTACACTCACATTTATTAAAACACAGTTTACTGACTTTAAATCCCTGATCCAGAGGCCTGTACTTTATAAAGGACTTACTGTAAGTGCGTTGTCTACAGGTGGGACCGTTCCTGCTTAACCATGGACACCTTAACTCAGTAGAACAGGGGTGTCAAACTCATTTTAGTTCAGGGGCCACATTCAGCCTAATATGATGTAAAGTGGGCTGGACCAGTAAAATAATATAAATAATAGGATGATAAGTTTTGAGTGAAAAAAGTAAAATTCCGTAATGAATATGTTTAAATCTATAAAGTGTACTCTAACACAAAATGAACAAATATTAACGACCTGAAAATTCTTAAGTAAAGTAAGTGCAGTGTTAACAATATTATGCCTTAGTTTATCATTTATACATGTGAATCACAACTTAGAGATCACAGTGGGTCTACAAAGACACAAAACACTAAATAACAGGCAGAATATTATTAAAATTCCACGTACATCTCTTAAGACATGTCAGATATTCACATTTTTTGTAAAAGGCTAGACTGTAAATATAAACATTTTTGTGTAATTTCACTGTTTTTTACACTAAAACAAAGAGAAAAATTTGCAGTTTTCATAATTTATAGGTTATTATAGTATTTTACTGGTCTGATCCACTTTAGATTGAAATGACCTAAAATGATTTTAACAACCTTGATGGTTAATATCTTCAGTGTAATTTTTGCATTTCACAAATTCATCCCAGGGGTCGGATTGAACCCTTTGGCGGGCCGGATTTGGCCCCCGGGCCGCATGTTTGACACCTGTGCAGTAGAAGTTCCTGTCAGAGGCAGCTGAGGTCAATTACAGTGGATGGTCAGAGCTGAGTGAGATGAGAGTAGTTCAGGGACAGTTGGAGAACAGAGAATCACAACCACATACTCTGAAACCATTGGTTTGATTTGACTTCTTTTCACATAGAGAAATAATTGGTGTCACTGTAAGTGTTTGTTATATTTAGAATGTTTTCACGCCTTTACCTCGTCATTACACAGTCCATTCCTACAGGAACCCAAGCCCTGATGTAAACTCTGACAGTGATTCTACGTTCACCTCTCTCAGCCTGCCTGCTTTCTTTTCCTTTTTCTTTTTTAACTTTTGAGTTTTGACCCAACATGACGAACGCACCACTAGGTTGCCGTAGCAGAGGAAGATGTTTCACTGCAGAGTTTTCAAATGAATCTAGAAGATCTGAATGAATAAATTTATTTTGGTTTTACGTCAATCATTGTACTCAGTACATCAATTGCAATAAACAGAAAAACCAAAAAAGGAATAGGCTAGAAGCAAAAGCCTTTTTTTTTTTTTTTTTTTGCCTTTCCTTTTCAACTAATACACTGCTTACATCAACTTAAATGTGTACAGCATCCAGCATTTACACCATAATAATAACAAATAAAGAAATAAAAAAAGTCAACAACAAAAACACATCTACCATCTTAATTCAATATTTCTGAATAATTTAAACTTAAAGTACTCTTTTTTATTATTATTATTATTATTTTTTTTTTTTAAACTTCACCAAGGGAGTGGATAACTTAAGTGCATCATAAGGTCCATTCCATAATTTCACACCCACAGTCCCAATTCATCTAGACTTCACATCAGCCCCCACTCTAATCCACTCACACATATCAAAATCTCTGAAATTTGAATTACTCTCTCTTAATTCCAAGAAACCACACCTGATCTTTGCGACAGTACTATTTTTATCCTTCATGTTCCATATACCTATTTAGAAACAATTCTTTATACCTCTTTGTAAATACATTTATGTTTGTTCTTTCCTTTATCTCCTGTTCTAGATTGTTCCACACAGTCACTCCACAGCTTGTTATGCACATACTTTTCATTGTTGTTCTTACTTTATGCTTTTTAAAATTTAGCTCCCTCCTCAGATTGTAGCCTTCTTGTCTTTCAGTGAACATTCCCCGAATATTTTTTGGCAGTAAATTATTTCTTGCTCTGTACATTATCTGCGCTGTTTTAAATTTAACCAAATCCATGAATTTCAGTGTGTGTGATTTTATAAATAGTGGGTTTGTGTGTTCTCTGTATCCTGCTTTGTTTATTGTCCTTATCGCTCTTTTCTGTAGTCTGCATATGGGCTGTAGAGTGCTTTTGTAGATGTTTCCCCAGACCTCTGCACAATATGATAGATATGGTAAAAATAATGACGAATATAGAATGTGTAATGATTTATGATCCAGTATGTGACTTATTTTACTCAGAATTGCAGTGCATTTTGTCAGTTTTGTTCTTACATGGCTTGTACATGGTTTCCAGCAGATTTTGTGATCCAAGATTACACCAAGGAATTTTATTTCATTTACTCTTTCTATTTGTGTTATCAATTATTAGTCCTACCTGGGATTCTGTTGTATGTCTTCCAAACAGCATCATTTTTGTTTTGCTCAGGTTTAAAGATAATTTATTTCTGTCAAACCACAGTTTTAGTTTATTTCTGTAGTAATCGTCTTCAAAATCTGCTGCAAATTCTCCCCAGAACAAAAAATGTTTGCATCATCTGCACACAAAACAAATTTAACTAATGTTGGAACCCTACATATATCGTTTATATATAATATAAATAGTTTTGGACCTAGCACTGACCCCTGTGGTACTCCACGATATTCCCATGTATTCTGATTTATGTTCGCGTATTTGTACAAACTGTTGCCTATTCCTTGCCCATTCCAATCTGAGTGGATAGAATGTTCACAGAAAATAAACAAGGTTTGCCAATGGAGCACACACCTGTGATTGGAGAAATCAGGTTGTTAAATGTCATAGCATTGAATGAAATCTCTGTATGTTTGCTGATTTTTTTTTTTTTTTTTTTGTCTGTGTGTTGTGAGTGGCTTTAATGGCTCTCCACACAATTGCGTCATATAATTCAGATTACAGCTCAAAAACTATGCTGAAGTGTGATGTATTACTGTAACATTAAGACAATGTCATTATCATCTATAACTAGGTGATGTTTGCAGATGTTAGAGCATTCACATACACTGGGTATGTGAGGGGTTTAAGAGTGTGTTTGGATGCTTTGGGATTTTGTATTTACTGAAGGAAATCTGCAGAAGTTCTTAGAGACTCTTAATAACAACTGTCTAAGAGGCCACTTTCATCATGGCAGACCTTGATTGTAAAAACAGTAAAGAGGCGAGTGTTTCTTTTCTTTTCTGTTTAATTTCTGTTTCCTAATTGAGAAACGCACATAACACCCACTCACTTCTTCTGTGCTGCCGTCACTGTTTACATCACAAGTCTAAAAACTAATCAGACTTAGCCGTTAAATGCTTGAATGCTGACGATAAATCTTAACAAAAGCTCCAAAATCCTGCAGTTTTTCCAGTGAATTCAGCTTTTGTGTAATTGATGCTCTCCACAGCCTGGATCTGTCCACGCAGACTCAGCCGTTACGTAATCGCTTCCATTTGATGTGTTAAATCTGTGTGTGGGAGCAAGTGTTGAAGCAGATCATTAGTGTGTGAGTGTTCAATCCGTTAAACAGAAAACCGTCTTCTGCTGTTTTACGTCTCCATCTCCACTTCGTCGTCCTCGTCTGTGATTTGAATCCAGTCTCTGCATGTTTTATGTTTGATCTGTTACTATTATTTTACGATTGTGCTTCATTTAGTCGACCTGCTGCTGCTGCAGATGTAGCCATGGACATCAGTTTGACTTGAATCTTTAATCATATTTTTGTCTCTGTTTTCCTGACATTAATAGGCTTTCCTCTAAAATGAGGAAAGACTGAGAATAACCCTTTAAGGGAATTCTCTTTTTAATCTCTTAAAATAGCTGTTACTCTTCTTTTGTCATCTTTGCTTTGTCCAACTGACAGCTTCCTATTAACGAGTGGGCTGTATTTTTCTTTTCATTTACTGGACATTTTATTGGTAATTTTGTGTCTGATACAAACGGTTTGTCTGTATTTGTTCCAAATTTTAACACATTTATGCAGTTTTTTCTTTTTGTTCCATTTAATTTTACACATATGACTGAAATGTACAGCTTATCTATGAAGCTTTGAGTCAACTTTGAAGGGTTTTCTTGTCAGACTTCTGCCTCTGAGGTCAAGTACAAATATAACCATTCAATTTTACTTTTTGGCATTTTTAGATATAGTTTGGGTATTACTTATCATTAGGTGTATTTTTATCAGTGTAATTTAGTGTGTTTTTTCTGTTTCTGTTCCTTGTTCTGGAATTTAGACTTCCTCATAACGCTTTCATTTTTAGGGCTGACTCCGCAGGTGAAAATGACAGACTTTGACCACGACCATTTAGGGTTTTCCTAAATTCCATGGCATAAGCAGCATCACTCGTCCTCTGTTTATGTCCAGTTGAATGTATTGAACGTTTCTCCTGCTGCTTTTTGTTCAACCTTACCTTCCTGGGCAGATGTCGTTGCTCAGTTGAGTGCATTGTCAGGTTGGTGTTAGGTTATCGTCTCCCGGTCTGACCTGTTAACCCTTCCTCCTGCAGATGCTAGAGAGCCAGGTGGAGGTGCGTCAGAAGGAGGTGGAGGAGCTTCAGAAACAGTCTCAGGCCTTGAGCCAGGAAGGAAAAGGCTCGGAGGAGGTGGACGGCCAGAGGATCAGTGTAGAGACCAAGTTCCAGATGCTCCAGGCGCCGCTGCAGAAGAGACGGGACAATCTCATGGCCTCCCGCGAGATCCACCAGTTCAACAGGGACGTGGAGGATGAAATCGTAAGTACATTCGCTCAGACATGAAGCTTGAGTTGGCCTCATTGGCTCCTAATGGAAACCACTGGAAAATGGTTGATGCAACTTCAGAATTTTTTTTTTTTTTAAATATTACTCCTGAATTTTCCATTTAAAATATGTTGGAATTGTTTAAAGTCTATTCTATCTAATGTACTTTGTTGCAGTTTTATGGAATTGTACTATGGCTGCAACAACTATTAGTCTATTAAGACTATCAGACTATTTTAGTTGTTAGTGACGTCATGCACTTTTGTTTAAGAAAAAACTTTTGTTTTATTTCTGGTTGCAGCTCTTGAGTATTTACTTATTTGTTTTACAAACTTTGACACTGTAATTGTTCTGCAAAAAATACATTTTTGTTTAAGGAGGGAAAAAGTATTTCATTGCTGCTCCAATGTTTGTTGAATATTGAATTGCATATTTGTTTAACAAACGTAATCATGCATTCCAATTCTTGTACAACAAATGTTCTTGTCAAAGGAAAAAAAAAAGTATTTTGTTGCTGCAAAAATATAAATAAGAGCCATAGTTTTTTTTGTTTTTTGCAGTTTATAATCTGACTAGTGGACTCGTTATAGTCAATGACTAGTCAACTACTGAAAGAATCGTTAGTTGCAGCAAACTTAGTGTATTGAACCTTTAATGTGTGTGTTCAGTTGTGGGTGGAGGAGAGGATGCCTCTGGCCACATCGACCGACCACGGACACAACCTGCAGACTGTCCAGCTGCTCATCAAAAAGAACCAGGTACACGCTCAACACACACTTATCACTTTTCATTTTCACCTGAAACAAGTCTTCATTTGAAGGAACAGGAAGAAAGCTTTGAGAAACTGTATTCAAATGTTAGGTAGACAAAATAAGGATCACATGCTCAAAATTCAGTATGTGTCTGTTAAAAATGTCTTCCCTTCTGTGACCTTTGACCTGGGCAGACCCTGCAGAAGGAGATCCAAGGCCACCAGCCTCGTTACGACGACATCTTCGAGCGCAGCCAACACGTTCTGAGAGACGGCAGCCCGACTGCTGAGCTGATTCGCCAGCGTCTCGGCGAGCTCCAGTCATTATGGGAACAGATTCGGAAAGAAACAGAGAACAGGCACAACCGGCTCAGCGAGGCCCACAAGGCCCAGCAGTACTACTTCGACGCCGCTGAGGCAGAGGCCTGGATGAGCGAACAAGAGCTCTACATGATGTCAGAGGAGAAGGCCAAGGTCAGGCGTTTGAACCGGGTCATGTTTGTGTCCTAACCTGGACTTGTTGTCGGTACTTATTTGTCATCTGTGTGTCTCAGGATGAGCAGAGTTCAGTGGCCATGTTGAAGAAGCATCAGATCTTGGAACAGGCAGTGGAGGATTACGCTGACACCGTCCATCAGCTGTCTAGCACCAGCAGAGTCCTGGTGGCTGCCGGACACCCGGACAGGTGAGGGCACTCGGGGTAAAACCGAGAGGGACGGAAGGTCAGACACACAGCAGGAAGTGAAGGAGGAGCAGAAGAAGCAAAGTAGAAATAGAAGATGTCTGATGTTTTGCCATTGTTTCTGGGCAGCGAACGTATTGGGATGCGTCAGTCGCAGGTGGATAAGCTGTACGCCGGCCTCAAGGATTTGTCAGAGGAGCGTCGGGGGAAGCTGGATGAGCGTTTCCGTCTCTTCCAGCTCAACAGGGAGGTGGATGACTTGGAGCAGTGGATCGCAGAGAGGGAGGTGGTGGCTGGGTCACATGAGCTGGGACAGGACTACGAACACGTCACTGTCAGTAAAACACACCTTCAGTCCACACTAATCTGCTGTTCGATGTCTGGTCTTAACCTCTACTCGTTTTCCTGCTACAGATGCTGCAGGAGCGTTTCAGAGAATTCGCTCGAGACACTGGAAACATTGGTCAGGAGCGCGTGGATGGTGTCAACCGTCAGGCCGACGAGCTGATCAACACCGGCCACGGAGATGCTGCCACCATCGCAGAGTGGAAGGACGGCCTGAACGAGGCCTGGGCCGACCTGCTGGAGCTCATCGACACTCGCACACAGATTCTCGCCGCCTCCTACGAGCTCCACAAGTTCTACCACGACGCCAAGGAGATCCTGAACCGCATCCTTGACAAACACAAGAAGCTGCCCGAGGAGCTGGGCCGGGACCAGAACACGGTGGAGACCCTTCAGAGGATGCACACCACCTTCGAACATGACATCCAGGCTCTGGGGACACAGGTAGGACGGAAGACGCATGTGTGGAGGTTGAGGATAGTGGACAAGAAACATGTAGAACATATTCACACAATCCCTAACAGGACCGTAACATGCAGAGGTGATGCTTTAGACAACACTGCTATCAGCAAATCCTGTTTGGGGAGCGATTAGTAGAACAGCTGTATGAACACATTATATCCATGGACTGTATAAATACATGGCTGTTTTTTGTAGCTGGATGTGACCACATTTAACCCATTTTTCAGTGAAAATCAGGTATTTTCATATATTTAATTCACTGATCATGTAGATGTTCTAAAAAGCTCAGATTGAAGTTGAGGGCTATTACATCAGAAACAGAAAACAGAAAAGAAAAAGTTACTTTTTCAGCAAAGATATCATTACCTGGACATAAACCCAGTGTGTCCATCCACTGTCACTGATCCAACGCCATGGGTTTTACTGGCGAATCAGTGTTGTAGAAGATGACAGTGTTTCCACGTTCACTACGGAGCCTCTGAAACGTCCAAATGGGTCATATCTGATGACCATGAAAAGATGACAAACTGCATTTTACAGCAATTTTTTTTACATGTACAAGGGAGAGTCAAAAAGTTCTCAGATGAGCGCTTCATCAACTTGGATCTAGTTTCATCCCCAGTGTGTCAGAGTGGCATCCAAAAGGAGCAGCTGGACCTGTGAAATTCATGGCAGAGGTCTGTTAAATAAATAAATTTTAAAAAATTAAAATAAACTTTTTATTACACTTGTCTGAGAACTTTTTGACTCTCCCTTTTATTGATAAGATTAGTGGATCAGCTACTTGTTCAATGTTCATACATATAATTGTATTTTTAGCACTAATGTCATCTTCACATTAATAAACAAAAATAGTAGTCAAATTTGTAGGTTAACCAGCTATTTAATTCAGTGTAGCAACTCCATGTTGGTAATGTTAACATTAATTCATTATGGTTTTATATGGTCTGTAAGCTAGTCCATGAATTAGGCCAGATAGTGCTAATAAGTCTGTTTATAGGTGATGTGAAGTTGACACTGCTGTTATCAAATACAACGCCACAATGTTTAACATATCATTTCTCACTTAAACCCCCTTTACACAGGGGTGGCGATCAGTGAGAGATTGTTGAGTGATGGAAAAGTGGCCAAATCTTTCAATTATCTTCTAGTGATCTCCACGGTCACCACAGTCTCCTCAAAGTTTTGATACAGTCCAAATCAATCTCTCAACGAACGCTCAAGGAGCCCTCAATGATCTCCCAGTGATCTCTCAACAATCTTTCAATGAACACCAAATTTTTTCACCCTGAAGGTAGAGATGGTTGCGAGATCAATGAGGGAATGGGTACGACTATCTTGTATCTCATGTCTCATATCTCACCAGACAGTTTAAAATAGGGGGCCAAAGGCACAATGAGTGCACAAGGATTTCCCAAACATTTACACAGAAATGGCTTTTTTGAGGCTTAGGAGATCGTTGAGAGATCGAGACAATTTTTGGTCACGCAATGGTCACCCAGCGATCTCTGTGCTGTGTAAAAGGGCCCTTAGCAGTGTTGTTGGTTGGTGTTTTCTGTAAATTAGCATTAACTTGTTAAGTTTCACAGCTCCATCCTCTTGTCTAAATATTATAATCTTATGTTTTTCAGGTGCGGCAGCTTCAGGAGGATGCTGTCCGTCTGCAGTCTGCATATGCTGGAGATAAAGCTGATGACATCCAGAAGAGAGAAGGAGAGGTGAGCTTTAGTATCAGATACACGAACCAACAGGACCGAGGTCAGACAGGTTCCCCCACAGTCCACCGCGCACGGGAAAACTATTAGAGCTCACTTTGTATTGGATGCATGACGTCTTTCAAAGGTAAAGGCTGCAGGTTTTGCTGTGGTGGTCATGCATGCTGCAATGCTGCTGCACTAATGTCGCACTGTTTTTCTGCCTCTGAGAGGATTTGTTTGCAAATTAAGCCAATCAAGTCAAATCTAGGCTTTTCCCAGAACAAAATCACAAATAAAACAATCATTAAAAACTTAATGCTGCAAAGTTGCCCATTTAGAGAGGTCAGATTCTAACACTTTTACAGGGCATGGTCAAAATACAGAACATACACATCTCCTCACTGATGGGATTATACAATCCAATAAACATGATGTTTATTGTTGGACAATAACAGGCATCGCTAAATCTTATTTCTTGAACTTGGAAACTGTCTTCCCTCTTCTGGATTCATCTCTGATAGATCATACAATCACATATCGTGAAGCTCAAATCCTTTTCACACCAATAGTGATGCACTTAAATAGAGAATTTTCCACTTTTCTGAGGTGATTTAAATACTCAGTGCAAATGTTTTCCTGTGTTTGGGATATAACTGAACACAGGAAAAAAGGAAAAATGGTTATGTCACCAGTTAAAACTTTAATGTTGTACTGGAACTGCAGTAAAACTCAGTGGGGAGAAGGAATTTACAGTAACATTACATTTGTTTGGAATGTGTTTTTGCACAAAACTATTTAGAAGAAGCACCTTGAAACTATGCAGGAGCAGAATATCATTCAAACTGTGGACGATTTATCTGTCATGAATGAAGATAAACTCCTCCATTAGTTGTTCTTTTAAACATTAAATGTCTTGGAAACGACACACAGGACTGAACAGCTGCTCAGACGATTATAGTCCTGATTATAATTCTGTCAGCACACACTTGAACTGGTGGAGTAAATGAAGAATTAGAAAGTCATGTTTGACTGTTAATCTCACAAACCATGTTTAACAAATTACATTTGAAGTATTGCTTGTGTTTGAGAAAAAAAAGTTAGTATTTTATATACATTTTTTAGATTATTGAATTATTTTAACATTGTTTCCCTACCTCCACACAAACACACATCTAGTGTAACAGCGTAATGGCTGGAAATGTGGGAGTAAAAAAGACAAAACAGGCCCAAAAGTCCATAAACAAAACTGTATGGCTGACTCTCTGTAACTCTGGACCTGATGCATGCATCTACATCTATGTGAACCTTAATGCAGAGGCTTCAAAACACTGAAACTTACCACGACATGTCGCCAACACTGTTCAATGAACGCTTATCATCATAACATTTGACTGCAAATATTCAGCGTCATAGAATGATAACATTCTTTGACACTGACCAGATTTGATATTTGATGCTTGTTTCTTCAAGTACAATGTCTGAAAATGTCAAAAACAAGGCAATCATTTCCTATTCAATCCAAATGATTGGACTTCCTGTCAGACGGTCACAGCTCCAACCTGATAAACCAGGTCTGGTGGAGACTTTGTACATCTGGGTCAAGATGGAGGTTTTATTCATTTGTTTGTTTGTTGTTGTTTTTCATGGGTTTTGAACACTTCAGTTTTCAGGCCCTAATAAAAGAAACTTGTCTTCACATTCAATATTTTCCCATTTTCCATTGTGTTAACATCTTTAACATCTTCGAATGTGAAGGACAAAGTGAAGTGTCATTTCCTGAGACGGCGAAAGGATCAAACCAGGTTCAGAAACACAACTAGGTTTTAGATTCTATGAGTGAAGAGTGATAACTCAACCTGAAATGTTTAACCAGGTTTGGAAGAATTGATTATTGATCATAACGTCCACCTGCAGCAGAGACTTCTCACAGTTTCCATAGTATTCACATCAAAAATTAAGAGAGTTTTAGAGAAGAAAAGGAATGCTTTTAGTCCAGATCTGTCTTAAGTGTACACATTTGTCATTCTAAAGCTGTACCCACTAAATATCAACCTTAATTTGCAGCCTTATTTCCCTTTAGTTCCACTAAGATGTTTGTATTATCAGACAAGTGTTGTATCAGAGACGGTGTTAGTGTTTTGATGGCGTTGTGTTTTGACCATTCCCTGTATGTATGTATGTATGTCCATTTCCCTGCATATCCTCCCTGTCCACCAGAAGAGAAAGGGAGAGGTGAGACTCTGTTTACCACAGACATTGGCTTTGCATTAGTCTTCATTTTGGCTGCAGTTTTAGAC
Source organism: Sphaeramia orbicularis (assembly GCF_902148855.1). Classification (NCBI taxonomy): domain Eukaryota; kingdom Metazoa; phylum Chordata; class Actinopteri; order Kurtiformes; family Apogonidae; genus Sphaeramia; species Sphaeramia orbicularis. The sequence goes on from NC_043971.1 coordinate 53,560,561, forward strand.
TTTGATTTCAAACTTTGACTAAAATGTGACATTTTAGTCTTGTTCATGCGGTTTAAAGCTGCTGTAGGGTTGTCCACAGACCTGCTGATTTGCAAATACTCTTAGGGTTTGTTGTTTCTCTGTTATGGATGATTTTCGCACATTCTGCTGTTAAATATTCCTAATTCTGCATGAGTTACAAGGAGCTTTAACCTCCTCACCTTTGCCTTCAGGGAGGTAAAAACAAACACTGCCAGTAGTTTGCAAATGCATTTTGGGTCTGTTCAGTCAATAAATTATCTGAATATGCACTCCTCTAATCCAGCTTATGTCAAATCGATATCAGATGCATTTTTTTGGCTGCATACTGTGCTATAATCCAGTGTTTTCATTAGCATTTGCTAAAATGTAGCTGCTTCTTAGCTGCTTGTGGTTCTCTGCAGCCATTAATTTTGTCAAGTTTCCCTGTCATGTCTTAAACTCTGCTGCTTTCTACCTGCTGGTGTTTAGATAGTCTGTGAATTAAGAAGACAGCTGTGGGCGTGTCTAATGTTATTATAACTGAGCTGAGGACACGCCCCTTGTAATGTTGGGTCCATCTGACTGACTTTATAAAAGATGTATGTTCGGCATTTACAGAAAAGAATGAAAAACAACCCGCACACTGCTGTTTTTGTTTGTGATTCATTAACTCTGCATAAACCCACTATGGGTGTGGCTGCCACGGACCAATCAGATCACTGTGATTAGGACACACCTCCTTTACAACCAAAGTTATGTTTGTTTGATTCCATTAAAGGGTCAAACATTACTGCATATAAATGCACATGAGTGGTCCTCCTCAGGTGAGGTTTGCCATCATTAAATGCTCATGTTCATGTGAAGTTTCTGTTGTTTTGCAATGGGAGCCTGAACAGTAGCTGGTGTTAGTGTTGCACACATTTCACATTCACTTCGGCCAAATATCAGTACAGACTGGTTCTACTGGGGTAAAAATATTACCTCTGCACAAAAATGGGTTCTAGATTCTTTCCTATTACTAGTGGTGTTTTAAATACATTATATGTGTAATTTCTTTTGGAATGTCTTGTATATAGTGCTGATTAAATACAAAATTAGCTACATTATCTTTTATTTATGCTTTATTGTCATTCTGCAGTGCATGGATGATGCATAACATTTGTTCTGTGGCTCCTTAAACCAGTATTAGAATAAAGATGAGATTTACAAAAACATTCTAATATATATAATGACATGATGACTTTATGTGAAAACCTTAGATCACTAATATTAGTTGAGTTTGCTGTTGGGACAAAAAAATATTTGATAAAAAAAAAAAAAAAAAAAAAGAAGTTAATCTTAAATTTCATTATGACTAAAATCAAAGGCAACGCGTGCTTTATTTTTAAATAAACATAAACTGAGACGTACAAGTTCATACATACATACGTGACAGTCGACAAAAAAACAATTCACAACAAAAATACTCATTTCACATACACACCCGCCTGAAATAAATACACACAAGGTGTTGGACAGGAAGACAGAAGAAATAAGAGGTGTGACTTTATATTTTAATATGTCAAAGAGTGGAACACTGCTAAATTATACAGATCTGAAAAAAAGAAAAGACTGCACCCAGTTTTCTATGAAAGAATATTATTGTCAAATACAAACCCATCCATGCAAAACTTTCGATCCTCTGAAAAAGTTCAAAAAATCATGGGAAGGAATACTTCTAGGACCCAAAAAAGAGTTTGTTCGAGGTGCTCTTTGGAAAAAGGGATTCATAAAGTAGATGCAAAACAGGAAACAAACTCCAAGGCACTCTCTTTAAGCATTAAAATGCTTTTGAAGAACCTACAGCAGGGGTATTCAAATCCGGTCCTCAAGGGCCGGTATCCTGCATGTTTCAGATATTTCCCTCTTCCATCACACCTGGAAGCCCTTACATCATAATCAGGCTTCTGCAGAGCCTGATGATGAGCTGATCATTTATTAAACCAGATGTGGTGGAAGAGGGAAATATCTAAAACATGCAGGATACTGGCCCTTGAGGACCGGATTTGAATACCCCTGACCTACAGTTTTCCAGGCTTCTGTTTTGTTCGACTTCCTGATGAAGGCTTGAAGCCAAAATGCATTGAAGTGTTTTTTAAGGTCTATACATGACCATGCTGTGAGAATAAAGGCATTTTAATGCTTAAAGAGAGTGCTCTGGAGTTTGCTTCCTGTTTGTCATCTACTTTCTATTCTCTCTGTTTGGTCTGTTCATTTTTCAGGGTACTTGCATACATTGTATTTTGGAGCTATATAGATACTTTTATTCATATTTCAAACAATTACGAACTCATTTTACAGGCTGCAGATTCTGAAACATCCATCATTCTTTGATTTTCTTATTTTTTCTGTCACATCTGTTGGATAACTGAATGTGCTTCGGTTTTAGATTGTTGACATAATTCCTCACCTTTTTTATGACAAAATGAGTTAATCAGGAAACTGTCCAATTAGCAGCGTGCGGGTAATTGTTTTAATTCTTTTGTGCGGTTTTTGCGAAGACATGGTGGCTGTGCATGAGCCTCCTGATGACTGAGATTTATATCAACACTCATATATGAATATCATTTAATCAGTGACTGTTTTAGTTCCACAGATAGTTATTTCTGTCCCCTCGTTGATGTTAACTTAGTTTGACTTTATAAGACTGAATAACCCTCTGATTAAAATATGCATATGTATATAACACATGACTGATCCATCTTAGACGTAGCTCTGATTGTTTGTCCTGTCAATAAGTAAGTGGTTATTTAACGGGTATTTTCTTATTAATTTGCCTGAAGCTGAACTTTCCTTTGTGTCATCTCATCCGTCTCAGGTCCTGGAGGCCTGGAAAAACCTCCTGGAGGCGGTGGAGGGTCGGCGGGTGAAGCTGGTCGACACTGGAGACAAGTTCCGCTTCTTCAGTATGGTCCGAGACCTGATGCTGTGGATGGAGGACGTCATCCGTCTGATCGAGGCCCAGGAGAAGCCCAGGTACCCAAAGATGGTGTTCAGATCGGGTTTAGAGCCTCGATCCATAGTTATTAGATCATTAAAAATAGTTGATAGTTGAGTTTTACAGAATACTTTGCACTCAGGGCTTTAGAAATGCAAGCTTTGATGCATTATTAGTCGTATTAGTGCATTTTATATTAGGGCTGGGAATCTCAGGGCACCTTACGATATGATACAATATGATACGATACTCGATACATGGCTCAATCATGATAATATCTATATGGCGATACTGTGGTTATCGATATATTGCTCTTAATAACCTACAATATATCCATGTGTTTATAGGAGTGAAATAAAAACAAACCAAAAAAATTAAATACATTTCATAGTTTATATTTTGCATCATAATTTAACCAGAGTACAAACAGCAGTAGTGGAAAAACAATGACACTGTTTTAGTTCAACAGAACTGGAAACAGGATTTTTTTTAGGTGTTTGACAAACACTGACACCATTTTAAACTCATTCAGAAAACACATCTTGTGTCTCTCCAGTGTGTATATTTGTCGTGGCGCCCGTGTATTGTATTTTTGTGAGACAGTTTGTACGTACTGTGAAGTCCTTATCCAGCTCTGTCCCATCCACACTATAAAAGCCAAAGTGAGTCCACACTTTGGATTTAAACGATGCAAACAGTGCATCTTTGAGTTTAACTTCACTGCTCTAGGCCGACAGATTTTTCTTCTTCTATGACTTAGGCCCAATTTTCAGCCACTCGTGTAAGGAGCGCCCCCTGGAGGACATGTACCACAGTGACTGGACTCACTAAGGAGGAACCATGAAAGATGTTTATAGCAGCTATATTGTAATGATATTAAAAAAAAAAAAAAAAAAAAACAATATGCAGTGAGAGCGCATTGATAATCCATGTTAATATTAAGTATTGCGATAGTTTACTGTATCGATATTTTGTCACACTCCTATTTACCTCCGCCAAGGAGGTTATGTTTTTGCCAGGGTTTGTTTGTTTGTTTGTCTGTCTGTCTGTTTGTCTGTCCGTTAGTGTGCAACATAACTCAAAAAGTTATGGACAGATTTTGATGAAATTTTCAGGGTTTGTTGGAAATGGGATAAGGAAGAAATGATTAAATTTTGGTGGTGATCGGGGGTGGGGGGGCCCACGGGGGGGCCCATTTCCAACAAACCCTGAAAATTTCATCAAAATCTGTCCATAACTTTTGAGTTATGTTGCACACTAACGGACAGACAGACAGACAGACAAACAAACCCTGGCAAAAACATAACCTCCTTGGCGTGGGGGGGCCCACGGGGGGGGGGGGGGGGGGGCACTGATCAGCCTTGGCGGAGGTCTGCGCTCTCCGAGTGCTTCTAGTTTATATTCAGTTAAATGGCTAAAAAAAAAAAAAATTCAAAGTTTGGACGGACTGAACAGACAAAATCTTAATGTGTTGAAAACATTTATGCAAATAATGCAGCCTAACTATATGGTGTTCTACAGTGTATTTGGGTTATTTAATGCTGTGCTCTTACTGGTGTGTCAAATGTTGGTGAGTGTTGGTCAACTGGTCACTCATGTGTTGTGTTTGTGTGGTTGTTTGCAGGGACGTGTCGTCAGTGGAGCTGCTGATGAACAACCACCAGGGCATCAAGGCAGAGATCGACGCCCGCAACGACAGCTTTACGACCTGCATCGAACTGGGAAAAGCACTGCTGGCTAGAAAACACTACGCTTCAGATGAGGTGACAGATCCCCTGTTTTTAGAATATTTAATACTTTAGGACAGAAGTATCAAACTCTGCCAAATCACATGCAGCCTAATACAATTCCAAATGGGCCAGACCAGTAAAATAATCCCATAATAATCTATAAATAATGCCAATTCCAAAATTCCTCTAACTGTTGAAGACTATTTTATTTTCAACCAATGCATTTTAACCCTTAAAGACCCAGTGCTACTTTGGCGTCCACTCACAAAAGATTTTTTTCTCTAAAGCTAAGTTTTCCCAAGTGATTTACTACCATTTATTATATTATCCTCTGCATTTTTTTACTGTCCTATATTTAATTCACTGATGATATAGATTTTCATAAAAGCTTCACGTAAATTCAAAGGTTATAGATCAAAACTGAAGCTGAAGAAAAAGATTAATGATCGTTAACTGAACATAAACCCAGTGTGTCCATCCACTGTCATTGATCCAACTCCATGGATTTTATTGGTGAATCAATGTTGTAGGAGATGACAATGTTTCCACGGTAACTACAGAGCCTCTGAATGTTCAAATGGGTCATATCTGATAACCATAAAAAAGATGAAGAACTGTATTTTACACCAATTATTGACATGTATTGATAGGATTAATGGATCAACAGGTATTAAACAGTTTAGATCAGCAGATGCTTTTGGTCAGAGGTGGACGTTTGGGTCTTTATGGGTTAATATAAGAAATGTAGAAACACTATTTACAACCACTGCTGTTAGAGGTTTTCAGGAGGAGTGAAACATTTCTTCTTGATTTACACACATCTTTCAAACTGATTAGTAAATGAACCTTTGGATGCAGCCTAGAATGTTTCGTCATGATAATGATGATGATAATAAAAATAACAAGTAGTGATTCTTTAATATTAAAGAAATGCAGCCCAGTGTGTGTTGTTCAAGACCAACTACATTCAGAAACTGTCTCTTATGAACTAGACAAACAGTGACCATAAAACTGGATAAAATCGGCAACTGCTGGAAAACTATGAGGTCGTTCAGTATCATAAAGCATCATGTTCACAGACTTGAATGTGAAAATGTCTTTTCATCTCTTTTGTTTTTCTCTCCTCAGATTAAAGAGAAGTTACTACAGTTGACAGACAAGAGAAAAGACATGATTGACAAGTGGGAGGACAGATGGGAGTGGCTTAGATTAGGTGAGATGTTGACCCGGTCACCGGATCGTTGAGTCCTTGTTGAACAGACCAGGTTGACCCCGGTGTGTGTGTTTCAGTGCTGGAGGTGCATCAGTTCTCCCGGGACGCAGGCGTGGCCGAGGCGTGGCTGCTGGGCCAGGAGCCCTACCTGTCCAGCAGGGAGATGGGACAGAGCGTGGACGAGGTGGAGAAGCTCATCAAACGCCACGAGGCCTTCGAGAAGTCGGCCGCCACCTGGGAGGAACGCTTTGCTGCACTGGAGAGGCTGACCACGGTGGGGAATTACACACTCAGATTACACACACTCAGACACACCACAGAAAACATACACACACATAGGGATGTAACGATTACCAGTATAACGATAAACCACGGTAAAATTGCCAATGGTTAGTATTAGCGTTTAAATTCTAATTATCATGATAACCGTGTTTGATTACCGCACTTTTCCAGAGAAAATGCCTATGTAAAGATCTGCTTTTATGTCAAATTCATTCATTCAGTAACACTATTCTTTGTTAACAATATTCTTTGTTAGCTTTAATAACAATCACAGATGTAATGAAGTGTCACATCTTATAATTTTATTTGATTAATCTCAGCCTCACTGTTGGCTGTCCACTTTCCTAATTCCATGATAGAGCTATACTGTTTCTTATTGAAACTTCATATTAAGACATATAACCTGAGAAACACGAGGTGAAAACATTTTTTTTTGTTCTTCGTATTCTTTGTAATGCCTCAAAATCAGATATTGCCATGAAACTTTCAAATGAGACAGAGATGCCAACTTTAGTCACAACAATTTTCTAAAACTGTGGAAATGTGAGCGATGACCAGATGATTATGGTTAAAGGAGCTGCCACCTTTGTCTGTGACTAGGGATGTAACGATTACCGGTATAACACTAAACCGCGGTAAAATTGCCAAAGGCTAGTATTACCATTTAAATTCTAATTATCATGATAACCGTGTTTGATTACCGCACTTTTCCAGAGAAAACGTCTGAGTATAGTTTTAATTTATTACAATTTTAATTTTCTATACCTAATATTTGGAACCAATATTCACTTTTAAAGTCTTTGAAAAGGTTCGTTAAGCATCTGTGTGTTATTTATGCAATAAATTATATACATTTTTCAAATCGGATTTTATATATTTTTTGTGTTTTCTGGCCTTTTGTGTAGATATAGTAGGTTAAAGTGAAAAAAATAATAGACAGATGATATAAATGAAGTTGTGCTGAAAAAACAGATCCCAAACATGGGTATAGTAAACATTTGTTTATATAGTATATAAAGGCAAAATCAAAAGGACTGAAAAACAGCCAAAATAGGTTCAGACCACTAAGGGTTAATATTTGAATGTTTCTGCAACAGAAGGGACATTGTGACTGTTATTTTATTTGGTTTTTTTTGTTGTTTGTTTTTTTCAAAACTTTTTTCAACTTGGTTAAATTATTTCAGTGTATTAGTACTTTTTGAACATTTTGAGCACAATTTCAACAATACTGTAATAATAGTGATAACCGTGATAATTTTGGTCACAATAACCGCGATATGAAATTTTCATATCGTTACATCCCTACATAGACACCTCAGACATACACACACCAGACAGACACACACACACACACACACACACATACACACACCAGACAGACACATACACACAACAGTAACATGAGAACATCCATGTGTTTGTGTCCAGATGGAGTTACTGGAAGTGAGAAGAAGGCAAGAGGAGGAGGAGAGGAGGAGACAACCCCCCACCACTGAGGCTCCGCCCACTGATGCTGCAGCACGGTCAGTCAACACAAAACATCCATTTACATCCAACAAAACCTTCACTTGGTCCAAAGTCTCATTCCTTCACTAGGGAAACGTGTGTTTTTCATGTTGTTGTTTACTTACTCATATTTTCACTAAAATGAGACTCAAACAGTTTAAATTCTAGTTTTATTTATCACTTAAAAAGAAAAAACTAACATTAAAAATACTATATTATACTGAGCTTCAGCTATCAGTTATTAATCAAATAATCTATTTATTTTCTTCAATTTGATAAAATAATTATTTGAAATAGTAAAAATGTGAACAGACATGTCTGAAAATGACTGACAACTTGTCGTTTATTCCAGAACCAGCTGAAACAACAACCACAAAAAGTATAAAAGTAAAAGGATATATAAAAAAAATATCTACACAGAAAAAACAACAGTATAAAAGTGTATATATAAAAACATCTATAGATAGAAACAACAACAGACAAGTCCAGTGACATCTATAAACAATATGTGCACTGCAGTCTTCAGCACATTTGGATCCAACTTATTTACAACTGAACATGGAACTAACGTAGAACTGAAAGAATAAAAACAAATATTTGTAATGTTTGTGTTAAAGCTTCAAACGTTAAAGGAGTAAGTGATGGTTCCAATGTAGAAAAGTGAACATACAGACATTCTCTGCCTTTTTGTCCTCGTCTCTTCTGAGCCACACTCCATGTTGTTTGTGTCGGTCCTGGCGTCATGTGCGACACAATAAGCATCTGTGTGAAACAACAGTGGAACCAATGTTTAGCAACAAAATTAAGGAAACAAAGCTTAGATTCAGGGAAACTGGAATCGAATAATTATGCCCCAATCAATTAATCGTTTCAGCTTTAGATACAATACAGTTTGTATCCAATAACTACAGTACAGAAATCCAGAAAACTGGTTTCAGTTCCTTTAGCATGTTAAGGTGGGTGCAGATGCAGCATATTCTTCTCATTCCTGGTAAAGCAGCTGTTTGTGCTTAAATCTAATGTTTTGGTGTGTTTTTGTGTTTGCAGGGAGGGTGAGCCGGCGTCTCAGAACGGGCTTCCGTCCGATCAGGAGTCACCCAGGGTTAGTTACCGCTCCCCCGCCTACCAGAAATACAGCAGCACCCTGCAGAGCCGCAGGGCCAACGCTGCAACCTAACACAACAACAACTGCACAACGCCCAGCCAGCAGCACACACAGCACACACAGTACAAACAGTACACACAGTACAAACAGTACACACAGCACACACAGTACAAACAGTACACACAGTACAAACAGTACACACAGCACACACAGTACACACAAAGTACATACAGTACACACACGGTACACACGGTGCACACACAGTACACACAGTACACACAGCACAAACAGTACACACAGCACACACAGTACACACAAAGTATATACAGTACACACACAGTACACACATGGTACACACAGTGCACACACAGTACACACAGTGCACACAGTACAAACAGTACACACAGTACAAACAGTACACACAGCACACACAGTACACACAAAGTACATACAGTACACACACAGTACACACACGGTACACACGGTACACACACAGTACACACAGTACACACACAGTACACACAGCACAAACAGTACACACAGTACAAACAGTACACACAGCACACACAGTACACACAAAGTACATACAGTACACACACGGTACACACGGTACACACACAGTACACACAGTACACACACAGTACACACAGTACACACACAGTACACACAGCACACACAGTACACACAGTACACAACACTTGCAAAAAAACCAACTGCAAATTCACGTTGGACACTATCCACCCCATTCTTTTCTAATTTCACACGTTCTTTACCACTAGGAGAGGTGCAGTGCACAGCCTAATGGCACAATTTCAAGTCTTGGATTTTTTTTTTTTTTTTTTCCAAATTTCAGCACAAACTTTTTCAAACCAATTTTTCTGACATTGTTCAAACATTTCTTTTCAAATTTCACACACACGTTCTTTACATGTGCCTTTCTCAAAATTTTTGCTTTTTTTTTTTTTGCAAATGTTTGAAAAGTTTTTGAAAAGATTGAAAGTTAAGACTCAAAATGAATCCCTGGGTGTCCAGGACATCAGTGAACAGGAGTGTTGTGTGACCCGGTGGAGGTATTAGTAAGCTCTGCCTACTTTTTCACTTGTTCCTAATAACTCTGTTTCACATTATTATTTACAAATGACCACCCTCAAAAACCAATGGATATTACACTAACAAAGCACTAATCATTTCATCACAGCCTTTAGTTTATCTGTAGCACATGTTTTTCCTTGTTTTTCCACAAAATCAAATCAGTATGTCCTTGGTCAGTTTTTTTAGATGAGTTTCCATTGATCAGATTCCTCTCAATATAGTGAGAGTTTCTGCAACAGCATCTCGTGGACATTAAAGAAGATGCAGCTTAAAACTTTACGAAATGTTAAAAGGTCTGGTTTCATCACCCAGTTGCTTTTATGTGATCCTCTCTGGTTATGATTATTTTGCACAAGAATTTTTCATTCAATTAATGAAACTGTTGATACAATGTCAACACGAACCTTTTTACTAAAAATGAGTAAATGAAGTGAATATGGGAAAGAAAATCTTGTTAAAGCTGAGAAACTTAATTTAATATTCACAACAGAAATCTGTTTCAGATCAATTATTTTAGTTTTTGTAATTAAATATTAAAAATCATCATACTTTTGATCAAATTTGGGATCAATTACACTCTTTAGCTTATATCCATGTCTTAGAGTTGACTTATCACGTCTGGGACCACAGTTTTTATTTTGTAATGATTCAAAATGGTGCTTTATTCCTTTAAACAGAGATTATTTCAACAGTGTCATGTTTTGAGGTTTGATGGTATGAGTGTGAATTCCTCCGTGGTGTTTGGGACTAAAGACACACTAGACAACTTTATTCATTCCCACCTTCATGTTTTTCTTCCTTTTGTCTCTCAGCTCAACACTCCCATCATCATCTCCCCTCAACTTTTAATGTTTCTTCTAGTTTACGTCATCATTTATAAACTCACTCTGTGGAACATGAACACCTGACAATGTTACTACATCAGATATTTACCACAATAGGGCAAACCCTTAACATAAAGCAGCATATCATCAGCATATCAAGAACTTTATTCTCTAATACACAGGTAATACAAATAATCTATGACAATTAGTTATTACAGTAAAACTGATCATATTATTGTTATTCCAAATGTTAGTCTCCTAAATGGGCTGCAGTAATAAGAAATGTCTTATTCTTTCTGTCTTAAAATAAAGCTAATTATAAGGTCCCTAGTGTTTAGGTTCATTATTAACTTCCCTTTGAGAATTTGTAAATTAATTAAGTTATGTTATTTATTGAAAAACATACACTCACACTGTCTTGAGGGGAAATTTTATATTTTGCCCAAAACTGTTAAAAATATTTATTATTAATCTTTTGAATAGACATATATGTAAAACAGGCTCATATGGACCTGGCCCAGGTTTGTCCACATTCATCACATCAACACATCATCAATAATCACTCATATCAATACTACCCTCATCAATAACTACATATTCTCACAACTCATCATGAATTTTTTCATGCTAAAAAAAATTGTTTGGACAGAGATTAAATTACTGTAGATGTACCCGAAAATCATTAATGTTACTGTCAATTAGAAGAAATAAAAATGAAAGCTCTACTTTAACAATTTTTAAAACTTTAATAGTGAAATAATACAATGATGCACAGAAGTAAATTAACTAATGACTGAAACATTTCACCAAAGTTCTTCGTTCGAGTTATTACACACATTCATTTATTCTTATTTTTTCACACATTAGATTCACACACATACTCTTCTTATATATGCTCTTACATTTTTTTATACACAGTATATAAAACACCTAAAACACACATTGAAGGTAGTTTTATTTGTTTGTAGAGTTTACAAAGTAGAAATAGTAAAAATTACAGAAAATACTTAAATACATGTAAAAGACGATATTCCATTAGTAATATTAATGTCCACACTAAATGAATGAATGAATGGAAAAAGTAATTCTTTAATAATCCTAATATCTGGCACAAATATAATGTAACACAGAAGACGTAAATGACTGAAATTTGGCCAAAAAAGTAAAAGCAAATTAATAATGATGTAGAGCTTTGATTTACAGTTTAAAATATATAATCTGTGCAATGAGTTTTCAGAATTTTTTGGAAAAATAAAATAACGCTTTTCATTCACATAATCATTGTCATTCTGTGTATTGAGTATCATCAAACCTTCACACATATTCCTCAGCTTTATATAAAACTGGTGTAAAATTAGGACAGAAGTGTGTGTGGTCGTTATATCATTATATTTGACATCACCACCAGTCCACATGACACTGAATCAACTCATTATTGTGTTACTGTTTTGTATTATCATGATTCTCAGCCTGTTCTCATGGTTTATGTCATTCAATGTCTTGGTTTCTGTTGCATGTTATTCCCTGACTAACACACATTCCCAATAAACCCGACCAATCAGAGCCCATGACCCATCCTGGTTTGTCTGTCCATGTTGTTTTCATTTACAGTTGTGTCTTCTTTTAAAGTGTTTCTTATGCTGTTAACATTATTAATATTGTAGCTGTTTTTCCTCTCATTTTTCTGTCATTATTTTTTCTTATTTCATGTTCTTCAGTTTTCATCCTGGGGCTGTAGACGTATTATTTCATTTTCACATTAACAATGATTGGATAACTAGTTTGTAAACCAATATATCACACAAGTTAATTATTTCTGTATTTAATGATAATGTTGGAGTTGGAGGCAGTAAGTTCTGTTTAGTGATTTGTTAAAATAGCAAGACTGTCATGTCCGGATAGGAAAAAGAACAGTTAGATATACAGTAGGTCTGACCTACATGAACAGCATTTATACATGATATTTGATAGATTCTCCTGCTATCTGTTAACCTCCTCAGACCCAGCTATGGGTTTTCTGTACACATTTGTGGACAAGAGTTTCACAACTTTATACAAAAAAAAAAGAAAACTGTCCACCACAAAGGACATTCCATAAAAATTTTCAAAACTGCATCTGAAAAAACTGTTGCATCATGATGTTTCCAATATAGGCACTTATTTAATAAAAACAAAAAAAAGCTGGTACTTTGCTGACATTTCCTGGGTCTCAGGAGGTTAAGGTTTGTTATATGTAGCGTTACTACAGTTCTTGGTATTTTTTTTAGCAACTTCTCCTGCAGTTCTACACATAAAAAAAGCTCGACAGCTAATAAGACTAAATAATAACTTCCAAATTGGATAAAAACATAGATGAAAATAGGTGGCATGAAATCACTTCCTCTCACTTTGGAAAGTTTTGCCTCTAAGGAAACATTTACTGGACTCGAAGTTCACAATCATCACAGAGAGGACAGAGGGAACTGTTTTACAGCCACCTTTACCAAGTGCTGCAGAAATGAAGTATTATTGGGAGTTTAGGGATGTAACGATATGAAAATTTCATATCACGGTTATCATCATTATCGTGGTATTGTTGAAATTGTGCTCAAAATGTTCAAAAAGTACAAATACACACACCGAAATAATTTAACCAAGTTGTAATTTGAAAAAAAAACAACAAAAACAAAAAAAACATAAAATAATTGGCACCATGTCCCTTCTGTTGCAGAAACGTGGTCTGAGCCTATTTTGGCCGTTTTTCAGTCCTTTTGATTTTGCCTTTATATACTATATAAACAAATGTTTACTATACCCATGTTTGGTATATTTTTTTCAACACAACTTCATCTATCTCATCTGCCTGTTATTTTTTCACTTTAACCTACTATAAAAACATAAAAGGACAGAAAACACACAAAAAAATTTTTTTTAAATCCGATTTGAAAAATGTATATAATTTATTGCATAAATAACACACAGATGCATAATGAGCCTTTTCAAAGACTTTAAAAGTGAATATTTGTTCCAAATATTAGGTATATAAAATTAAAATTGTAATAAATTAAAACTATACTCAAATATTTGACGTAAAAGCAGATCTTTACATAGGCGTTTTCTCCGGAAAAGTGCAGTAATCAAACACATTCTAATTATAATTAGAATTTAAACGGTAATACTAACCATTGGCAATTTTACCGCAGTTTATCGTTATACCGGTAATCGTTACATCCCTATGTGAGTTCCTGCTTAAGTTAGTATTACACTGGTAGTCAGTTGGTGTCAGCTGAAGACTGTTGGAGGCAGGGTGGTGGTGGGGGGGGGTGTGTCCGTCCTGGCTGGCAACATAAGAATGGATTTTAATATTAGTAATTACAAGTAATGTAACCTAGGTAGCGCCACTCTACTCCTAAGTCGTCTTCTTTGTAAAATGGGAAAATGAATTGCATAACATTATGTATTTTTCTCAGTGCCAATTGATGATATCTTTGGAGTCCCAATCATAATTTTGGGAAAGGTAGAAAATTGAAGGTACAATATGAAGTGAACTTGTTCCTGGTTTTAGAGTTTCCTGCAGCACTACTGTACATAAGAATTTTCAGCAGTGGTCCAAACGGCCTCTTATTGGATCAGTACAAGCTCCCATAAAACCTTTCTACCACAGGGTAGGTTCTTACTGTCGTCCACACCCACAGAATCACACTTTAACCCTCCCACCATAACGTCAGACCTCCAAGACACCAATAAAATGTGCCATGATTGGCTACGCTCCGGCCAAGCGCTCAGTAAAACCTCCTGGGATCGGTCCAGCTTCTCAGACAGTGTCCACCACTGGTCCATCTGCAGAGGAGCTCAGTACCAGGGTAATGAAGCATCCGCTTGGAGTGGGTGTGGTGTGGAAAAATAAAACCTTGACTTGGCCAATCTTCCCTCACAGATACTGAAACCCAGTAATGATCCAAACAATTTGGGTGATAATTGTTTGAGATTTCTTTGTTTGCTTCTCCTCTTGTCTGTCTTCACACCGTTCACCATGATGTGTGTTATTGTGGTGTTTTGATTGAATATGCATGTCCCAAAACCTGTAATCAGTGCATGATCAAGCTGTGTTGGCTATTCCAATGTTTTTAATGAGAACTGAGCAACTAAAACACTTAAAAATGCAAAGGCTGGTGACTCAGTGGCTTGATGGAGCTCATGATTCTGTTCAAGTTTTGTTTCAGGAGTGGCGACTGGAGAGGGAGAAGGCTGGAGTGGTTTTATAAAAACAAGACACATTTACGGATCAGTCCAGTGATTTTCTGCATTTATCATCAGTAGATGCTATAAAGACTAATGCCATCAATGAACTAATCCAGATGATCTTATCTGTCGATCTGGATCCAAATTAGCTTCTGATTGTGCTCTGCATGCAGCTCATAACTGATTCACAGCTTCTGTGTGTCTGAGACAAACTGGATTAAAACCGTCTCTACAGTATTGGGCAGATCCACGTGTCCTCAGTTGGTCCCACGAGTCTTAACAGTCCTCTCTGTTTCCAGGACAACGTGGAGGGGGGCGAGGTGGTGAATGGGGTGTCGGAGCCCAGCCCTGCAGGGTCCCCCGGGGCGTCTCGTAAGGCCAAAGCCAGCCAGGCGGCGACCCTGCCGGCCAAGAGCCAGCAGGACACGCCCACATCACAACTGGAGGGCTTCCTGCACCGCAAACATGAGTGGGAGGGGCATAACAAGAAGGCTTCAAGCAGGTAAGACCACCTGGCATGGAAATAACCTTAGGTTTTGGTAACGCACTTCATTATACATGTAGGGAAATTCAGTCACTGCATTTTATCATCATGAAACACACAGCACCTAGCATTAGCATGAGCAGGTAGCATTAACAGCATTAATTAGCATCTACATCATAAAAGGGAAGTGGACTCTGTGTGTGTGTGTGTGTGTGTGTGTGTGTGTCTCAGGCATCACACTAAATCCGTACAGAGCTGACTGCTGCAGTTTGTCATACTTATGTATTTTTGGTCAAGAAACAGACTAATGAAAACAGCAAGATGATAAGACCAATATTTTGGGACATATTAGTAATTTTGGAATACAATAGCTTTACAATCACGTTGCTATGCCCAGAATCATGGAATCATCATTGAAGTGGGTTACCTAGTAACAGATAAACAATAGGGCCATGGTTTCAAATTTCCTGTGCAGAAACCAACATGCCAGCTGAGAGGTTATTCAACTGAAAATACCAGTGGAATTTACCAAGAAAATAAAGAAATAGGGATGCACTGATACCACTTTTTTCCAGACCGAGTACTATTACTTACATTTGAGTACTTGCCGATACCGAGTACCGATATGAGTATTTAATAATCCCATTCCAGTTGTTCGTTCCTTTTGTAAATGTGCTTTATTGTCGTTGTCATTAGTCTGACTGGAACAAAGTGCTGCTACTGACATTTAATGTGTTGGAATGAGCGTTTGTCAGTTAATCCACCAGGGGGCGCCGCTCTGAGTTAACCATACTGGACAAATACCACGAAGAAGAGGAAAGTTTAATGAAGAAGAAGAAAGTCAGTAATAACAAACATGGAGACGACAGAGGAAACACTAATGTGATACTAATGTTCAGCGTTTTCTCTGGTAAGGTTTAAAAGTTTAGCTTCAGCAGGAAGAGAAAAGAGAAATATAAGACAGAGGTTTGGTTTTCACTTCCACTGGCGGTGGTCCGCACTGCTCCGTACCCCCATAGTATTATCAGTAGGATGTAAACCGGTCCAGCCCTGGGTAGTTGTCCTAAATGTGTCAGTAGTTTTTCTCTAACTCCCACAGTGGCTCTTTGAACAGATCCTCTACCTCCACGGTTCTGCTGGTATTCTCCGTCTGGGTACTCATCCTCCATCACCTGGAAAACAGATGGAATGTACGCAGAGGACGGACAGAACGCTGCATCTGTATCTGTCTGTGTCTGGAACAGTACTGTCAGTCAGCCTTACTTTTATCACCGTCATTTATTTGGTTCAGTCTCCACACTCTTCACACATTATTCCTCCTCCTCGTACCTGCTGCACTGAACTGGGAATGTCACACGGCCGTAAGTGGTATTGGTGCATTTGTATCGGATTACTTTTACGAGTACATGTACACACACTGAGTTTCGGAGCTGATGCCCAATAGTGGTATCAGATCAGTGCATCCCTATAAAGAAAGTAAAGGGCTGAGCTGGATCAGAGGATCTAGAACCCGTAGTTCCCCACAGGTCAGCGCACTAGTTAGCATTAACAGGTAAACTGATCACAGAAAGGCGCCGCTCAGACTCAAACCCAGAACTTTGTTGCTGTGAAGTGCAAGTGCTAACCATGCTGACATTCAGGTTTTGTACATTTTCAGGTTGTTTTGAAATTTGCATATCATTTCAATAATTTCACAGGTTTCACAAATCGTAACAGAAGTAAAACACTGGAGATGACTGGGTTCATCATGTGTTTGGTTTGATGACTGTTTTTGTGTCTGTGCAGGTCATGGCACAACGTGTACTGTGTGATCAACCAGCAGGAGATGGGATTCTATAAGGACCAGAAAAGCGCCAGTCAGGGGATCCCCTACCACAGCGAGATCCCCATCAGCCTCAAGGACGCCGTATGTGAGGTGGCCACAGACTACAAGAAGAAGAAACACGTCTTTAAGCTCAAGTGAGTGTTCTGTGGCTGGAGACGCTCCTTTCCCTCCATGATCAACTAGTGTCAGATGTCTGGGATGTAAATAAATACTCACAGGGTTTATTCAATACTGTTTTAACAGAATCACTGACGGGAACGAGTATCTCTTCCAAGCCAAAGATGATGTAAGTACAAAAATGTGCAATATGGACTTTTAAATGTTCCTACGTTAACCCTCTAAGGCAAGGCTGTCAGACTCATTTTAGTTCAGTTCCACATTCAGCCCAATGCGATCTCAAGTGGGCCGGACCAGTAAAATAATAACAGTAAAAAAAGTCAAATAAAATTATGATAATGTTAACATCTACAAAAATTGGAATAACATGAACAACTGGAAATAACTGCAATTTTAACAATATTCTGCCTCAGATTATCAGTTTATCATTCACACGTGCATTACAACTTACATTACAATTACAAATACACAAAACATTTAATAACAGGCAGAATATTAGTAAAACTGCATTTACTTATCTGAAGACATTTAAGGTTATTCACATTTTTTGTAAAATAACAGCTTTTTAATATAAACATTTTCATGTAATTTTACTTTTTTAAACTAAAACAATGAGAAAATGTGCTGTTTTCATTATTTATAGATTTAATATGATAGTATTTTACTGGTCTGACCTACTTGGTATCTAATTGGTCTGTATGTGGAATCTGAATTAAAATAACTTTGACATCTGCAATTGTTAATATCTTCAGTGTAATTTTTGTATTTCACAAATCCATCCTATGGGCCAGATTGTATCCTTTGGCGGGCTGGATTTGGCCCCCAGGCCTCATGTTTGACACCTGTGCTCTAAGGTTTTTGTCCCCCCCCTGCCCGCCCGCCCCACAGGGTGGAGGTATACAGGGTGGGGAAGCAAAATTTACAATGAACATTTAATTGTTTTTTCTCAGCAGGCACTACATCAATTGTTTTGAACCCAAACATATACTGATGTCATAATCATACCTAACACTATTATCCATACCTTTTCAGAAACTTTTGCCCATATGAGTAATCAGGAAAGCAAACGTCAAAGAGTGTGTGATTTGCTGAATGCACTCGTCACACCAAAGGAGATTTCAAAAATAGTTGGAGTGTCCATAAAGACTGTTTATAATGGAAAGAAGAGAATGACTATGAGCAAAACTATTACCAGAAAGTCTGGAAGATACTATTAAAGAAGAATGGGAGAAGTTGTCACCCCAATATTTGAGGAACACTTGCACAAGTTTCAGGAAGCGTGTGAAGGCAGTTATTGAGAAAGAAGGAGGACACAGAATAAAACATTTTCTATTATGGACATTTTCTTGTGGCAAATAAATTCTCATGACTTTCAATAAACTAATTGGTCATACACTGTCTTTCAATCCCTGCCTCAAAATATTGTACATTTTGCTTCCCCACCCTGCAGAGATATACCAGGAATTCCATCGGTCTGTCAGAGACTTTAGTCCAACCCATTTTTCAGACACTGTTGACCCGATGCTTTGGACACATGTTCTGTGTGCCGTCCTCTGAATTAGTGCATTTTTTACACATTTTTGAAAAGGTTGAAAATCAAATCTGGAAATAAACCCCTGTGTAGGCAGGGTATAAGTGAGCAGGAGGGGCAAAGTATTGTGCAGCTGGGCGTGGTATTAGTAAGCTCCGCCTACTTTTTCACTTGTTTTATTGTTCTTGTTTATAGTCTTTGCGTGTAGTTTATTTATGTTTATGTAATTATTGATGTGATGTGTATAGGGATGTAACGATTACCGGTATAATAATAAACCGCAGTAAAATTGCAGACGGTTAGTATTACCGTTTAAATTCTAATTATTATGATAACTGTGTGTGATTGCTGCACTTTTAGGGGAAAAAACCCTATGGAAAGATCTGCTTTTATATCACATATTTGAGTATAGTTTTTATTTATTACAATTTTGATTTTCTATACCTAATATTTGGAACCAATATTCACTTTTAAAGTCTTTGAAAAGGTTCGTTAAGCATCTGTGTGTTATTTATGCAATAAATTATATTCATTTTTCAAATCAGATTTTATATATTTTTTTGTGTTTCCTGTCTTTTTATGTTTATACAGGGTGTTTAAAAAAAAAAAGTATACACTCAGAAAAATGCGTAAAAAATGAAAGTTCCATAAGTTTCAGAAAATATCTATACGGTTATTGATAGACCAAGGTCTCATGCTTTCATTACTACAATGGCAGGTATCAGCCATACCACGTGAGTGAGCACGGTCCTTGTACTTAACTGGGATAGAAAATGGCTTGCGCACAGATATGAGAGGATTAAAACAAGATCAGACACCACAATTGGAAAGCTTAGGCAGGTGCTTTAATGCTGTGTAATTTACAAGAAAATTCAGAATTCCAGAAGCCTCCAAACTTTGCACCCAGGCTGTCCCTTCCTTCACTCAAACAGCAAGTCCTTGCACGTCTGGTTCTGATCGTAGTCCATGCCAAAGAACGCAGGCCATGGTTCATTGATTTGTCAAAGAAGACACAGCCACAGTCCATTTCAATTTGCCCTTAGCTCTCCACAGGCCTAAAATGGACTGTGGTCTGACAAATGTAAACAGTGCTTCGTAGCTTCCCAGAAATTTACATAGTCATGCCTGGATGGCTCAACCTGGGTGCAAAGTTTGGAGGCTTCTGGAAGACAAAGGGTTAACTGAATTTTCTTGTAAATTACACAGCATTAAAGCACCTGCCTAAGCTTTCCAATTGTGGTGTCTGATCTTGTTCTAACCCTCTCATATCTGTGCGCAAGCCATTTTCTATCCCAATTAAGTGCAAGGACCATGCTCACTCACATGGTATGGCTGATACCTGCCATTGTGGTAATGAAAGCAGGAGACCTTGGTCTATCAATAACCATATAGATATTTTCTGAAACTTATGAAATTTTCATTTTTTAGGCATTTTTCTGAGTGTATACTTTTTTTTGAAACACCCTGTATAGCAGGTTAATGTGAAAAAATAATAGGCAGATGATATAAATGAAGTTGCGCTGAAAAAACAGATCCCAAACATGGCTATAGTAAACATTTGTTTCTATAGTATATAAAGGCCAAATCAAAAGGACTGAAAAACAGACAAAATAGGCTCAGACCACTAAGGGTTAATACTAGAATGTTTCTGCAACAGAAGGGACATTGTACCAGTTATTTTATTTGTTTTTGTTTTGGTTTGTTTTTTTCAAAATACAACTTGGTTAAATTCTTTCAGTGTGTGTATCAGTACTTTTGAACATTTTGAGCACAATTTCAACAATACCGCGATAATAATGATAACCGTGATAATTTTGGTCACAATAACCGTGATACAAAATTTTCATATCGTTACATCCCTAGATGTGTGTTTTACTCATGTTAGGATTGGTGTTAAATGCTTAACATGCTTTCAGTTTATTTATTTTCATTATTATTTTCTCTATTTTTTATTGTGTTATTTTTATCTGTATTCCAGATTTTAGTGGAGTTATTTTTCTGAATCGTTTGTATTTTGATTTTTCGTATTTTTATTAGATTTTTAGTATTCTCTTTTTGTGTTTAGATTATTTTATTCTGCGTTCCTATTAATTATTTTCATGTAAGCGTCAGTGTATTATCTGATTTAATTGTATTTATTGCTTTTTTGTTGTTGCCTTTCGTCATGGTTTATTTTCTACTGTTGGCTCTTTTTTAAGTTTTGGACCTGGAACTATTTTCTACTTGTTCTGCTGTGATGCATCTCTGTCTTCATCGTCTGCGTCCACAGGAGGAGATGAACACATGGATCTCGGCCATAACGTCCGCCAAGTCGGGCGAGAAATCGGACGTGACGCCCAGCAGCCATAGCACGCCGGCACCGGGCGCACGTGCTCAGACGCTGCCGGCCTCCGTCGCCACGGCAACAGCAGAGTCAAGCCCGGGGAAAAGAGAGAAAGACAAGGAGAAACGCTTCAGTCTATTCAGCAAGAAGAAATAGACGCTCTTCCTTCCCTCCCTCCTCCTCCTCCTCCTCCTCCTCCTTCATCCTCCCTCTGGTGCTGTTTGGGCTCCTCCCTCATTTCTGATCGGGCTTCGGTCAAATGTTTGATGATGTCCGCGTCTACCGACCCCAGCTCTGATCTAGAGTCCACTTGTAGCATCTGATACTGTCGTAAAATCTAATCAAGTTAACGTAGAACTAAATTTGACCGTGATTTGGCGTCTTACACAATTAACCTTTAAAAACATAATACCTCTGTTTAATGGTGAAAAGGCTGCGTGCGACCAGATGTCATTCATATTTGGACTTGTTCAACAGTTGCCTATACTTTCGATGTCACCGCGTCACAGGAAAATCTCCCAAACAGCTCCTCTTCCTTTCTTCCTTCCTCCCTCCTCCCTCTTCTTCCTCTTCCTCCTCTTCCTCTTTGAAAAGCGTGACTCCAGCATGAAGCTCCGAGCCAAAACTCTCCACTCTGTGCCTATCAACCGTCCGGCTCAGAGCGACAGTAACTACCACCTCCTGTATCCTCTGTTCAGTTTTTGTAAGATAAGGAGCAGGAAAAACCGATGGGGAAAAAAAAAAAAAAAGATCTGATTTAGGAAAAATATTAATGGGGTCTGCAAACGCTTCAGGCAGCTGCTGTCATCTAAGAAAACCCAGAGTTTGCCGCTGAACAACAACACCACGTAGAGGAGTTCCCAGAATATCCCACTTATTATCTTTAATGCTATTATTTGTGTTTTCTATCTCCTCTTGTGTTTTCTGCTTTCTCATCACCCCGCCTACTACTATTACTACTACTACTGCCTTTGTGGGTTTGTGTTTACGCTCCCTGCAGACGCCTCAGTTTTTGTTACTTTTCTTGTTTTGTTTCGGTTTGTTCTTCTTTTCTTTTATTTCACAGTTGTAGGTAGTTTCGTTTAGGGTCCATCCTCAGTTTTTTGCGAGGCCTTGTCTTTGCAAGATGACGTGTATCCCTCTGTAGTAGGGAAACCTGAGAGCACAGCAGGGTAAACCTCTGAAAATCACACCTACAATTTGAGATCCAGTGTCAGAAAATAGATTAAAAAAAAAAAAAGTCTGAAGGCATGTTGTAAAAATTGCTAAAGGTTCTGAAAATGGTGAATGTTCAAGAGCAGAAACTTAACCTAAAGTACAACACAACTTCTGCTTTTGGGAAACAACCCTAGTTATGCACTGAATTATTTTCTGTCACCATAGTAACCACCAGTAAAAGGACAACTGCAGTTATTCGCTTTGATTTTGGTGCTGTCTAATTCCTGAAGCATCACTTGTAAACCAAGGTGTGGCTGTCATTTGGAGCATTACCCTGCAGTGTTTTGAACTGTATGTATAACTTGTGTATAACAAACTGTTAAAAAATAAACCTGTGTTTAATTTCACTTATTATTACTGCTACTAATAAGACCTACCAACCGTAATAAGCTTCATTTGACTATAACTCTCTTTACAAAAACAACCTAACAATATGTACACTTAACAAATCTGAATGAAGGCGTCGCTGAGTTCGCCTCAGCGGAGAATAAATAAACTAAGACCAGTAAGAATGTTCGATAACTTTAAAGCATCCAGTAAGGTTTATTTTTACTGTCTTTTACGTATTTGAAACATTTACTTCTGCCCATAGTTACTTGGAAAAATGTTTTGTTTCCTCCTGTATGTATTTTCTGTTCCACAGTTAAGCTATGTCTAAGGTTTATTTAGTCCAACAAGTATGGAGACGTAGATGTACTATAAAAACAAAAATTACTTTCAAGCATTGCTGTTTAAATGGAAAAGTTGGTTCTAAAAAGCATTTACTGGAAGTGAGTCGTGTAATGATAATGGTCGCTTGCTTGTTGGCTTCAGCACTCCATGTTGAAGATTATTAGACTTTTGCCACCAGCGGCTGCAGTGAAGGCTGTTCAGTTTCTTCTAATGTTGGAGCCTTTGGTGACCAAACCAGGAGCACCAGTGGAAGACAAAGCCCAGTCTGATCAAATATGTGGGTGTTTTTCATCTGCAGCGTATGTTAGGTCAGACCTACGTTTACTGTTATGCAAAACTGAAATATGTAGAAAACATTTATATTTTGACCAAACCTTAAGTCTGGATTTAAGTCTTTGCAATAAGGTTGAAAAAATTAGAACACTGCTGTTCATGTTATTCGAACATTTTAATGCTGTTAGTTTTGGCATTAATAGACTTCCACACAAGTGGAAGGAAAAACACATGGACACTCAGATTAAAATATGGTTCATTTTTTATCTGAACTTGGTGTTGGTCCAGTGAGTAGGGCTGTGTATCGACAAGAATCTGGTGATACGATACAAATCACAATACGACGATCACCATACGATACATCATGATACTGTTAAAAAGGCAATTTTTCGTTTGTTTCTTTTTTTAAATGATTATTTCCTTGAAGAATTGAATTACACCAGAAATCTGCACAAATACTAAACACATTTTTATTTGATCAGAACAGGATCTAATGTTCCATCACCAAATGTTCCTGTGTTCAGACTTAAATTCTGTTTTACAGACATTCCAGTTTCAGATCCTGTTCAAATGTTCAAATTCTATTAGTTCACAACTAACATCAGAACAGGATTTGAGTTCAATCACAAGAGTTAAATAATAATGAATGAAATATAAACAAAAAACAAAAATGAACCTCCACAATATGTGCATTTGAATAAATACCTAAAAATATCGATCCAGTACTTTTTAATATCGATACGGTATTGTGAAATGAAATATTGTGATACATTGCAGAAGCGTTATTTTCTTACAGCCCTGCCAGTGAGGCTTCAGTTCAGTCTGAAACATTTCAGGTTCTGCAGCCGTTTCAAACATGATGTTGGGTTTTATTTAGTAGAAAGTTCATGGATCTTCAGTTACTAAAATAATAAACAAAGAACACGTTAAATGGAAGTCCACGTTGTAACCCCCGTGAAACGGCAAACAAGATCTGGATGAAAAAAACAGAACCAGTAGATTTCCAGTGTTCCCGTGAATGAGAACAGGTACAGATGTCCACACAGTTCGGTCACCCACAGACTCCAGACTGGGTTTTGTTTTCTGCTCAAAGACTTTACAGGAACTGAAACCCTTCACTGGGTGGCTGGCTCCTGTTACTTTTTTCTTTTCGCTCCATTCTCTGGCGATTTGATCAATATAGTGTGCATTCCTCTGTCACTGTAACCATAGTAACAAGATATTCATATTGCACAATCAAAAATGCCACGATGGGGGGTGGGCGGGTAGACGGGGGGGTTGTGGGTGGGTGTGGGCGGGGCCTGGGTTTGTAGGTCAGGTAGTTGGTGTGATGTGGACCAGGGGTCACTGCTAGTCGGATCTGCACCTGTAGACTTCCCCCTCTCTGTTACATATGTGCAAAAAGCCATTAAAATGCTTTTAAAACGAACCAAACGCGTCGTTGTCTTGACTGTGACGTTGAATCGCCTGAATCACCAACTACGCTTTTATTAAAGCCACTGAGGCCAGGGCATCAAACTCATTCTGGTTCAGTTCTGTATTCAGCCCAGTTTGATCTGCAGCGGGCCGGACCAGTCAAATAATGACTGAATAACCTGGAAATAATGACAACTCCAAGTTTTTCCTTTGTGTTTTAGTACAAAAAAAACCAATTACATTATGAAAATATTTACATTTTACAAAAAAGATGTGAATAACCTGAAAAAACAAATTTCATTTGAAAAATTTGTGCAATTTTAACAATATTATGCCTCAACTTATTTATACACTAAAAAATCTTTTAAAAATGAAAAAAAATGGTAATTTTCCGGCAGCAGGGGTGCTGAAAAAATACTGTAAAATAATGAAAGATAACATCTCATAAAAATACGGTAATTTTCCATAATTAAAATACAGTTTTTGCCCTAACTTTGCATGAGATTTTGCATATTTTTTTGACTTTTTAAAGTTTAATAAAGAATATTTACATGTATTAAAACAATCCAATTCCCTATATATATATATATATATATATATATATATATATATATATATATATATATATATATATATATATATATATATATAGATATAAAATTTTCAGTGAGACTCAGTTGTCCAATCCACTGATAAAAACTGTATTTGGACAGTTTATCAGTGCTTATACATGTTATACATTCACAAAAATACATTTATTCAACATTTTTGTTGTGAAACCTCCTGTAATTACACAAGATATTTGTCAATTAAACAAGTCTATTTAAACTTACAGAACAAATACTTCTCTAACGGTTAATTGTCAGTAATTTTATCTCGTTTTTTTTTTTTTTTTTTTTTTTTTTTTTTTTTACAGTATTAAACTTTAACAGTTTAATGTCATAAATAGAAAAGAAATATTTGTGAAATTATGATACATTTGCAAATGTATTTTAACTATTTTTCTGTGAAAAAAGAAAAAATTTCTTTTAAAAAATGGATTTTTTTTTGGTTATTCACAGTTACAGTTTTTTCCTGTTATTTTACATTTGACATGTAAAATCACAGTCTTTTTGTCATTTCATTGATATTTTCCTGTATTTTAAAAATACAGGAAAAATCTGTAAAATAAACAGTGAAAATTCTGTCAAATTACAGATGTTTTTTTTGTTTTTTTTTACAGTGTACATGTACATTTACACAGTGTTCCATAAACATTTGGGAACAGGCAGAATATTGTTCAAATTTTGGAGTTTGGAACAAAAATTTGAACAATCTCTCCAATATTCCAT
Organism: Sphaeramia orbicularis; assembly: GCF_902148855.1. Classification (NCBI taxonomy): domain Eukaryota; kingdom Metazoa; phylum Chordata; class Actinopteri; order Kurtiformes; family Apogonidae; genus Sphaeramia; species Sphaeramia orbicularis. Next base: position 53,586,701 of record NC_043971.1, read on the forward strand.
CTGTTATTCTGAACACAACTGCAGATCCCAGTGGATCCATAAATGCACCAAACATTTAGGAACAGGCAGAATATTGTTCAAATTGCACATTTCAGGTTGTTCATCTGTGTTTTTATTTATGTATTTATTTGCATTTTATTGTGAAAAAATAGTTTTGTAAATGTAAATATTTTCACAGTGTGATTTTTTTTTTTTTCACTCAAATTTTTTCCACATAATTTTTCCCAAAGAACATTTGCAGTTGTCATTCTTTCTGGGTTATTGTGTTGTTCTTTTGACTGTAGATCACACTGGTCTGTATGTGGAACCTGAACCAAAAGGATTTGGAAAACCTGGACTGTTCAGGTTCAGTTCTGCACTTTCATCCTGCAGGGCCGGAATGGAACCTTTGGTGGTGGTGGTGGTGGTGGGGGGGGGGGGGGGGGTGACTTCCTGCAGGTCTCATAAACTCCTCCCTGAACTACTACTTCTTTTTCCTTTCATTTCCTCGTCCTCGGTCGTTGCTCCTGTTCTCTGCATCTGAAGGTCAAGTTCACCTCTTTCATTTTAATGGCTCTTTAACCCTTTCATGCATGAATTATGAGAACCTTAGTCAATATTTTTTTCTTGAGTGTTTTTGTTCCTCTTTAGGCATGAAAAAAACAATGCAATTGTTTTTTTGTTTTTTTTTATTGAACCTATTTTTTTTAGTCACAAAAATGTCCACGCAGTTGGACACCATGCATTTAATTTTTAAAGCAAAGAAACATTTATTAAAAAATCATCATCAGAAAGTGATAAACTGTGTGAAAACTATGAAATAAAAACATTTTTAATGCCGCTAAGTGCTAAGTTGCTACTGTTTTCTCACATTTGATTACACTCTAATATTAGTTATTACTCATTTCATGGAGATGAAATCCTCCTGAGACCCAGGAAATGGACAGTTGTAGCTTTTTTACATTAAAAAATTGTCTTGATTGGAAAATGCATACCGCAACAGTTTCTTCAGATACATTTTTAAAATAATTTTTATTTATTGATTGATTTTTTTAAATGGAATGTCCTTTGTAATGGACAGAATTTTTTGTGTAAAACTGTCAAACTTTTGTCCCCTACAGAGGACAACATGCATTACTGGGTCTCAGGAGGATATGCGAAAAAAAAAAAAAAAAAAAAGTTAATTACAGTCTAACAACAATTAGCTATTGATTTCCACTCAAACATGTCAGTGCAGATCAGTTTGATCTAGAACAGGACGGTTACAGTAATGGTGTGAACTGCAGTGTTTTGGATGGTGCAGAAGTGTCCACTGTGTCGGCTCATATGGAACTGAAATGTCGTGCACAAGTTGTGCACAAGTGAGAAACTGACAAACGAAGCTTCGCCCTCTGTCAGAAGTCAGTTCTACCTAATACAGAAAATCAGTCTAACTTATAGAGGCTGTGCTAAGCTTACATGGGATTGGTTAATATAAAATATGACGTATGATGCTGTTGCTAAGTAAAAGAAAGAATGTCAGATGGACACAGGACAGAATGGAAGACCTTGGAGTCATTCTGGGAAGTTAGGGAAAGTAACTCTGTTGAATTCCAGAACTGAGAGAGCTCATGCTCTGCTATGGCCTAAAAGGTCAAACTGTAAGTTGTGCTATCTTTAGAGATAAAGTAGCTTACAATATGCAGAACTGAGAAGCTGACTGAGAGAAACATTCATGTTTTGAAGGACACAGGTGTCTGACAAACTAACAGTTGTGAGGAGCCAGGAAAAGAAAACCTATGGTCATCATTAAGCATTAAAATCAGTATTAACAGAAACAATAAAACCCATGAATAAACAACAGAAGAGCCGTAGAACAGCTGTCCACTGGAGTGACCACTGGAGTGACCACTGTGCACGAAAGGGTTAATGACCACGCTCACTGTGGGTCTGGACTTCAGCTCCAGTTTGAACCGTAAAAACCCGCCGCTTGGTGCGAGTTTAACCCGTTAACGAAACCGGAGCTGGAACAAGCGGATAGAGACAGAAGGTCAGCCGCGTGCTGATTGGTCGACTGATCCATGTGACTAAAGGCTTCCACACTGTTCATACGTGTACGTGGTCCAGTTGAGTCAGACAGTGACACTATAGAAAACTGTCCCCACGGACTCTTTGGATTGAAACTGATGCTCAGACTAAATTGAACTTGTTTATTTGACTGCGGTCAGTCCAGCTGACTCTCCTTTTTACGAAGTCAGTCCAGCCGCTCCAACATTTCCAGTGCTCCCGTATTACACACTTTACGGTAAAAACACGGAGGTGGTTGAGAAAGTCAGCGCAAGGATGCTACAGCGTGGATCATCTTCCGGTTTTCAAAATAAAATGTGGGTTATTGATGGGATATAAACAGACGTGTCAGTGTGAGTCTTCACTGGTTTTGAACCATTCTATCGTCCGCGGTGACTTACCGTACGTGTTTGCTGGTAGCGGTGATTCAGGATACACCCCAGACCCTTTGAACACATTAAAACATCTTGTTTCCATCTCTTCAATGAATGTTTATCTTGTATTGAGCTACAATGCTAACATTTACAATGTTAATTTCATTAAAAATAGGGAAATTATTCAAATGTAATAAAAAGAGGTGTAACTCAGCCAGCCCATGTAGTACTATGATCCTGCAGTGATTTTGGGTCAATAGGTCACATGACCTGTAAGCTATTGAGCTAAAATGCTAATATTTACATTTAAAAAATCATTAAAAATAGAAACAGTGTTAAAACATCACAAAAATGACCGTAACTCATTTAGCCAGTACCGTACTACAATTCTGCAGTGATTTTGGGTCAATTGGTCACATGACCTGGAAGCTATTGAGCTAAAATGCTAATATTTACACTAAAAAATTCCTTAAAAATAGCAACAGTGTTAAAATGTCACAAAAATGACCGTAACTCATTCAACCAGTACCATACTACAATCCTGCAGTGATTTTGGGTCAATTGGTCACATGACCTGTAATTGCATTGCGGCTGGACTGACTTCGTAAAAAGGAGAGTCAGCTGGACTGACCGCAGTATCCATGCTCTGCGGTGTTATCAGATCTCTACTGTCGGACCTGGGTGCACCCCCACCACACAGACAGCTGACACAGAGGGACACGTCTGTCGGCCCTTTCCCACCGCAGGAACTTCTGCAGGAACTTCCTGTTTTACCCTGAACTTTCAAAGTTCCTGGTGCGTTTCCACTGAAAATTCCCCTGGTAACTAACAGGATGGAACTGGAGTTATGAGGGTGTGATGCTGAGGTTTTGTGTTGGCAGGTGAACTGTCTGGTGTGTTTCTGGGGGACAGGGGGTCTACCTACCATCCTTTTCTCCTGACCCCATACACAGACCCCCTGAACCACATCAGACCTACAGTCATGCCCATACCAGGACAAGGACCAGGACCCAAATGACCTTTGACCTCCTGAAGGAACGCTTTCACTGTCTGCACCACTTAAGGCTCCGCCCTTTGAGGTCATGTGACATCACTGTGGCCTGGACTGTCCTCCACAATGTGGCCTGAGGAAGGAGAGGGAGGGAGGGAGGGAGCCCCCCCCCTCAAAAAAGTGCATCACACATGGACTGGGACAATCCTGTCATCTTCCCTGATGACTGCAGTGGTCAGCTGGTCAGCTGGTCAGGGACCAATATGTGTTCAATTATTTTAGTTCACGTGCATGATTTAAGGTAAATCTGTCCTGCAGGGGCAGAGGAATTTGTGTTTGTTTGTTTTTTTTGTTATTCAATTTAAATTGATTTGGCCTGTTTAGATGTTTGTGTTACATACTGTGTGTGTACTGTGTGTATACTGTGTGTATACTGTGTGTGTGTATACTCTGTGTACTGTGTTACAGGAGGCTACTGCATCCATTCATTTATCTGTTCATTTGTTACGTATGGATTTGTCTTGCATTTCTTTCAGTGTACAGACGTGTATTTCTTTCAGTGTACAGACGTGTGTATTTCTTTCAGTGTACAGACGTGTATTTCTTTCAGTGTGCAGACATGTATTTCTTTCAGTGTACAGACGTGTACTTCTTTCAGTGTACAGACATGTGGGCTGTGTTCTACCTTTAAATGTGTATTTCTTCTTCTGTTCTCTCATATGTTCTGGTTCTGTTCTTTCTCTCTTGTACAGTCTGTGTGTGACTTCAGTTTTAAAGGAGCTGATGGTTTTACTTGCTTTGATTGATCCTTATTCATTAAAGGAACATCATGTTACTCTTTGTGCATTTATATTTATATGACATATATAGTCTGTGGGAAACTGTCAGTAATCTGAGTATAAATAATACACAGACTGAAAGGGTCAATGTAATCAGATTCCTTGGAATAACTATACAGAAGAAGTGAAGATGTTGTAGTTCATGGAGGTGTGGCTGAAAACTGACAGAACTAATACAAATCCAATCAACATTATTCAGAAAAGGCCAATACCACTGATCATACAGTGTCCTATAGAGAACACACTCATCAGTTTAGGATCAAACTAAAAGTTTTAAAGTTCTGTAACTTAGTCTACTTTAAAACAAAACAATTCATGTTGAAAATTTAAAAAAAAAATCTGTTGCCTGTTCATATTCAGAGCTTGATTAAAATATGGGAAATTATTTCTAATTTCAGAGGAAGTCATGTGTTCAATAAACCTTCTGTTAGAACACATATGAACACATTTAGTCTGTGTTGGAGGAAATGTTTGGAACCAGTTCAGTCCTGAGTTCACAGACTGTCCAACACTATTTATGTTTAAAACTAGGTTTAAATGTCATGAAAATATATGAAGAATGTGAATGTTCATTTTTCACTCAAACTATTGAATTGTTTAGTTTTTGGTTGTTTCTGTTGTTACTAAGCTAAAGGCATTGGGATCTATTTTATTTCATTTTGTTTGCTGATATGAATGGGGGGGTCAGCAGAATGATGTTGGCCTTCAGCCTATTCCTTTACAGACTGGAGTTTTTAAACATTGGATCTGCAGAAATGTCTCATGTTTGAAATGTCTGAATAAACACAACTGAACTGAACTGATCTAATGATTGAAAATCATCTAAAATCATCATTTATGTCAAATTATTGAAATTAATAATCACACATGTTTAAATACTGACAGTGGGTCTAGTTACTGTGATTCCATTGTTTAATGGGCAGTGGAAGAACTATTGGTTCCATTTGTGGAGACTGTTACTGAGATGAAGGATGAGATCAAATAAACCTGAACTTATCCTGGTCTGGACCAGGTTAACTCCACAGACTAAATCTCCATGGTAACTTATATCAAAACATATCCTGCTGTCCTCTATCCTGCTTTTGTGAAACCGGATCATGGATAAGTTGAGCCAGGATAGCCCACATATCCCGGCTTAATCCCTTATCCTAGTTTGGTGAAACAGGCCCCAGATCAGACAGGTCACATGACACTGGTAGGAATCTGTCATCATGTGTTCTGTTATTCATTTTAACATTTTTATTACTTTTCCAGTAGGAAAGAGAAAAAGGGACAAGGACCAGAGAGTTCCAGACCGGCTGTCCAGGACCAGCTGGTCCAGAACCTGGTCCAAAAGCCTGAACCTTTCACATGTGTTTATTTCCCTTTTAATCTCAAGGCACCTTTATTTGGTTTTTTTGTTGTTTTTTTTTTGGGTTTTTTTGCACCTTTTGTTTTGTTCCAATTTTAATAATAAAAAAAATCTAACCTAATACTGTCTGTTCATTTACAAGGCATCAAAGTATGAGTATAAATACTTTTATCAGTAATCTGCAGTTGAATTAAATGCAGGTATTTGAGTAAATGTGTCTGACTTTAGGTTGAATCTGGACTAAATCTGTAAAACAATAGAAATGAAACAGAACCATCCATCACACATAGTTAGATGTGATTTAGTTTAAGGAATGAGAAGTTGAAAATACATGTTCTACCATTTTTAAATACAAATGAAGGATCTGGAATGATGGTTAACTTCATGTAAAATGTATTCCAGATGGATTCAGTGATTCAACAACCAGTAAAACGTGAAACCCAAACTGTCCACTTCACTTCTGTGTCATTTTATTGAACTAGAGGTCAGTTTGTGAATGGACATGAACTGGACTACAGGTTCTGTTCCTGCTCCTCATACATCATCAACCTGATCTGAATAAATTTCCCTGAACTTTGGGGTGCGGTGGAAACGCAGTTACCAGGAATTCTTTGACCTAAATAAGTTCCTGGTAATAAAGTTCCTGGGCTTTTGGTGGAAAAGGGTCTAATGTGGACCTGAACTAAAATGCCTTGGACATGTGTGGGTTAACAAACAGAAACTGTGTCCGACTCCTGCAGAGGAACGGAGCCTGTGCGTCTCCTCTTCTTCTCCTTCATTTTGGAGACCATCAGGTAGAACATTTCCACCACGTTGAGCAGCGCAGACAGGACGGCCATCGCCAGCATGAAGACGATGAAGACGCTCTTCTCTGTGGGTCGGCTTATGAAGCAGTCCACCGGTGACGGACACGGGTAGTGTGGAAATGAAATCTTGGCGGGCATAAATATGAACCCGTACAGGTAGTACTGGCCCACGACGAAGCCCAGCTCCAGCAGGACCCGGAAGCACAGCTGCATCATGTAGGTGAGCAGCAGGGCGCCCTTCAGATGCACTCGGCCCTGCTCTGTGGAATATCTGGGAGCTTTCAACGGCCCGTTCTTGCCCATTTTCTGCTCTGCGGCCGTCCTCAGCTTGTTTTCTTTGCGTATCACCAGTAGGACGTGACCCAGGTAGATGAGGGTGGGCGTGGACACGGTGAGGATCTGGAGGACCCAGAAGCGTGTGTGCGATACGGGGAAGGCTGCGTCGTAGCAGGCGTTCTTGCAGCCCAGGCTCCTGGTGTTACAGTCCATGTTGGCCTGTTCGTCTCCCCAGATGGTGTCCACGCCGGCGGCCAAGATGAAGATCCTGAAGAGGAAGAGGACGCCCAACCAAACCTTCCCCACCACCGTGGAGTGGGACTGCACCTGGTCCAACAGAGAGGACAGCAAAGACCAGTCCCCCATGACCACAGCTGGACCTGCATCAGACCAGACAAAGGACACGGACACATGGGTCTGACCAGTAGGGCTGCAAGACAGAGTCAGTTCTGCAGAGTATCACGATATTTCCGTTCTGCAGAGTATCACGACATTTCCGTTCTGCAGAGTATCACAATATTTCCTTTCACAATCCTGTATCCATATTAACCCTTTCATGCAGTAATTATGAGAGCCGTAATCTAGATTTTTTTCCCCCAGTTGTTTTTATTCCCCTTTAGGCATTAAAAAAAAAAAAATTAAAAATGGGATTGAAACTTTTTTTATGAACCTATTTTTCACAGAATTGCAAAAATGTCCACCAAGGTTATTATCATTAACGAAAACTAATGAAATGACGAAAACTAGAATTGTAAAAACATTTTCGTTAACTGAAATAAATAAAAACTAGAATTAAAAGGAAAAAACGAGAACTAACTCAAACTGTATTGTGTGTTTACAAAACTAACTAAAACAGATAAAAATTATGAATAAAATTCCTTTCGTTTTCGTCTTTGTCAATGTTGGATTGATACGAAAGTGATTTATTTTGCTCTAGCAATTTTCTGTGCTGTCTCCATACGACACTTTTTGCTCCGTCACTTGTGTTCACTTGTGGTTTCCACTCGTCTTCTGGTCCCCACTCTACCTGGAAACATGGAGACTAAAGCAGCAGAGTCCTGTCTGGGATTTATGTGAATAGGAGCACAGAGAAGAAGAGAAAAGAGACCACTGAACTACAACTGAACTACAACTAAACTACAACTGAACTACAACTGAACTACAACTGAACTACAACTAAACTACAACTGAACTACAACTGAACTACAACTAAACTACAACTGAACTACAACTAAACTACAACTGAACTACAACTAAACTACAACTAAACTACAACTGAACTACAACTAAACTACAACTAAACTACAACTGAACTACAACTGAACTACAACTGAACTACAACTAAGCATTTAGAAAAAAAGAAAACTAATAAAAACTAGCAAACCTGCTCTAAAAACTAATTAAAACAAACTGAATTAGAGAAAAAAAGTCAAAACTAAATAAAAGTAAACTATAATGAAAAATCCAAAACTATTAGAACCTACAGTAGATGTCCACTCAGCTGGACACCATGTGTTTCATTCTTGAAGCAAAGAAACATGCATTTACCGACACACTGTGTAAAATCTATGAAATAAAAAAGATTTTAATGCTGCTAATCTGTTGTTTCCACAACATTTTAACATTCTCTAATACTAGTCATTACGCACTTCATGGAGATAATATGCAAAAAAAACCCAAAACTTTTTGGTTTAAAAAAACCAAACCAAACTGTTAATTACAGTCTAATAACATTTACAAGGTTGAGGTTTATTTATTTAGCACACTTAAATACAGACACTACTGTCCCCAAGTGCTGTATATAATAATGAAACAGAACAGGAGTAAAAGACAATAAATAGGATAAAACAATACTGGCACACAGTTCGTGCATTAAAAACAAGCAATTGATTTACACTCCAACATGTCAGTGCAGATCAGGTTTACCAAAAACAGCAAAGTTACAGTAATGGTCTGAGTTACAGTGGATGGGATGGTGCACAAGTGTCCGCTGTGTCGGCTGAAATGGAACTGAAACAACAAACCCATGAATATACAAGAGAACAGCAGCAGAAGAACTGTCCACTGGAGTGACCACTGGAGTGACCACTGGAGTGACCACTGGAGTGACCAGTATGTATGAAAGGGTTAAAAAGTACTGTATCGATATTTTTAGGTATTTATTCAAGTCCAGATACTGTGGAGGTTCATTTTTGGTTTTGTTTACATTTTATTTATTATTATTTAATGCTGTTTAATTCAATAATGTTTGTTCCTTTGTTGGGATTGAACTCAAATCCTGTTCTGATGTTAGTTGTGAACTAATAGAATCTGAACATTTGAACAGGATCTGAAACTGGAATGTCTGGAAAACAGAATTTCAGTTTGAACACAGTTTGAACATTTGGTGACAGAACATTAGATCCTGTTGGGATCAAATAAAAATGTGTTTAGTATTTGTGCAGATTTCTGCTGGAATTTCAATTCTTCCAGGAAATAATCATTAAAAAAACAGAAACAAACAAACAAAACATTGCCTTTGTGTTCAGTCTATTTATTCAGGTTTTTTTGTCCACTTGTGCTTCTTGTAGTCACAGTTTGTCAGTTATTGTTTTCCATTGTCTGTATTCTTTTAATAACTGGGATCCACTGCGTCTTCGTTGGTGCTTCTGTCTTTCCTCAGTTCCTTGTAATAGCTTTTTTTTTCTTTTTGCAGCCACTAAAACTCTCTGAACCACATAAACGTAGTTTCCTGCTACATGTGACTGACTCAGCGTTTACATGTCGTCTGGACTTTACTTCTGCTTTGCTTGTGTTAAAGAGGAACAACGTCAGCTGTGACCGCTTTGGTTCTTCTTCACTGTTCTTGTGTCATTTTTCTGTATGGAGCGCCCCCTACAGTTTGGAAGGACAGTTTCACTGTCCTGTCACTGTTTGGACCTGGTGTGGTCTGTTTGGACCTGGTGTGGTCTGTTTGGACCTGGTGTGGTCTGTGTAGACCTGGTGTGGTCTGTTTGGACCTGGTGTGGTCTGTTTGGACCTGGTGTGGTCTGTTTGGACCTGGTGTGGTCTGTTTGGACCTGGTGTGGTCTGTTTGGACCTGCTGTGGTCTGTGTAGACCTGGTGTGGTCTGTTTGGACCTGGTGTGGTCTGTTTGGACCTGGTGTGGTCTGTTTAGACCTGGTGTGGTCTGTTTGGACCTGGTGAGGTCTGTTTGGACCTGGTGTGGTCTGTTTAGACCTGGTGAGGTCTGTTTGGACCTGGTGTGGTCTGTTTGGACCTGCTGTGGTCTGTTTGGACCTGGTGTGGTCTGTGTAGACCTGGTGTGGTCTGTTTGGACCTGGTGTGGTCTGTTTGGACCTGGTGTGGTCTGTTTAGACCTGGTGTGGTCTGTTTGGACCTGGTGTGGTCTGTTTGGACCTGGTGTGGTCTGTTTGGACCTGCTGTGGTCTGTTTGGACCTGGTGTGGTCTGTTTGGACCTGGTGAGGTCTGTTTGGACCTGGTGTGGTCTGTTTAGACCTGGTGAGGTCTGTTTGGACCTGGTGTGGTCTGTTTGGACCTGCTGTGGTCTGTTTGGACCTGGTGTGGTCTGTGTAGACCTGGTGTGGTCTGTTTGGACCTGGTGTGGTCTGTTTGGACCTGGTGTGGTCTGTTTAGACCTGGTGTGGTCTGTTTGGACCTGGTGTGGTCTGTTTGGACCTGGTGTGGTCTGTTTAGACCTGGTGTGGTCTGTTTGGACCTGGTGTGGTCTGTTTGGACCTGGTGTGGTCTGTGTAGACCTGGTGTGGTCTGTTTGGACCTGGTGTGGTCTGGTTGGACCTGGTGTGGTCTGTTTGGACCTGGTGTGGTCTGTGTAGACCTGGTGTGGTCTGTTTGGACCTGGTGTGGTCTGTTTGGACCTGGTGTGGTCTGTTTGGACCGTTTCTGCCTCAACATCACGTTGTCTTCGTTCTGACCAAAACAATGCAGCGTACATGTGACGCCATCGCGCATGCACAACGAAGGCAGAATCGTTAAGCAGGCAGGCAAACGATTCCAAGGAATCGAGCTACTGGGATCCGGTTCTCAAAAAGAACCGGTTCTCGATTCCCATCCCTAAAACCTATTCAACATCCTAGAGTCCTGATCAGTGTGACTAACGAAGGGTTAGAAAATGCTCATCATATTTTCTTGTTAGCAGAAGTCTCCATTTTTATCTTGTACGCTGGCTTTACATCGTAGCGTTCCTACCTCAGGGATGATCGCAGTCTCATGCAGATGGTTTGGGCTCTGTGAAAGAATGATGGCGTACTTCTGTTTTCAGATTAACGCTGACGTTGCAGACTCATCAGATTTGTCAGATGTCTGACCCACCCACACTTCCAAACCCCATGACTGATTGAGAAATGAAGGGTCTTGCAAAAACAGAAACTGACACAAGAGCGTCCGTTACTGTATGAATGCATCAGCTTTTGTCCTTTATCCTGAAACAGTAAATACTGGAGAAAAAGAAGTACCCAACAGTGAGATTAACCCTTAAAGACCCAGACATCCACCTTCAACCCTTTAAGGCATGACGTCCACATCTGTGGACACAGAGGTTAGAAATAGGGCTGTAAGAAAATATCGGTTCTGCAATATATGGCAATATTTCATTTCACAATACTGTATCAATATTAAAAAGTATTGTATCAATATTTTTTAGGTATTTATTCAAATGCAGATATGGCAGAGGTTCATTTTTGTTTTTTGTTTTTGTTAATATTTTATTTATTATTATTTAACACTTTTTATTCAATACTGTTCGTTCCTTTGTTGGGATTGAACTCAAATCCTGTTCTGATGTTAGCTGTGAACTAATAGAATCTGAACATTTGAACAGGATCTGAAACTGGAATGTCTGTAAAACAGAATTTCAGTTTGAACACAGTTTGAACATTTTGTGACAGAACATTAGATCCTGTTCTGATCAAATAAAAATGTGTTTAGTATTTGTGCAGATTTCTGCTGGAATTCAATTCTTCAAGGAAATAATCATTTTTAAAAAAAGAAAAAAACAAAAAATGGCCTTTTTAACAGTATCATGATATATCATGATATATCGTATGGCGATCCTAGTATTGGGATTTGTATTGTATATCGTAGATTCTTGCCGATACACAGCCCTAGTTCGAAAGGTAATCTGGTCCAAACCACATGGGTTCAATGTGTCCAGACCCTCAGACATAGAATGAACTAAAGGATCCTCTTAGTTGTAGAATGTGGACTGATCTGGGATCTGCTCCAGTTCAGATATCTGCTGCTGATGGACATCTGTTCAATGGTCCAGGAATATCTGTCAAAAACTTCTACTGCAGAAGGCGGAGCCAAGACAAACAAATATGAGTGTGTGGAGGACAGAGTGTTGTACAAATATGTGTTTAGAAGTGAAATGGGATGTTAAATGTAGCTGAAAACCAACTGTCCATGCGATGTGGACGCCATGCTTCAAAGTCTAAAACCCAAACCCTCATTAAATGTAATAGTATATTCAATTTCTCATTGATAAGGTTCAGGTATCTTTAAACGTCTGATAAATGTTCATATCTTTGGGTATAAAGCAATAATCTGTCAACAGTTCCATTCAAACCAGCAGGTGTCCTCATCACAGCCATGTGTGTCTGTCCATGAAACTGGGTTCATTTTACTGTCTGACACTTCTCCACCTGTTTAGACCCAATAATCAAAGGTAAATGTAGACAGATTTACCCCAGCATGGACCTAATGATGACCTCAGATGCACAAACAATTATTCTCTTACTCTGATCCATCCCATAATTAATGCATTTATAATCAAACACTGGGTCCAAAAATAGGACCCAAATATGGACATTAAATCTCCCTAGGTGTCGGTGCATTAGATGTGTAAACATGTGTAAATGCTCTTCTATAGACTCTAAATACAGACCCTGTGTTCACTGTGTGGATCCTGCTGGTTTTTCTAATCCACACATGTGGGTTTGGCATCAGTCTCAGTCTCCTTCCAGGTTTGGTGTGGAACCCATCGTGTCCACTGGTGTTACATACAGAACCTGAATATTTAAACACTAATAAATCACCAGTGATTTTACAACAGCTGTCATTTTTGTCAAACACTCTGCCTTGGATATTTACTTTGATTCCCAAAATGCACCTGTGAGAGAATAAAAAGATATTTAAAAAATAGTAGTTTGTAATTTCCCTGTCCTTTTGACCATGTTACATGTGGATTTATGTATAATTATAATGTAAAATAATATAAAAATGTGTTTTATCTGACAATACTTCCTCTTTTACCTCAGTAAATATTTATTTTGTAAATTGACCCAAACCTGCTTCATCACATTCGTCTACATCTGGTTTGAATGTTGAACCCTCAGTCTGTTTTAGGTCCAGTTCCATAAAAACACTCATGTGCTTTTGGACTCGTCTGATGGATCCAGTTTCAGACCAAAAGGAGGATTCTCCCTCTAAACATGTGCACTCAGTTTGTTCTCTCTTCTATGTGTATATCTGTCCTATAAACACATTAAACTCTCATAATGTTACATTTTTTTGTCCGAGGCTATTCATTGATTTTAAACATTTTAACCCCTTTGTTGCATGGTGTCCAAATACAAGGACACTTAAATATCTACTTAATAAAACCATATTTTAAAAATAATTCAAAATGTATTTAAACTTCAACCTAATTTTGAGTAATAAAATCAGTCTAAAAAAATCTAGATACTTTTTCTCATAACTCATGCATGAAAGGGTTAACCCAAACCATCTGCTGATCTAAACTGTTGAATACCTGTTGACCCACTAATCCTATCAATACATGTCAATAATTTGTGTCAAATACAGTTCTTCATCTTTTCATGGTCATCATATATGACCATATTTGGACATTCAGAGGCTCCGTAGTTACCGTGGAAACACCGTCATCTTCTACAACATTGATTCTCCAGTCAAACCCATGCAGTTGGATCAGTGCCAGTGGATGGACACACTGGGTTTATGTTCAGTTAGTGACAGATTGGACTGAAAAAGACACTGTTTATTCAGTTTGATCTGTTTTAGATATAAGAACCATCAACTTTAAACTGAGCTTTAATGAACATCTACATGATCAGTGAATTAAATACCTGATGTTCACTGAAAAAATGCAAAATACAGAGGATGACATTAGAATAAATGGTGATAAATCGCTTATGAAAGGTTAAATAGAGGTTAAAAAAAAAAAAAAAAAAAAAAAAAAAAAAAAAAATAATCATTTGGAAACTGACATAAAAGTAGAAGTGGGTGTTAACGGGTTAAAACTTCTGTGTTTAGGCTAAAAGTCAACACATTACCGTTGATTATACTGTGTTTTAAATAGTCTGACAGGAAATAGGACTCATGCATCTGCTCTGAGCTGTACTTTCAGGCTGTAGAAATATTTTCCACCCTGTGAGGGCAGATCCTGCCCACTCAGTACAGTTTTCAGATGAGTAATATTAAGATTCCAGACTCCTTTTACGGTCATTGAGTCATAGAGTACATACTAGGAAATTCAGATGCACTTTATAGTGACGGTACTTCTTGGATTAAAAAAAAGGGGAATATACAAAGCAAAATATTTAAATAATATTAAATAGTAAAAAAAAAAACAAAAAACAAAAAAACAGTAGAAACAGTTATAAAAGGGAAGTGGATGATAAAACACATTGTTTGGTTATTTGCATTTTGGTGAAAACACAGAGAGAGTGGAGCAGAGACACTGAACATATCCACTGGTCTACAGTTTATTAGAAATAATCTGACTCAGATTAAATGTGCTAAATGTTACATATTTTAATCAGATTAATTGGAAAACTAATGACCAAAGTGCTGGTGTGCTGATGTTTTGACGGTATATGACAAAGTGTTCTTTCACATATGTACTGGTTTCTGTCCATTTATCCAACAGATTTATAAACTGATAGAACCTGTCCAGTGAATGTTCTGTCATGTGCAGACAGTGTTTGAAGTGGATCTGACACTAATATTCCTCTGCAGTTCAACCCATTCTGTCGTACATGTATACGCTGAGGAGCTGCTGGATCCAAATGGAGGACTGTCTTCCACCAGACATTAGGGTTAGGGTTTATTTCTTTTATGATTCCAGTCCATTCCTCTGTTACTGTGGCTCAGCATTTAAATAACTTTGATCAGATTTGATGGTTTAGCCACAGAGTTTCTCAGACCCAAAATACGTTATGCTTTTCTTTCACAAATGTGGGAGCGATCGTCCGAAATAGCGTTAAAATGTATAAAACAGTGAAATGTGTCTTGCAGCCTGCAGTCTGGGTGCTCAGCCCCTGAACCTCTGATCCTGGAACCCCCCCTGGTTCACACTGACCTCACACACAGACAGGTGTCTGACTGCTTTTGTCATTGTGGGGGGGCGTGGTTAGAGAAGAATCACCTCTGGTGAACCCACAGGTGTAGACAGAGCTCCAACTCAGAGAAGCTTTTGCATTTACATTTGTATATTTTTACTGTTTGATGCTGTTTGTCTTGATAGACTGAAGAATTATGACTGTATCAGTGGCGGCTGCTTGTCTTTCAGACAGGGGAAGCTTATTGTCAGCTTACATCAGAAAAACTGTCAAGTTATTTAAACATAAATTCTCCATTCTTCTCAGTTCTTCCATTCTCCGTTCCATGGCATTGTCTGCCATCGTGTGCACCTGTTAGATAGTTCACTCAGACCTAGCCAACAGTTTGATTGATTTAACTATCTACAAAATGATATTAAACTGGAAGAAGAAATGATTGAATTATGGAACTGAAACAAGAAAACGTTGAAGTTATGTTAAATTGAAACAAGGAAGTCCAGTGGTTGTGTTTTCTTCCAGGTCAGTAAATGAACAGTTCATTTGGTTTGTGTGATTCCACAGCAGAATGTGTGACGGTATTAAACTGAACTGTGTCAGTGAAGGAGCAGATCTGAAAACAGCTGTCAATCAAACAGGATTCAGCCTTTGGACCCATCCTCCAATCAGCACGTGGAAGCTCAGCGTCCGGCCCGGCCGAGCTCCGCCCACAGCTCCATTCACCCCCAGAGATGCCAAGCGTCCGGGGGCGGGACAACATGGTGTCATTTATCCAATGATCGTCCAGTTTAGAGTCAGTTCAGACCAGTTCCACTCAGTCCCATTGAAGTGCATGGACGCTGAGCGTCTACGGACAAATGCACTGAGCAGAGATGGAGGAGAAAACACAGACACGGGAATGGAGGAGAAGTGAACAACATCCAGTCCACTGATCTGGGATCAGACTGATTCTGAACCAACTGGTCTGAGAGATGAACGTGTTCCAACACATTTGGAGTCAATGAAATGAAAACAACTGAACAGATTTGAGCATTTAATGGGAGTCATTTTAGGGGCAGATGAGCTTCCACTGCAGTCTGACACTAAACACCTCTGGACTATATAAGTATAATATGGTAAATATTGCAACAATCTAAATTCTTTATTTGTTCTTAAATTTCCTACCAATTCCTTGCTGTCCCACTCAGTGTCAGTACATACATACATACAGTTGTGTTCAAAATAATAGCAGTCCAACATGACTAACCAGATCAGTCGCTGTTTTTGGCATAAATCATATTATTACATGGCAAATAATTTACCAGTAGGTGTAGCAGAGTCAGAGAAACCAACAGACCCAACATTCATGACGTGCATGCTCCTGAGTCTGTGGAACTGAATAATTAAGTGAAAGGGGCGTGTTCAGAATAATAGCAGTGTGGAGTTCAATCAGTGAGGTCATTCATTATGTGAAGAAACTGGTGTCATTCAGGTGGCCCTTATTTAAGGATGAAGCCAGCGCATGTTGTACATGCAGTTCTCTCTGAAAACCTGAGAAAGATGGGCCGTGCCAGACATTGTTCAGAAGAACAGTGCGCTTTAATTAAAACATTGATTGGAGAGGGGAAAACATATAAAGAAGTGCAGAAAATGATCGGCTAACATGATCTTCAGTGCTTTAAAATGGAAAGCCAAACCAGAGAGACGTGGAAGACAACAGAAGACTACCACTGGAATGGATCGAACAACAGCCAGAACGGCAACGACTCAGCCAGTGATCAGCTCCAGGCAGATCAGAGACGGTCTGAAGTGACCTGTGAGGACTGGGACAATTAGAAGACGCTTGTGTGAGGCTAATCTATCGGCAAGAAGCCCCCACAAAGTCCCACTGTTAAGAAAAAGACGTGCTGAAGAGGATACAATGAACAAAGAACATATTGACTGGCCTAAAGAGAAATGGAGAAACATTCTGTGGACTGATGAAAGTCAGGTTGTTCTCTTTGGGTCCAGGGGCTGCAGACAGTTTGTCAGACGAGCCCCAAACACTGAATTCCAGCCCCGGTCCACTCTGCAGACTGTGAAGCATGGTGGTGCAAGCGTCAGGGTATGGGGCTGTTCCTCTTACTCTGGTGTGGGGCCTATTATCACATACCAGGGATCATGGATCGGTTGGCTTCTATCAGAATACTTGAAGAGGTCCTGCTGCCTTATGCTGAAGAGGAAATGCCCTTGAAACGGGTGTTTCAACAAGACAACGACCCCAAACACACCAGTAAGCCAGCAGCATCTGGGTTCCAGACCAGCAGAAGTAAGCTTATGGAGTGGCCAGCCCAATCCCCAGACCTGAACCCAATAGAAAACTTGTGGGGTGACGTCAAAAATACTGTTTCTGAGGCAAAACCAAGAAATGCAGAGGAACTGTGGAAGGTTGTCAGATCCTCCTGGGCTGGAATACCTGTTTACAGGTGCAGAAGGTGGTCAACTCCATGCAGCTCAGATGTGAAGCACTTCTCAAAAACAGAGCTTATACAACTAAATATTAGTTTAGTCATTCACAGGAATGCTAAATCTGAACGTTTTTTCAGTTTATTGAGTAAATATTTGTGTTTGTAATGAAAAATGCACACACTGCTATTGTTTTGAACAGCCCAATATCATTTTTTACTTCATTTTTTGTAAAGTAATTCAAATATTGATACATTTTTCTTCATGTTTTGATGTAAAATATAATGTGCAGTGTTCCCAATGAATGGAAATAAAAAATATTATAAGGATTTTGAGCTTTACTCACGTTTTGAAGAACACTGCTATTATTTTGAGCACAACTGTACATACAGACACACACACACACACACACACACACACACACATACATATACGGTATAGGTGTGTGTGTGTGTGTGTGTGTGTGTGTGTGTGTGTGTATTTGGGTTCCATCAATCATCAGTCAACAGAAAAATAGTGTTTATGATTCCAAATGAATGATCATGAACCTTTGATCTTTGTGGAGTCAAATGTATGTGATATGTATAGCTGTTTATCCTATATAAAAAACATACACACTGTGACCATAGAAATACTAACCAACCTAAATTCAAGGCAGATTGTGAAACACCTTGGGGAGAAAAATGTGAAAACCTGTGATGTCCAGGATCCCATTGGCTGCACCTCTACCATTCCAACACAAGGTGGCAGCATTAACGAAGAGCAGTGAAGCCAGCACATACAGGAGGAACAGAGGCTGTGTTCAAGTAGAATTATAGAAAGGTTAAAAACAGAAAAATTCATGTGGGAACTGCCACAGAAGTAGCTCTGGGACTTTATGGGTCATGTAATTTGTTTTCTCTGGGGCTTCGATAAGTGGATTTAGACGAGTGTGACTTCACCTTCTCAGGTGTTTCAGGAAATGGTGAGCAGGAACAAAGATACCAACCAGATACAGGTGACCACAGTGATGTAAGCACAGGCTTTTAATGACAAATAATATTTTCATTTTGCGGGTCTGTTGACAGTTTCTTCTTTTTTCTGGTGCAGTCGGAGTCTTTCAGAGCAGTCTTCTGTATGTTGGACACCTCTTGAATTTTTTTGCTGTGGATACTACAGACAGTATTATGTTTGCTAAAGCTTGTAATACTTGGTGCCAATTTAATACAGTCTTGTTCAAAATGTTATTTTTACATATTTGATATTTTCTATGTGGTTATTTATTGACAAATGACACTATCATAGCATTGTTCAAAGTAATAGTAATTAAAAAATATATCAACTATGGTTTGAAAATTATGTTTTATATTAAAAGTATTTTATGTTTTATATTGTTTGGAGTGATGTCATTTATGTTTGGAGTGTGACCTATGCAGTGACACAAAGGAATCCAAACTAATACTGGCTAATATGTGATTAAACGTAAGAATTTAACTATCTAATGCCGCGCTTCCACTACGTGGAACCGGCTCGGCTCGACTCGATCTTTGTCAACATGCTAAACTGACAGATTTATGATCACAGGACTTAGGTTTTACCTTAGACACACTTTTAACCCTTTCATGCATGAATTATGAGAACCTGACCACTATGCATGAAAGGGTTAAATACACATGCCCACAGACGATCGTAAACAACAAGAGATACGAGCTAAACACTGTCATATGGGGTTTGACATAGAGTTGAGGTACCACATCTACTTGACTTTAGGGTCAGATGACACCAGTCCATTTTCTGTGACCCAGCCCACCTAGCACGAGGGGGTCCGCCCAGAGTTTGAAGACCAGGTTACAAGGATTATAAAAGGGATGTGCATTGGAATGTCTGGATCCATTTCCCTGCTTGGGGTGTGGATCCTCATTCTGTCATACTGTGTACTTTGTTTGTGCTCAGATAAGCCAAATTAAATGTATAAAAATGAGACCTAAAAGAATCCAGACTTTTTCTTGGAGCTTCCAACATAAGAACACAGTAACGCTGAGACACTTCCCTGTGGTAGAATTTCACGTTAAAATTCTGAAATTAGCAAATATTATGATCTGGAGTAAAGTATTTAAAAAGAATTATTCAGCGAGAGCAGAAAATATTACACATATTACATTTATGTGCCATTCAACACATAGAGAACCAAAGAATGGCAGCCGGACCCAGCCCCAGTGCCAACTGGAACTCAAAACGGTTACACCAGCCACCAGGATCCTCACCACGGCCCGCCACCATGGCCGCCACCCCACCAGCAAACCAGAGGTGGCTGCTCATCTTTCAGACAGGGGAAGCTCATTCTCGGCTTACATTAAAAAAAAAAAAGTCAAGTTATTTAAACATGAATTCGTCCCTCCGTTCCGTTTTAAGACAATGGTCAGTGACCTTATTGTACCAACTAAACAAGAAAAAGTCGAAATTATGTTAAATTGAAACAAGGAAGTACAATGAGCGTGTTTTATTTACAGTGCAAGAAATGAACAAGTAATTTCATAGTGGTTTCTCTCTCGATTTCACAGCAGAATGTTATAAAGTGGGCCGGACCACTAAAATAATATAAATAATAGGATAAGAACTTATAAATAAGGTCAGCTCAAAAGTTTTCTCTCATGTTTTTGAGTGAAAAAAGTCAAAATCCATAATGAAAATGTTTACATCTACAAACTATACTTGAACATAACATGAACAAATATGAACAACCCAAAAATTCTTAAGAAAAATCAGTGCAATTTTAACAATATTACACCTTAGTTTATCATTTATACATGTGCATCACCGCTTACAGATCACAGTGGATCTACAAATACACAAAACATGTAGTAACAGGCAGAAGATTGGTAAAATTGTATGTACTTCTCTTAAGACATTTCAGATTATTGACACTTTTTGTAAAAGGCTAGTCTGTAAATGTAAAACATTTTTGTCTAATTTTACCTTTTTTACACCAAAACAAAGAGAGAAATTTGCGATTTTCTTTGTTTATAGGTTAATATGATAGTGTTTTACTGGTCTGACCTACCTTAGATTGAATTGACCTAAAATGATTTTAACACCATTGTTTGTTAATATCTTCAGTGTAATTTTTGCATTTCATAAATTTATCCCAGGGGCCGGATTGGACCCTTTGGCGGGCCGGTTTTGGCCCCCAGGCCACATGTTTGACACCTGTGCTTTACTGTGATCACAGATGAGCCACTGAGAGCGAGAGCCCAACAGCCAAAGGACAAAAAAGTGAGGAGCCAGCTCTCACTCAGTGGAATGGGTTCTTCTGATTCAGTACAAAACATCAGCTTTTAGAGGTGCTTATCATTACTGGATGGGGGAGAGTTTCTGGGCCAGGGTCTCATAAGGACACATCTTGGTTGAGGGTTTGATTGAGAAGAACTGGTCCACCATCACCACCCAGGCTTCCTCTGTGTAGAAGGCCTGTTTGTGCTCCAGCCCCCCCATCATCCACATGAGGGACACCCTGAAGAACTGCCATGGAAACAAGACCCTGATCTGCTGCATCGTGTCCTGCAGACTTCCCGGGTCATTTCCCACCCCGGAGCCCACCTCCTCCACCGGCTCATGCTGTTCACAGCTGTCACAAGCCTCCAGGGGTCCAGGGTCCGGGGTCCAGGTCCAGGTCCAGGTCCAGGGTCTGGTTCTGGTGGTGGATGTGCTGTTCTGGCAGTAGGATGGTGTGTCAGTGTGTTCATTGTTCATCTGTGTATCTCTGATGTGCACATCACTCTGAGGAATGACCTTTTTCACATTATTAACAGTTTCCCTGTATCACCTCTAGCACCGCGTTTCCACTACGCAGTATTAGCCTTTCTGGATTTCCATTACAAAAAAGGACCTGGAATCTGGTACCCGGTACTAGTTTTTTGGTCTCACCTCCGCTGAGGTTCCAGGACTGGGGACCAGATACTAAAAGGTGACACTGTGTAAACACTGCAGACCACTGATTGGTCAGAGTTTTCTCTGTGACCCGCCCTTTTACAAAAAACTGATGCAGAAGTTTCCAGTAAATCTGTCAGTAGGTGAATCCACATGATGACAGTCTGTAAAACTACACCATGGTTTGTCCAGGACGTTCAGACGGAAAAATTCAGCATGAGTTTGACGAGACAACACAAAACGAGTGAGTTTATCAGCAACTCTGAGCAGACGACACGGAAGTGACGCACCGCATCGCTATGACGACCAGGTACTGTAAAGTGGGTAGTATCCTGTAATGGAAATGGGCTCCAGGAATAGGACCTGGTACCAGAGTCGAGTCGAGCCGGTTCCACTAGAAACATGCGTACACCAGACATGGAGTGGGTGTGGAGGACCGTACGTTTCCATGGTCACACACCTGCAGCTGATCAGCACATCACACAGTAACTGGAGGAGGTGGGACCAAGTCAGTGTTTTCCAAGTCACAAGTAAGTCTTGAGTCTTTGTCCTGAAGTTCTGAGTCAAGGCTGATAAGTTTCAAGTCAAGTCTCAAGTCCTAAACATTGAATTTCAAGTCCTTCGAGTCTTTTTGACCATAATAATATATTACATTTAGATGACAGATCATATACACTTTTTAAATGGTCATTTATTCATCAAAACATGTTTGACAAATTAAGTGAGCTGACAACATGTACAACAACAAAGTTCTGATTAGGTTTGGGAACTGATAGGATTGGATCAGTATCAATGCCATTGTCCATTCTGCTGACTAATCCAATTCCTTATCGATTTTCATATCGATTCCTGAGTGTTGTTTGAGTGTGAAAAAAAGTAGTTGGACAGTTGGACAGGTCATAGTGGAGTTTGACCATTTTCCAGATCAGATCATTCACAGTGTCACACATACACCACTGTACACACACAAACAGAAACTGAAATACTGAACTGTTTAATGAACAAATGTAAATATTCTGAAAGAATGAGGATTTTAAATCATGTTAGGGTGATCTGATCCAGACTGGGCAGTGGTGACAGACCAATAACAACAGTGGCATATGGTCCAGTTACTCTGGAGGCCCAGTTTTCTGGTTTTCCCTACGTGGTGTCGGGGTCCATGTGCTCAGACCAGGTCTGTGTGTACCGCAACAGGATGTAGGAAAACCAGAAAATGTCCTGCTGGGAAATGAGAGAATCTTTAAGAAGAATTGATAATGCTGGAGGTGTACAATTACAATAAAACTGATGAATTGGAACCAGTTGTAAGTCAGAACTGGTTTTGGATTCCCAGCCCGACAGCTGACAGGTCACACAAGTACACAGAGAGAGAGAGAGAGAGAGAGAGAGAGAGAGAGAGAGAGAGAGAGAGAGAGAGAGAGAGAGAGAGAAAGAGAGAGACAGAGAGAGAGAGAGAGACAGACAGAGAGACAGAGAGAGAGAGACAGAGAGAGAGAGAGAGAGAGAGAGAGAGAGAGAGGAGTGGGTCAGTCAGTGAGGGAGGGATGAAATGACTGTAGTACACTTTATAAGAATCAGAATCAGAAGAGCCTTTATTGTCATTTGACAGCACAGAGTACATCAAACAAAATTAAGATCGATGATTAGGGACATCGAGCTGCTGCAACTTCAGTTGCGCCGCCACAGAACCCTTTTCTTCAAAATTTGCAGTGAAGAACAGAGGACAATGCAAGCACATACATAAGACATCATACAGTTTTCACACATCACAGGTGGACACGTGCTGGTGCTTTTTCAGTGGGTTTGGTAGGGTTTGTGGGACAGGGTGAAAACACAGAGTTTGAGGGCAGATGGTTGGAGTGGGGAGGGGGAGAATGTGTATGTTTGTGTGTGCCCTTGGAAGACTGTGTGCAAAATAAGAGACATAACAGGTCCATCTGTCCTTCAGCCAGGTTAAATGTTAAAATTGGCACAAATGATGTAAAAAAAAAAAAAAAAAAAAAAAAAAAAAAAACAATAAAAAAAATAAGCAGGGAAAAATGACCCATTTTGGAATCTGAAAGTTTTGGGGAATGTATCAAGTCTTTTCAAGTGCCAAGGCTGAAGTCTGACTGAAGTCACAAGTCACTGGTGTTCAAGTCCAAGGTGAGTTGCGAGTCTTTGTATATTTTGTCAAGTCGAGTCTAAAGTCATCAAATTAGTCATGTGACTCGAGTCCACATGTCTGGGAATTGGAAGCACTGAAGAGAGGGGTGGTGGTGGGGGGGGCTGTCAAAAAACCCAAACACATGGGTCATGACACTATGTGATATATGTGTATGTTCTGTAGCGCCACATAGTGGACAATGGAAGTCACATTTAACGTCAGAACTCCAGACCCCTGTGTTCCCATGACGGTAAAACCCCTGACCATAACCCACCCCGAGTTACATGGGGGCGCGAGGGTCCCACCATCACTGGTTGCAGTTACTAGTTACTATTTTCTTTTTTGTTTTCTTTTTTAATATTAGGAGGAGCTCACCAAGGTTCTAATAGTTTGGGATTTTTCATTCTAGTTTAGTTTTATTTAGTTTTGACTTCTTTTCTCTCTATTTCAGTTAGTTTTAATTAGTTTTTAGAGCAGGTTTGCTAGTTTTTATTAGTTTTCATTATTTTCTAAATGTGTAGTTTTAGTTTAGTTTTAGTTTCTTTATGTCTTTTCTCTTCTTCTCTGTGGTCGTATTCAAATAAATCCCAGACAGGACTCTGCTGCTTTCTCCCAACTTTAGTCTCCATGTTTCCAGGTAGAGTGGGGACCAGAAGACGACTGGAAACCACAAGTGAACACAAGCGATGGACCCTTAAATATCGTATGGTGCCAGCAGAGAAAATTGCTTGAGGGAAATAAATCAATGTTATATCAATCTGACATTGACAAAGACGAAAATGAAGAGAATTTTATCCATAATTTTAATCTGTTTTAGTTAGTTTGGTAAACACACAATACAATTTCAGTCAGTTATCATTTTTTTCTTTTAATTATAGTTTATTTATTTCAGTTAACAAAAATGTTTTTACAATCCTAGTTTTCGTTAACGATAATAACCTTGGTGCTCACTAAAATTTTTGGTGTACTGTCAAAGAAAAAGTCAAGTATTTTAGTCTAAAATATTTGACTTTTTCTCCCAGGGTCTCCATTGAGCTTGGTTTCAGCACCGTGGACAGCTCCTCATTGATAAACGCAGAAATGACATTACACTAAAAACCAAAAACACTAAGTCCCATAAGTCTGTGCGGCCGTGCGTCCTCTCCAGCGGAGCAGGGGTGTTTCCTCTCTGTGAGTCGTGGTTACCTCCTCAGCTGGATGCTGTGTCAATTGTGCGTCAATGCGTCACATTAAAAGGGGAGAAAGAGATTTAACCTTCAAAATAAAAAACAAATGTAGCAATGACACGCAAATGCAGACCTATTTAAATGAAATCAGACACAAATGTTTATCGTGTATTTTAAAGTAACGCTCACAATGTTAAAGTACTTTAAGGTGAGAATGTGTGGACATGGACATTTCAAAATGGTTGCATTTAGGTTATTAAAGAAAAAATAGATTCTCTAATATTCTGTCCTTTTTCATTATGTAATAGGAGCTGCAGGCTTTACCTCTGTTTGTCTGTTGGCCCAGATACAAATACACACGCTACCAGCAGTGAAAAAAAACAACAAAAAAAAACGGATCCAGATCCAAATCCGAAAACAAACACAGAACCACCAAAAAAAAAGACAAAAAACAGTGCTTCACTTTAAAGTCGCACTGAAAAGGGAATTCTACCAGAAAAGCATGCACTGCTCTGCTGCTTTTCTATTTGTGTCATTGTTTTTCTGAATTATTATTATTATTATTATTATTATTATTATTATTATTATTATTATTAGGGTTAGTGTGTTGGGTTAGGGTCTCAGTTGCCTCTATATATGTGCCAAGTTTGAAGTAATTTGAAACAAAATTAATGTTTTTACAGACATGTGAAATTTTGCCCATTATAAGTAAATGGGAAAAAATATATTTAAAAAATTCCAAAAAATGTGTAACTTTTGCTTACTTTTTCCCAAAATGTAATGAAATTTATTCTGGGTCACTCACAATCTACAAACCCAAATTTGGTATGAATTCAACCAATAGTTTTGCTGCTACTGACATTTGAAATGTCACCCATTATAAATGAATGGGGGAAATTTATTTTTTAAATTCATAAAAACTTTGAACTTTGACTTACTTTTTCCCAAAATGTAATCACATCTATTCTAGGTCACTGGCAATCTATAAACCCAGTTTGGTATGAATTCAACCAATAGTTTTGCTGCTAGAGTGTAAACAAAGAAAGAAAGAAGTAAACAAAACGAAACAAACAAAAAAAAACAATACCCGTTGCCTGGGGGGGGGTAATAAAGTATCTCACATTTCTGGCTTCTGGTTGTCATCAGAAGTGCTCAAACTCTGCTTCCTTCCCACTCAGTGAATGAGAGAAAGAGAGAGAGAGAAACCATGACGGATGAGCAAGCAATGGAATGAATGTAGAGAGTGAGTCGCACAGCAAGAAAAACGGCATCAAAGTAGAAGAAAAAACATTATTTCCTCATTCAGTCCTCGTTCAAATAATACCAGAAACAAATCCACACATCAGTTGTTCTCATTCATCTGCTGTGACAGAGTGAACAGGTCGAACAGACTGAGGTGAGGAACACACACATGCAACCACAACCGCACCCCCTCCATGGACCAGGGGCGGACCTAGAGGGCCCTGGTCATCCAGCCAACCAGCAGACACCACAGAGAGGGGGGATCCAGCCCGCCCCCCCGAGAGGCCACAGTGCGCCCGCCCTGAAGATGGTTGAGGGAGGCCCCCACCAGAGGCCCCACAGCAGTCCAGCACAGGCCCCAGGAGGCCAGGGACGCCAGCCGCCACCCCCCCGCCGGGGGCCGGCCACCCAGGGTCAGGCGAGGCGCCGGTCCCCGAGCCCCACGAGCCCAGGAGCCACCTGTCCCCCCGGGCAGGGGTCCCACCCTGCACACCGGGCGGCCAGGCCGGCCCAGACTGCCACCCGCTGCAGGCCAGTGCACACCCCGATGCCACAGCCAAGCACCCCGGGGGCCCGGAGGCCCACCCCCCCGACCCTGTCTCCCGTCCCACCAAGCCCAACCCCCAAACCCCACACACCCTCCAGTCCCCCACTCACCCACACAAGCATATGCACACACACACCCACTGACTCCCAGACATACACACCACCCATCCCACATGTTCGACCACTCACACACACACACACACACACACACACACACACACCTACACACACATACACACACACATACACCCACATACACACCTACACACACACACACACATACACACACACACACACCTACACACACATACACACACACACACACACACCTACACACACACACACACACCTACACACACACACACACACACCTACACACACACACACACACACACACCTACACACACACACACACACACACACACACACACACACACACACACACACCTACACACCCACACACACACACACACACACCTACACACACACACACACACACATACACACACACACACACACATACACCTACACACACACACACACACACACATACACACACACACACACACACACACACATACACCCACATACACACTCACACACACACACACACACACACACATACACCCACATACACACTCACACACACTCACACACACACACACACATACACACACACACACATACACCCACATACACACTCACACACACACACACACACACACATACACCCACATACACACTCACACACACACACACACACACACACACACACACACACACACATACACCCACATACACACTCACACACACACACACACACACACATACACCCACATACACACTCACACACACTCACACACACACACACACACACACACATACACCCACATACACACTCACACACACTCACACACACACACACACACACACACACACACACACACACACACACACACACACACACGCACAAACACCTCCCCAAGGCATAACACCTGAGCGCAGCCCCAGCACCAACCGCAGCCCAGAGCGGCAACACCAGCCGCCAGGAACCCCACCACAGTCCACCACCCCGCCAGCAACCACCACACCCCCAGTGCCCGCACACACACATCTTTCCCGGTCCCAACATGACCTGCGGCGGGCAAGAGAGCAGCTAGCCCCACCCCCGACCACAGTCCCCATGCGCACGCATCATTCATCAGAGGGCAGCACCCCCACAACAATGCAGCCAGGTGAGTCCCAAGCCAATGGTCCAACCCCCTCCCCCTGGGCCCCCCGCCCCAGACGGCGTCCAGGAATCTATAGGTTATTCTGCTCTTATTTTACTGGTTCAAATCGGGCTGAATGTGGCCCCTGAAAGAAAATGAGTTTGAGAGCCCTGCTGTAGATGTTTGATCACCAAAAACCTGACCACAGTTCCAGTGTCATGATCATAAAGCTGGTGTAGCCATTACATTTCAATCAGATTTGTGTTTCCTGTTGAACTCTTGTTAAGTATTATCACATTGCTGTTGCTTGGAATCTAATGTGGTCAGTGTGGACTTGGTCACAACCCCTAAAAATGTTCTGTTGGTCTCAGGTTATAGTCTATTTCAGGGCTGTCAAACTCATTTTAGTTCAGTTCCACATTCAGCCGAATATGATGTAAAGTGGGCCGGACCAGTAAAAGAATATAAATAATAGGATAATAAGTTTTGAGTGAAAAAAGTAAAATTCCGTAATGAAAATGTTTAAATCTACGACTTGTACTCGAACACAACATGAACAAATATGAACAACTTGAAAATTCTTTAGTAAGATAAGTGCAATGTTAACAATATTATGCCTTAGTTTATCATTTATACATGTGAATCACAACTTGTAGATCACAGTAGATCTACAAAGACACAAAACACTAAATAACAGGCAGAATATTATTAAAATTCCACATACTTCTCTTAAGACATGTCAGATATTCATATTTTTTTGTAAAAGGCTAGTCCGTAAATGTGAACATTTTTGTGTAATTTTACTTTTTTTTTACATTAAAACAAAGAGACAAATTTCATAATTTAGAGATTATTATGATAGTATTTTACTAGTCTGATCCACTTTAGACTGAAATGACCTAAAATGATTTTAACATCCTTGATTGTTAATATCTTTAGTGGAATTCTTGCATTTCACAAATTGATTCCAGGGACCAGATTGAACCCTTTGGCGGGCCCGATTTGGCCCCCGGGCTGCATGTTTGACACCTGTGGTCTATATGACGATCAGGAGCCCTAAGAGCTCAAAAGTGCTGTGTGGACAGTCGACCATGGTGGTGGTCAGTTGTAGTTTGGGTTTCTGTTTGGGCTGGAATGAGTAGTTGACGAATAGTCAACGGCAAAATCAGTGGACAACTAATCTAATAGTCGTCATTTGTTACATCATCATGTGTATTACACAGACGGGGACATTTTACTGTTCCCAAATCTTTGATGCACTAACATCACAAACGCACCAGTGACCTGGAACAGAAGGAGCAGCAGCAGCAGCAGCAGCTGAAGGGAGAGCAAACCGAAAACACATGCTCCAAAGTTTGGGAATATTTCATATGTTACACATCTAGGAGAACTGTCACAAATAAGATCTGTACCAGCGGTTCCAACCTTTTTTGGCTCGTGACCCCATTTTAACATCACAAATTTCTGGCAACCCCAGACATTCAAAACAGAGACAATTTTTGTGCTAAAATTCATTGTTGTTTGTTTTTGATCATGTAATAGTTTGCTATATATGTTGCAAATAAACATTAATTTTAGAGGACATTTAGTCTATATAATGTCTATTATTGTGGACAGAGGCAGTAAATCCAGGTGTAGATTACTGCACAAAGGGAGAATTGGATTGTCCTTGGTCAGGATCTGTCCAGTCAGTCCAGCTGGGATTTACAAGGAGGACAATTAATACTGAACAAACAAGAACTGAAACTATGAATTATGAAAGAGCTGCAGCATCTGAAACTGACCACAGTGAACATTTGACAGATAAACAGAACCACAGTGCTGCAGTTTCAGACTCACAGTTTGTCATGTCTGTTATGGATGTGATTGTCTCTCTCAACTCACCATATATTTTTTATTAGTAAGTTTTTGTTTCTTATTTTTATCAATTTCTAGAAATTTCAGGCGACCCCATTTGAATTCCCGGCGACCCCACGTGGGGTCCCGACCCCAAGGTTGAAAAACACTGATCTATAAGATGAGCCTGGTGTACCCTAGGGCCACTTTATTTATGCAGGAACATTTACAGAGGAAACATGTTTTAGAAGATTTTGATGCAAGATAATTAGCTTCCATTCTAGTAACGAGCTTATTACTGTATGTGTGTGTGTGAAGGATCATGACAGTTTGAAGAGTAATGTTGTCATTTTGTCTGACAATTTCACAATAAAATTTATGCAGCATTAAGAAGAGTATGGGAACCACAGATGGCTTTGAGGAGAAAAAACAGACGTGTACTCTATAACACACTGCTGCTCTGACCCAGTAAATTCTGAACATGAAGAAATATTTTACTGCTGCTTGTAATATTTGTTGAATATTGAATTAAATATTTGTTTGAAAAACTTTGTTATGCATTCTGATTGCTATGCACCAAATAATGTTCTTGTTAAAGGAATGAAAATATATTTTATTGCTGCAATAAATATAAATAAGAGCCATTGTTTATTTATTTATTTTTTTTTTTGGGGGGGGGGGGGGCGTGTTTTTTTGCAGTTCATAATCTAGCTAGTTGTTACAGTAGCCGAAGCCTTGTTGACAGATGTTTATTTGGGATTGGGTTCATTGGAGCAGCCCCCAGTGGCTGTTAGTGGTATTACAACTTTCAATACTTGTTCACTGACTCCACTTTGGAGCTGAGGTCCTTGCCCTTGGATTAAGGGCCGCTGTGCCGCTGTGTTGTTTCACATAGTGGCACTGACTGGTAAGAAAAGGATCACATGAGAAGACATGCCTTTAAGTACAGAGCTGGACTGATTAACCCATGAAGACCCAAACAGCCACTGGTGACCAAAAAAACCTGCTAATGTAAACTGTTTAATACCTGTTGATCCACTAACCCTATCAATATTTGTAAATAATGAATATAAATAAGAAGTAATTTTTCATCTTTTCATGGTCATCAGATATGACCCATTTGGATATTCAGAGGCTCTGTAGTAGATATGATAGCCTCTGAATTTACTTACAGCTTTTACAAACAGCTACATGATCAGTGAATTAAATATAAGAAAATACAAAATTTACACTGAAAAAACTCAAAATAAAGAGGATTATATTACCGTAAATGGTGATAAATCACTTAAAAAAGGTTAAATAAATAGAAAAATTAATTTGGGAACTGCCACAAAAGTAGCATTGGGTTGTAAAGGGTTAAACTGATTAAATGATTGTACACTTGGCATCATTCAGCGTTACTGTTCACATATGGAAGACAAATTATGACACAAACTTAACAGTTATTATACAGTTATAATAAGCAGAATTACCAGCAGAGACCAAACTAGATTTCCATATGGGTCACTGGTTAGAATAAGGCAGTGGTTTCCAACCTTTTTTGGCTCATGACCCCATTTTTACATCACAAATCTCTGGTGACCCCAGACATTCAAAACGGAGACTTTATTTTTTTTTTTGCTAAAATTAAATTGTTATTCCCTCTGCCAGGAGGTATTGTGATCGCTTTGCTTTGTGTGTTTGTTTGTTTGCGTGTTTGTTTGTTTCTTAGCAAATTTAGTGTAAAACTCTTCCACCCATCTTTCCCAAATCTTCCCCACAGATAGGCCTAGGTCCTGGGACCAACCCATTCCATTTTGGTCCCAGTAGGCCAAAGTTCAAGGTCACAGCAAGGTCACAACATCTACAATTTTCCGATCTCTCATCATTGAGCAATTTTCCAAAATTCATCAAAAATTCAAAACGACTCTGATTAGCCTCCAATGTGATCCACCTGTAGCTCAGAACAATCTCTTTTATCTGGAACTAAATTGTCCACATCCACTGTGGAATGTGGACTCTGTGGACATTTACACTGAACACTGAAAATCCCATTTCCCACACATTTAAACTTAGAACTCAACTAATATTGATGTGAATTGAATCTAATTGGACAGACACATGACTGGGACCAGATTCAACTGTTTCTGCTGTATGGAACAACCTGGAAACTGTTGAATTTAAAAAGAAATAGTCGATCCACACATGCACACTGTTCGGGGTGCTTGGCGGAGGTTTGCGTTCTCTGAACACTTGTTGATCATGTAATTGTTTGCTATACTATGTTGCAAATAAATGTTCATTTTACACAACATTTAGTCTATATAATGTCTATTATTGTGGACAGAGGCAGTAAATCCAGGTGTAGATTACTGCACAAAGGGAGAATTTGATTTTCCTTGGTCAGGATCTGTCCAGTCAGTCCAGCTGTGATTTACAAGGAGGACAATTAATACTGAACAAACTAGAAAAGCACTCAGACAGCGCAGACCTCCGCCAAGGCAGATCAGTGGGCCCCCGTGGCCCCCCCACCCCCCATCACCACCAAAATGTAATAATTTGTTCCTTGTGCCAGTATCAACATTTCCTGAAATTTTCATCCAAATCCATCCATAACTTTTTGAGTTATCTTGCACACAGACAGACACACAGACAGACAGGCAGACACACAGACAGACAGGCAGACACACAGACAGACACACAGACAGACAGACAGACACACAGACAGATAGACACACAGACAGACACACAGACAGACAGACACACAGACAGACAGACAGACAGACAGACACACAGACAGACAGACACACAGACAGACACACAGACAGACAGACAGACACACAGACAGACAGACACACAGACAGACAGACAGACAGACAGACAGACAGACAGACACACAGACAGACACACAGACAGACACACAGACAGACAGACACATAGACAGACAGACACACAGACAGACACACAGACAGACAGACACACAGACACACAGACAGACAGACACACAGACAGACACACAGACAGACACACAGACAGACACACAGACACACAGACAGACAGGCAGACACACAGACAGACACACAGACAGACACACAGACAGACACACAGACAGATAGACACACAGACAGACACACAGACAGACAGACACACAGACAGACACACAGACAGACACACAGACAGACAGACACACAGACAGACAGACACACAGACAGACACACAGACAGACACACAGACAGACAGACACACAGACACACAGACAGACACACAGACAGACACAGACAGACAGACACACAGACAGACACACAGACAGACACACAGACAGACAGACACACAGACACACAGACAGACACACAGACAGACAGACACACAGACAGACAGACAGACACACAGACAGACACACAGACAGACACACAGACAGACAGACACACAGACACACAGACAGACACACAGACAGACAGACACACAGACAGACACACAGACAGACACACAGACAGACACACAGACAGACAGACACACAGACAGACACACAGACAGACACACAGACAGACACACAGACACACAGACAGACACACAGACAGACAGACACACAGACAGACACACAGACAGACAGACACACAGACAGACACACAGACAGACACACAGACAGACCAATGCTGGCAAAAACAGAACCTCCTTGGTGGAGGTAAGAAGAACTGAAACTATTAATTATGAAAGAGCTGCAGCATCTGAAACTGACCACAATGAACATTTGACAGATAAACAGAACCACAGTGCTGCAGTTTCACAACCACAGTTTGTCATGTCTGTTATGGACTGGAATTGTCTGTCAACCCACCATACATTTTTTATTAGTAATTTTTTGTATTTATTTAAATTTTTTATCAATTACTGGAAATTCCAGGCGACCCTACATGGTGTCCTGACTCCAAGGTTGAAAAACACTGGAATGAGGGCTTTTATTCTGAAGGGGAGTCACCGGAAATGATCTGTGTGCTCTTCCTGCCTTTACTCTAGTTCTTGTCAATCTGAAAAACCAGCGAGAAAACATCCCAGTGGTGAGAGTCTGTGGTCAGGGAGGGTGTCCGGGTCTGGACTGCTGCCTAGTGACTGTCTGTAGACCTGTCTGTGTGTGTGTCTGTCTCTGTGTGTGTGTGTGTCTGTCTGTGTGTGTCTGTGTGTGTGTGGAGGCTCGGCTACAGCAGGAGGATGCTGCCTCCTGCCGGGAAGCCACACTCTCCTCCGCCCGTCCCTGCTCACTCCTCCGCCGGGCTCCTTCCCTCCTCCGGCCGCTGAACTTGGACCATCTGCGGGAATTAAACATTTGTTCTGCCGCTGTTTCTCCGGAATTTACCCCAGCCATCTCCGAACAACACTGGGGGTAATCCGCTCCTTTTATTTTATGTTCGTGGATTATCATCCTCATCATCTTCATCTTCATCTTCATCCTCATCCTCATCATCCATCCTGTCCACCTGACTCTTGTGGATTGTACACACGCACACATTTTTGTGAATGGGTTTGTGAGCCGCGGCACGGTTTGCTACCTCCTCCACCTCCTCCTCCACCTCCACCTCCTGCTCCTCCTTCTTCTCCTCTTCCTCCTCCGTCCGTGCGTTTATTCGGCGGAGAGTTGCTGATGCTGATGCTGTGAACAGCGGGGACACAGGAGGGAAAAGCCCGGGCTGGCTGGAACCATGGCTGGTGCTGAGGTCGAGGATTAGTGCGTGTTTGTGGAGGGGTGGGTGGGTGGGGGGGATTATATTTTCCAGGAGCAGAATCCTCCATCACTTCTGTGTTCATTTGCCTTTTTTTTTTTCTCTGTGTTTGTGTCACTTGGATTTTGCGAGAAGTTTCTAAAACGCGTTTTGATTTTTTTTCTTTATTATTTTCTCTTTATTTTTTTTTTTTGTAAATTCTCTGATATATGAAAGAAACTAAACCTCTCGCATGCGTTGTGTCCGTAGGTGCCATAATATTCGAATATTCTAGATTATGGTGGAAATCATGAATCAAACCAAGCGCGCATGGATGAATAGTGGCTCTGAGAGCAGGAGGAGATTTTAATGTGAACAGCAGGATGGAGACATTCCAAAGCAACAAGTGAGGAGGACTGGGTGGTGGGTTTAGGAGTGTGTTAGTGGGTTTAGGAGTGTGTTAGTGGGTTTAGGAGTGTGTTAGTGTGTTTAGGAGTGTGTTAGTGGGTTTAGGAGTGTGTTAGTGGGTTTAGGAGTGTGTTAGTGTGTTTAGGAGTGTGTTAGTGGGTTTAGGAGTGTGTTTAGGAGTGTGTTAGTGTGTTTAGGAGTGTGTTTAGGAGTGTGTTAGTGTGTTTAGGAGTGTGTTAGTGGGTTTAGGAGTGTGTTTAGGAGTGTGTTAGTGTGTTTAGGAGTGTGTTAGTGGGTTTAGGAGTGTGTTAGTGTGTTTAGGAGTGTGTTAGTGGGTTTAGGAGTGTGTTAGTGTGTTTAGGAGTGTGTTAGTGGGTTTAGGAGTGTGTTAGTGGGTTTAGGAGTGTGTTAGTGTGTTTAGGAGTGTGTTAGTGGGTTTAGGAGTGTGTTAGTGTGTTTAGGAGTGTGTTAGTGGGTTTAGGAGTGTGTTAGTGTGTTTAGGAGTGTGTTAGTGTGTTTAGGAGAGTGTTAGTGGGTTTAGGAGTGTGTTAGGAGTGTGTTAGTGTGTTTAGGAGTGTGTTAGTGTGTTTAGGAGTGTGTTAGTGTGTTTAGGAGTGTGTTAGTGGGTTTAGGAGTGTGTTGTAGTTCAGAAGAACAGCATCAAGTCCAAAGAAGGCAGCAGAAAGTCCAGTTTACACAGAGGAAGTGTAGATAAAGGGGCAACAGAGTCATTATAGGGAATATTAGAGCAATACTGGACAGCTGAAATGCTTTTACATAAATAGAAGTGATTCATAGTAGTATTAGTAATAATAATAATAATAATAATAATAATAATAATAATAACAATAATAATAATAAATTGTATTTATAAGCGGCTTTCAAGACACTCAAGGACAGTGTACAAAAAGATAAAACAGACAATCCATAAAATACAAAGAAATAAACAGATAAAAGAATAATTACTATATATAGGAATGAAGCTGTCAGATGGACAGTAGAACTTATGTGGGGTAGGCTATTCTGAAAAGGTGAGTTTGGATGAAAAGGTGATTAAACCTGTAGAGGAACATTAGAGCAGCTGTTTCATCCCACTCATAAAAGTGGATTTGTATTTGTATTTCTGTATTCTGTTGGTAAATGGTCTCACTCTGACCCCTCACCACTGGATCATTTACAGAGAAACAAAAGGCACTGTTTTATTTAAATCACTCATTCATTATGTGTATAAAAAATAAAAATCAGCTGTGGAGAATAAACCCCTGAACGCATCCGGGTTCCAGGTCCTCCCAGTCTCCTCAGAATAACCCCCCCACTCCGGATCGGACTGAACCGGCGGAGGGCCCGGAGGCGGCGGCGGTGGGGGGGGGGGGGCGGACGGACCGGGGACGGGCCGGGGCGGCGGTGGCTGTTCCCGGCAGATGAGTGAGCATGTCGGACCGGAGCGCCCCGGGCTGCCGGCTCCGGCTGGACTGGGTCTACGGGTACCGGGGCCACCAGTGCCGCAATAACCTGTTCTACACCGCGGGGAAGGAGCTGGTGTACTTTGTGGCCGGAGTGGGCGTGGTCTACAACACCCGCGAGCACAGCCAGAGGTTCTACCTGGGACACAACGATGACATCATCAGGTGAGACGCACACGCGCACGTTTGGGTCTGTACAGTGTCAGCGGACTGTGTGTTTATTAAAAGGCTTTAATTACAATTACACTGTACGTACAGGGTTTCAGTTGTATTCCATTACTATAAAATGTTCAGTATATTCCACTAATCTGTAGACATGGTTGAAAGTACAAAACAGTTTCAGATGAATGGATTTAAATCACTCAGTTTTAGTCCTGACCACACCTTTTTATCTGCGCATTGCATTGTGGGTATTGGGCACGTAGTTGAAAATATGTTGTTTTTCTGTGCAGGGGTTCAGCGGGGTTGTGCTGTTTGTGTTCATTTTAACTTAATGTGTGTATGACAATGTTTATTAGCCTTTTTACCTCCACCAGGAGGTGTTGTGATCACTGCTTTGTGCGTTTGTTTGTTTGTTTGTTAGACACTTTACGGGAAAACTAACCCACAGATAGGCATATATATATATATATATATATATATATATATATATATATATATATATATATATATGATGGGGTTGAGGGGAAAAGCATCAGATTGGTGGTAGTTGGGAGTGTTTGGAGTGAGCAGGTGTTTCCTCTCCATGTACTTTCAAAACCTGCTGTCCTGTATGTATGTATGTGTGTATATATATGTCTATATATGGCCGGAGGGACAGATGACATTATGAGGAAACCACAGCCAATAAAAGCAGATTTTTTCTCTGGGTTTTACAGTGAGAACTTGAATCTCAAGGCAACTGGACTCTTACTCATCTGATGCTTTGTCTCTTTTTCATTAAGGATGCTTTTTCAGAAACTCTTGCGGGCATTTTATCTCACCCACACAGTTTGATTTCTCCAAAGCTGAAATCTGAACAGAAACTGGTGCATGCTGTTCCAGAAAACAACTCCTTGGGGCTTGTGGCAATTATTATTTCTGTAATTTTGGATCTTGTTTTTATGCAGAATACTGGTTTTTAAATATTAACACAGCAGCTGACAGCTCTTTATTTTTCTACACTTCATCCATCTGCAGTCAGACAAATTCAGCCCTGTTAACAGAGCTAAACATGTCATACCTGTTACTGCAGAACTCTTACTTCGCTTTTCTTAGTTTGGATTTGCATGTTTGCAGCTGTTCTATATTTGGAGCGAGAATTTGTTTTCCCTGGTTTTGAATAAATGCATAGAAAGTAAATTAGTGTGATGCAGCACTGGGGATTTTCTCTGTTGATGAGAGCAAATTAGAGTGAGGAGTGGAGGAGGAACATGATTGAGTGAGGTCGCTCATTCATCCTCACGTCCACAAACACACCTGGTGCATTCACTAACACTCAACAGCATGTGAGTCATCACAGCAGCAGCCGTGTTTGGACAGTTTTTACAGCAGGTCAGTCAGCTGCAGCCTGTGTGTGTGTGTGTGTGTGTGTGTGTGTGTGTGTGTGTGTGTGTGTGTGTGTGTGTGTGTGTGTAGGTGTGTGTGTGTGTGTGTGTGTGGACATGGGTTTATCCATGTTCCTGCAGTCAGTGACTTCGAGGCTGTTGGCCTCTTCACAGGGACATACTGCACAGCCTGGTGATGTTAAACAGCACATTAGTTTAATTAGAGAGTCAAGAGTTGTTTGGAGGTTGGAGTGAGGTTCAGCCTCCTGGACATGAATGTATGCAGATGTAATACATCCTAATGGAAAAGCTGAAGGTACCTTCAGTTAGGTTACAACACTGAAACACACTAATGGAGCCAGTGCAACAATACGCCAACGTTGACGCCAGATTGGATCAGCAGAGGGTGCACTCTACTGACATGTGATTGGTTATTAAAACAGGTACATATAGGTGAACTCTCCCTCACCACAGTACTGATGAAGATCTGGAGTTGGTCCCTGAGTGTTTTCAGTGGCAGCTCACAGATACTAATGTGTGCTAATGCTAATGCTAATGCATAATGGGTAAAATGCAGGGGCCAAATTTTCCTATGAGGACATTAAAGTGAGTTAACCTTTGACTTTTCATCATACTAAGTAGCTGTTATTGGTTCTGTGTATGTTTGTTGTTGAAATGCTTGGAGAGTGCTAATGCTTATTAGCATAGCTCTGCTCCATGACACAGGTTTGTGCATAATTGCTTTCAGACAGGTGATGAGACTGTGTACATGATATATTTAATTTCTGATAACTCACCGCATTTTGTCAGATATAACCTGGATGTCCTATTGTCTGAAGACCTGTTAGTCAGATAAGGGTTAGGGTTAGATTTATAAACTATTCTAGACTAATTTTCTGACTAATGGGCCTTCTAATAATAAGGTGGGCACCAAGCATTTCACCTTTTCTTATAAATACCTTGTAAATAGTCACTGACAAAGGGTGTCTGATAAATGTAGTGAAATAAAACATTTTCCTTTGAAATATATTGGTAGAAAAAAGTCAGGTTTGACTCATTCATGTGTGGTTATATGAGTGTTTATTCTGATACAATCAGAGTACTACAACAGAACAACTCCATACATCTATAAAACAGAGCTGTCACCAACGGCCATGTTAGGTGTCAGTGTTGCATAAATGGAAGCGGAACAACTGAGGCTCAAGTACTTAGGCTCCAAATTGAAGCCAATTATGAAGTATTTGAGAGTTGAAATAGCACCGACTCCTGTGGGTTTACACTGGATGTCTCTCAAAAACGATAAATCTGTCTCTTTTTTTTTTTCCAGGACTCATTCTTGTCTCATTGATTTTTATTTGGACCATCTAATAAATGATCTGGTCCATCTGTAAATTTTTGCTCCAGTAATTAGCTCCTAAGTTACATAGAAGGCTCTGATGTCTGCTGTATCTGTTTTCTTTTGACGTCTGAGATTGACAGATCTCTCATCTGCCACGTTGGACTTCCAGAGCTTCTGTTAATTGAATAAAACACATTTTTTGATGACAGCACCACTGTAGTTGTAGTTAACCGGTTCCACTAATAAGACTGTACAATTTCATTGAGATCCTAAGAATTTCATTGCATAGTTAAGAATTTCATTGCATAGTATAACTACCTGTTTCTGCTGTGCATATGACAATAAAACTCTTGAATCTTGAATCAATGACTTCATTACACAGTGTTGGCCTTTAGCATCACAGATACCTCTCATCCCTCCCACTTTCCCAGCACCATCAATTTTGTCCAAATTTGGTCACTTCCAGCTACAAAAGCAAATATGATGACAGCCAAATCACAAACTGCTGGAATCAAAATGACAGTGTGGAAACCAAGGGGTGACATCACAGTTCATCTGTTCACTGACTATTAGTGGTGGCTGGTGAAATAATATTTTGGTGGCGCAGTATCCAAGTCAGTTTTCAGCTGCACTTTAACTAGGGATGGGAATCGATAAGAATTTAACAATTCCAATTCTGTTATTGATTTTGCTTATCGATCCGATTCCTTATCGATTCTCATTGGGTGAAGGAATAAAAGAGTACAGGTGTTTGCATTAACTGTCTTTTATATTTCCATCTCTGCACAGAAAATAGAACATATACCGTATGAACAAATAATAAGAACAGATGATGCCAGGCCTGGTTCGGGGGGCTACAGTGACAGTGAAACTCCAGACTCTTTACTAATTCCTCTGTTGCTGCATTTCCACTACATGGAACCGGGTCGACTCTGCTCGTCTCCTGTTGTTGAGCACCTCATTTCCTTTCCTCTACCTTCAGAAACTTGTATTTGAGGGGGTACGACGTTTGTTGCCTGCACCAGAACCGGAACTGAGCCCGGATGACGGCCTGGTGTTCACTCTGCCCCTAGATTCACAAGCACCGCTGAGTAGAGAATCAAATGAATCCCAGGCTGTGGACAAATGTTTGAACAGACTGGAGGGATTCCACCCTTTAGAAGAACTGGAAGCTTTGACAGTGTTCAACTGGACCTGGTGTGGTCTGTTTGGACCTGGTGTGGTCTGTTTAGACCGTTTCTGCCTCAACACCATGTTATCTACGTTCTGACCAAAACAATGCAGCGTACTTGTGATGTCATCGCGCATGTGCAACAAAGGCGGAATCGATAAGCAGAATCGTTAAGCAGGCAGGCAAATGATTCCATGGAATTGAGCTACTGGGATCCGGTTCTGGATTCCCATCCCTAACTATAACCACATATCAACACTAGGACACATGTACATGCACCACTATTTGAAAATGTTAATTTAAATTAAAATAAAAATACACAGTATGTGCTTTCAGTCGTGTATTTTTTATATGTAAATTTCACCGTCTATCCTTCAAACATGCAAATATTTCTATGTCTCTATTCTTAAAGTGAAACATGTTCCTGTCAAGTGTCTTTTCCATTCATAATATGGACAGTGCATTTAGACCAGGGGTGAAGGTAGTGCAGGTAGATCACATGGCATAAAAAAAAAAAAGAAAATCAACATAAGGGCTAAAACAATTCAGCAATACTACTGACACCAGGAGTCAATCCTCTGACCCCCTGCATCAGAGCCAGTTGTGTGAACCACCGAGCTATTCAACCTCTTAGTTTTGGGGCAGTCGTATTATTTAAGGACGTATTTCTGAGGAAGGTCTTGATTCTTTTCGGAATGTGACATTTACTCCTGGGGGTGGGGCTTGGGTGCAATTTTTTGCACCCCGAGGCTCTCCTGTCTCCTATATTGGAGAGGGTCTACTGCGTAAGCGGCATTTATAACACGAGTGTATTATGGTAAAGCAGAGCCTTGGGTGCAGATTTTTGCCCCAAACAGGAAACACGTGACTCGACTGCTCACTGAAGAGCTGAAAACATTTTTGAACTACACATGAATGCAGATTATACACCTTACTTACGGGCTGTATTATGAATAGCTCATTTATTTAAATATTAATGTTTTTGTGATATTATTTTATGTGATTCCTGTCGTCTTCTTCTTCAAGTGAGACAGGTGGGGTGGTGCCCTAGCGCCCTCAACTGACGAGCCGCTGCTGCTAATTATGTCCAATCTGTGGTGTCAGGCTGTAGGAGAAGATGATATCCCCTCCTTTGCCATCAGCCATGATTAGCATCTGCCTTTAACCTCCTGAGACTGAGGACATGTCAGCAAAGTACCAGCTTTTTTTGTTTTTTATTAAATCAGTGCCTATATTGGAAACATAATGATGCAACCATTTTTTCAGATGCAGTTTTTAAAATTTTTATGGAATGTCCTTTGTGGTGGACAATTTTCTTTTTTTTTTGCATAAAGTTGTGAAATTCTTGTCCACAAATGTGAACAGAAAACCCATAGCTGGGTCTGAGGAGGTTAAGTCTCTACAGTGTCATGAAGCAGTAGAAAAAAGCAGACATAAGCATTTGCCTTCTTCAGGATGAACAATGCCTGTGTCTCCAAACATTGTTGAGTTTGGTTTTGTATTGTCTCTTTTGTTGCTAAGCAGGATATCTTGTTCTATTTAAAGCTAAATATTCCTTTAAAAACACAGTAATTATCTCGTCTGCCATGGCCTTTTATCTGTTTGTTTGTTAACTCTGATCACAAGTAATGTGCTAAAATCCTTTAATAACAGACAGAGGCAGGAGTAGACTAGCAAGTCCATGTTCTGCTGGTAAAAAGTATGGTTCTTGTTGTAGTTGTGGCTTCAAAGAGAACTTTTTGGGCTCATATTCTAATTGCCTTGCACACATAACATC
This sequence comes from Sphaeramia orbicularis, assembly GCF_902148855.1. NCBI lineage: Eukaryota > Metazoa > Chordata > Actinopteri > Kurtiformes > Apogonidae > Sphaeramia > Sphaeramia orbicularis. The sequence goes on from NC_043971.1 coordinate 53,628,516, forward strand.
AACACCTACTCATTATGATTACTGTAAATGCTAACATTACAAGTTGCACAAGTGATATACAGTCTGTTTTTTAGTCTTATTTTTAAAAGTCTACAGTCAATTACAGTCAGTCACTTGTGTGGACCGAGTTCACAAAGGTCAAATCTCCACAGTGCAAATCAGTAAGAGTAAGGTTAGAATTAGTTTAAGTCCCACAGATGAATGTCAGCCAACGATAAAGTGTGTATTTTACAATAATTGAAAAGCTGAATGCCGCCTCAGTCACTATTTTTTAGGGATGCACTGATCCGATACCAGTATCAGGCATCGGCTCCGACACTCAGTGAGTGTACTCGTATTTGCACTTGTAAAAGTAATCCAATACAAATGCACCGATACCACTTACAGCTGTGTGCCATTCCCAGTTCAGTGCAGCAGGTACGAGGAGGAGGAATAATGTGTGTGAGTGTGAAGAGTGTGGAGACTGAACCAAATAAATGATGGTGATAAAAGTAAGGCTGACTGACAGTACCGTTCAGACACAGACAGATACAGACGCAGCCTTCTGTCCGTCCTCTGCGTACATCCCATCTGTTTTCCAGGTGATGGAGGATGAGTACCCAGACAGAGAATACCAGCAGAACGGTGGAGGTAGAGGATCTGTTCAAAGAGCCACTGTGGGAGTTAGAGAAAAACTACTGACACATTTAGGACAACTACCCAGGGCTGGACCGGGAGTACGGAGCGGTGCAGAGCGCCACGAGCAGAAGTGAAAACCAAACTTATCACTCATTTCTCTTTTCTCTTCCTGCTGAAGCTAAACTTTTAAACCTTACCAGAGAAAACGCTGCAACATTAGTATCACATTAGTGTTTCCTCTGTCATCTCCATGTTTGTTATTACTGACTTTCTTCTTCTCATTAAACTTTCCTCTTCTTCGTGGTATTTGTCCAGTATGGTTAATTCAGAGCGGTGCCCCCTGGTGGATTAATTGACAAACACTCATTCCAACACATTAAATGTCAGTAGCAGCACTTTGTTCCAGTCAGACTAATGACAACAACAATAAAGCACATTTACAAAAGGAACTAACAACTGGAATGGGATTATTAAGGACTCGTATCGGTACTCGGTATCGGCAAGTACTCAAATGTAAGTACTCGTACTCAGTCTGGAAAAAAGTGGTATCCCTACTATTTTTGTTTGTGCTAAATTGTCCCTCATGTCAGACCGCAGGTTTATTAGCAAGATGAGGTGATGCCACAAGTAATTGTAGTGCGTGTAGTTTTAAAAATAATTCAGTACAGATCCTGGTTATATTTAGATTCAGAAACAAGAGAGAGAATAGAACAGGATGTGCTGGAGTGCCATGACAGCACAACACTGGGAAATATCAAATTAATCTGCAGCTATATTTATACACCACCTTCAAGACAAGTATCATTTGATGTGTTGCAAAATGGAGTTATAATTGCATGTAGTTATAAAACTATGCACATTTGACAAATAAATCTGAGTGAAATAAAAGGGCGTGGCCTACATACATATATGAGGAGTATTTGAATATAAGGTGAACTGATGTGTGATGAATGGTTTGTGAGTTATTTGATAAAAAAAAAAAAAGCAACACATTCACTGTCATTAAGGCATGTCATTAAGCATATTTTTTTAACAAAAAAAAAGTGAAATTTACCTGCCTCCAACTTTGGAGCATATATCATTAAAAATGTGTTACCAGGCCATTATTTGTCCAAAGTACATCAAATCTGAAACTGTGGCCTTCTCACCTTAAATGGAGATGGTTGGGGATGAATATGGCAGAATACCAAAGAGACCAGTGTCCACGTTGAACTGAAGGGAAATACTAGATCCTTTTTTTAATATTTGTTATGGAAGTTTCTTGCCTCATCCCTAACAAGGATATTTTTCACCCTAACCTGGTAGTTATGTGCTAAATGGAAACTTAGCCATAAATGTATTACAGTCTAAAAGCATCAAATAGTGCAGCAACAAACAACACCAAATTAAACATTAAACTCCTAATGCAGTGTTTTTCAGCCTTGGGGTCAGGACCCCACATGGGGTCACCTGGAATTCAAATGGGGTCACCTTAAATTTCTAGTAATTGATAAAACAAACAAACAAACAAACAAACAAAAAAAGTCACTTATAAAAAATATATGGTGAGTTGACAGAGACAATCCCAATCTGTAAAAGACATGACAAACTGTGAGTGTGAAACTGCAGCACTGTGGTTCTGTTTCTGTGTCAAATGTTCATTGTGGTCAGTTTCAGATGCTGCAGTTCTTTCATAATTCATAGTTTCAGTTCTTGTTTGTTCAGTATTAATTGTCCTCCTTGTAAATCACAGCTGGACTGACTGGACAGATCCTGACCAAGGAAAATCCAATTCTCTCTTTGTGCAGTAATCTACACCTGGATTTACTGCCTCTGTCCACAATAATAGACATTATATAGACTAAATGTCCTCTAAATTTAACGTTTATTTGCAACATCAAAAATAAATTAATTTTAGCAAAAAAATAGTCTCCATTTTGAATGTCTGGGGTTGCCAGAAATTTGTGATGTTAAAATGGGGTCACGAACCAAAAAAGGTTGAAAACCACTGTCCCAATGTGAACTTCAAGTTTCGTGTCCTATTAATTTTTTTTTTTTTACATTTGTGGTACTTTCTGATGTAAATGTGGCTTTAATCTGCTGATGTAAAACTCATGTATTCTGCTCAAAGTCTTAAAGCAGAACATTGTCACAATAAGTCGGACCCAGTGGGACATTTGGTTTCCTTACCCCTAACCAGTTTTACCTGCAAAAGACAAAAAAGAACCTGAAAAAAAAAAGAAACCATTTTCCAAAACTGTTGCTGCTTGGATCCCATATAAGTCAAGACTAAAACACACAAAAACACTATGAACGGAACCAACAACATAAATACTGGCCTTGAAATAGACCTGGTAGGTCTGCTCTAAGCCTTTTTTATTATGACCTTATAATAACAACAGGTTGTACCTTCTGAACCACAGAATTAGACATAATGTTTGTCTGAGACTGTCTATACTCTGTCTATATGTGACCACTACAGTGCTCCAGCTGACTGTCTTTAAAACATGTACATGTTTCTAAGTGATAATGTCGTACAGTAACAGAGGAAGAGCTGGATTAGCTGCTGCTGGAAACATCAGTGCCACCAGTCCAGGCTGATGCATTCGGCTTTTTATCGTCGCTGGCACCACAGTCACTGCTGTTACTGTGGAAATCTGCCAACTGCAAATGAATGGAGGCCAGTTCTGGTCTCTGCTTAACAAGAACATATCCTCCCATATTTCCCACCAATACTCTTGACAAATGGTTAAGAATTAAACCCTGCGATTCCTCCACTGGGTTAAGTCTATGTTTACAAGGTCTGAATTTGATGGCATTATATAAATATAACGGTCTCTCATAGAAGAATCGATTTAAAACAACAAACACCAAACCCTTTAAAACCAGATTAAAACCATGATTCTTAAGGCTACACAGGTCATCTGTGTCAGCACAGCCAAAGAAAAGCAACTTTTTGGACTGATATTTGAAGTTGTTCAGACCATATAAGTAGGTTTGGATTGAAGGGGTGAAGTTATCGTCTGCTGCAGTGTCTCTTATTCTCCACCCACAAATCAGAGCTGATCTGACAAATCTGCAGATGACTGAGGTAGTAATTCCATTTGCATTTTAATCACTTAGAACACAGATCAGGGCTGACGTACACCAGGACTGACCGCAGAGGAAAAATACCAGACCAATTATCAGAAAACCTGAGAGGAGGTTTAGGCTCAGACAGGAGTTACTCCAATGAATTGAAATAGGAAAAAAAAAAGTTTTCTGTTGCTGAGCTGAAATGATAAATTGGCTTAAACTGATTAAAAAACATATTCTATTACAATTTGGCTGAATCGAAGCTTTGTTTCCTTAATTTCGCTGCTGAACTTTAGTTCCACTGTTGTGTTTCACACGGACACATATTGTGACGCACATGACGCCAGGATCGACACAAACCACATGGAGCATAGGTCAGAAGAGACGAGGACAAAAAGGCAGAAAATGTCTATATGTTCACTTTTCTACTTTGGAACCATCTTTTACTCCGTTAAACTCTGAAGCTTTAACACAAACATTTCAAATATTTGTCTTTATTTTTGTCTGTTAGTTGTATGTTAGTTCCATGTTCAGTTGTTAATCAGTTGGATCCAAATGTGCACATATTGTTTGTAGATGTCACTGGACTTGTTTGTTGTTATTTATGCATATTTTTTGGCAATGTCTACTGCCACAGTACTGCGGCACAAAATATCGGTTTGTCTATTACCACAGAGCCAATCAAATGTTAGCATTTGTACTAGAGCCAGTCATGGACACTGTTCCATGAACTCATTCTCCTCTTGTTGCCACAGTACTGTGGTCATGTATGGAGTACAATTCAGTGCATTCTTTTGTGCATTTTGCTTCCACAGTACTGTGGCAACTGATGGAAGAAACGACAAATTAGTGATAGTAAATAGTACAGAATAGGAATTATGGTTGTAAATGCTCTATATGTTGTTTTATGGTGTTCTTTGCTCTGTGCGGTCAGTGAGATTGAGGCTGGAGAAGGTGGGCGGAGCTACATGTTAGGTGCAGCAGTGTGTCATGTGACTTCTCAGTCCTGTGTCACTTGTGTATTGAGTGCTGCGGTCCGAATTCTGCACTCTCAACAATGTCCAAGTGACTGATTTATATCAATGTCAGATTTTAGCTATGAGCACCCTTGACACCCCCCCCAATTTGAAAATCTGCAGAAAAAAACAAACAAAAACATGCTACTTTTGCCAAGAATCGAACCCAAGGCTTCTGCATTGCACTCCAATACGTTACCTACTGAACTAAATCTGTTGTTTTTATCTCTGACCTATTTACTATCTGATTGCCTTGGTACTGCTGTAACACGTTAGCAGTGTAGACATGATATAACGAGGGCACTGATTGGCTCTGTGGTAACAGACAAACCCATATTTCATGGCACAGTACTGTGTCACTAGCCACTTTGATATTTTTTTTTAATACTTTTGTTATTGTTGTTATTTCTATGTAGAAACTATATCTTTAATTTATTTATTTTTTCTTTTTTATTTCAGGAAATTTGTAATCAAATAATTTATTAAATTGATTTGTGTTCATTAATTGATTACACATTTCAACTCTAGTCATAAGATAATAATGACACTGTTCTATCATCATCTGTCTTTATAGATGTCCACATGTTTGTCTAAGTCTTAGATGAACCTTAAATAACTTTATGTGATTAGTCTGAATGCATTTTAACTCTGTAAATAAACCTAAGCATGGCTCAGAGGCCAAAGACGGGATATTTCTGCAAAATCTGTCCAGATGAAATTATTTGGTCTGAAAGTCTGGAACAAAAAAGGCAAATGTGGAAACACCTTAACGTCCTGAGACCCTGGAAAGTAAAAATATTGGCTATTTTACATAAAATAATGGCCTTGATTGGAAAGAGCATAATGCAACCGTTGTTTTCAGTGTATATACTAATATAACCCATAGACCTGCAGTCATTTGGAAATCAACCCCCTGCATCTGTGCTTCATGCAGGCGTTCACACAGGATCAGCCAAGAGTTTTTTTTAATGTGGTTATTGTTTTTTTCTTTTTTTAAACACACACATAAAACAAAATAATAACACAAAACACAAGCTGGGAGTGGTCAAAATAAATAAATAAATAAATACAATTATATATACTACTGTGTTCCAAAATTACTAATATCTCCCAAAATATTGGTTCTATCAACTTGCCGAGACATTTAATGTGGAGATGGAACTATTCCTCAACTGTAGATACCAAATTGGCCAGTTACAAACATCTGAGTTACTTAGAACTGTGCAGATACACACACACACACGCACACACACACACACACACACACACACACACACACACACACACACACACACAGACGCACTAAGACTTTCCAGTGTTATGATATGGTTTTTTTTTTGTGTGTGAATGTGTGAGTATATATATAATATCTAAGGGTGTGTATTGGCAAGAATCTGGCAATACGATACAAATCACAATACTAGGATTACAATACAATATATCACAATATATCATGATACTGTTAAAAAGGCAATTTTTTATTTGTTTCTTTTTTTTTTCTCTCTTTTTTCTGGGCTTAGCTGGCTGACAGGCAGCTGTCTGTACTGATAAGGCAGCAGCCCACACCAGCTGTACTCCCAGTCATCATTGTCCATTTTTCTGACACCTTTGCTTGTGTATCCTCTTTTATTTGGACAATTTACCAGGGAGTATCTCACACTACTTTTTTTTTTTTTCCCCACTTGTCTTGTCCAGCGTTCTAACAGTAGCATGGTAGTCTGGTTCCTTTTGGTGCTGAACAAATTTGCTTTGCCAAGGGTAACTTCATAAAGTATATGAAGCACCCTTTGATATTCTACTGTGTTTATTATGAGTTTAGTTGAACCACATTTCGATGCCGGACCTGACATGGGGGGTGGGGGTGGGGGGGTAGAAGAAGGGGAGAGAACAAGAGAAAAGAAGGTGGAGAAGACCCTCACAAGAAAGTATCAACAATACAAACAGCAACAACCATGGAGACAATTATAATGGAAACAATAACTACAACCACAACTGAGTAAACTGGGCAGAAGAGAGAAGAAAACAAAACAAAACAAACAAAACTACAAAAAAAACCCAAAACACAACAATGAGATACATAAGACCTATGAAATGAAGAATATAAGAAAGCATGAACAAAATATCGTATACCACGTTTGCACAAATAATACCTGTAACAAATAATACCAGACGCAAATCCACACACATCAGTTGTTCTCATTCATCTGCTGTGACAGAGTGAACCAGGCAAACAGACTGAGGTGAAGAACACACACATGCAACCGCAACCGCCCCCCTCCAAGGACCAGGGACCAACCCAGAGGGCCCCAAGACCTGGTCATCCAGCAGACACCACAGAGAGGGGGGATCCAGCCCGCCCCCCCCCGAGAGGCAACAGTGTGCCCGCCCCGAAGATGGTTGAGGGAGGCCCCCCACCAGAGGCCCCACAGCAGCCCAGCACAGGCCCCAGGAGGCCAGGGACGCCAGCCACCACCCCCCCGCTGTGGGCCGGCCACCCAGGGGCAGGCGAGGCTCCGGTCCCCGAGCCCCACGAGCCCAGGAGCCACCCGTCCCCCTGGGCAGGGGTCCCACCCAGCACACCGGGCGGCCAGGCCGGCCCAGACCGCCCCCCGCTGCAGGCCAGTGCGCACCCCGATGCCACAGCCAAGCGCCCTGGGGACCTGGGGGCCCGCCCCCCCATCCCACCAAGCCCAACCCCCAAACCCCACACACCCCCCAGTCCCCTACTCACCCACACAAGCATATGCGCACACACACCCACTGACTCCCAGACATACACACCACCCATCCCACATGTACGACCATTCACACACACACACACACACACACACACCTCCACCCATGCCCATACACCCATCTACCCACATGCATGCCCACACGCACATATCTACATGTACACACATACCCACACAGGTACCCACACCCATCAACAGCCCCTCCCACACACCTGCACACACACCTGCACGCGCCAGTCACGCGTATCCGGAGCGCCGCCACCCCCCCCACCCCCCGGCAGTGAGCAGTACCGCCGTGAGTCCCCCCAAGGCGCGGCACCCGAGCACAGCCCCAGCACCAACCGCAGCCCAGGGCGGCAACACCAGCCGCCAGGAACCCCACCACGGTCCACCACCCCGCCAGCAACCGCCACACCCCCAGTGCCCGCACACACACGTCTTTCCCGGTACCAACACGACCTGCAGCGGGCAAGAGAGCGGCTAGCCCAGCCCCCCCACCCTGACCACAATCCCCATGCGCACGCATCATTCATCATTGTTTCTTCTCATCAATGTTCAATGCATCAGTGTTCCTGTGTTCAAACTGAAATTCTGTTTTACTGACATTCCAGTTTCAGATCCTGTTCAAATGTTCAGATTCTGTTAGTTCACAACTAAAGGCGGCCTTACACTGTGCGAGTTTAGAGACGATTTGTCACTCGTGCGACTCTTTCTAGGATCGGGCCAGATGTGCCTCTAATCGTGTGTCATGCGTCGTGCAGTGTACATGGGGTAAAGAGAAGCGATTAGCACCTCACGACCAGCAATCGTGTGTTCGCAAGGAAAACGGAGCTGTTTGAAATCCTGCTCGCTCCTTGTGAGTGTATCGTACTGTCAAAGCAGTGCCACGAACCGATGGGCCTCAAATTCTCACACTGTGCATGCGCGAACACAGACGCATACAGTAGCATACAAGCTAACAGTAGCTGGCTGTTGTCCTAGTGCAGTTTAGCTTTTGCAGCTTACCTCTAGTTCCTGCTGTAGGATTGACAGCCCATACTGTCCACGTCTGGACAACCAATGCCTGCACCAAACGCATCATTGTCTTTTCTTCTTTTTTGATTCCTCACAGATAATGGCACATATTACCAAAGCAGCTCGTTGGTTTTTGTTTAGCACTACCATTTCGTGACTCACGCCAATACACAATCGTCTATATGCACTTTTACGGATTCCTTGGTATTTTAACGTTGTATTTCCGGATACAACACTCAAACATGCCATGCGTCCTGTGGTGTATGGTCCTACAGTGTGAGCAGTCAGGTCGCATACGAGCGTCGGTCCGTGCAGTGTGAGAACAGGAATCGTGAGCCTGACTGTACGACTGATTCGCACAGTTTGAGATGGAGCTGCGTGCAACGATCGAAATAATCGCACAGTGTATGGCCGCCTTTACATCAGAACAGTATTTTTGTGCAGTCCCAACAAAGGAACTAACATCTGCCTCTCAGACGGTAAAAAGTGCTTTTAGGATGATTCAAATAACCATTATTTAATAAAGCAGTGTTAAATAATAATAAATAAAATCTAAACAATAAAGAAAAACCAAAAATGAACCTCCAGTCCTTCACAATATCCACATTTGAATAAATACCTAAAAATATCGATACAGTACTTTTTAATATCAATACAGTATTGTGAAATGAAATATCACGATATATTGCAGAACCAGTATTTTCTTACAGCTCTAATAATGTCCTTTGCAGTGGACAGAGTTTGTTTTTTTTGTTGCCTACAGAGGACAAAAATGCATTGCTGGGTTTCAGGACGTTGACATAAATGTGGGTTTAGTGCAGAAAAAGTGAGGAGCCGGAGGAGAAAACTGACTGGAATTGTCGGCCAATGGTGGATTATTCTAGAAGAGTCCATCCTGCACTGTTAGGCTGCTGCTGTTTTCAGTTCCACCAACATTTAAAACAAGACTCATCTTTATTGTAAAAATATACACTGTAAAAAAAAAAAAAAAAAAAATAAAAAACAAAACATAAAAAAAAAGGTAATATTCCGGCAGCAGGGGTGTCTTTTAAATAACGGGAAATAATCATCTCATAATAAAAAGATAATTTTCCATAATTAAAATACAGTTTTTTGCCCTAACTTTACATAAGATTTGGCTTTTTTTTTTTTTTTGACTTTTTAATGTTTAATGAAGAATACTTTCATGTATTAAAACAATCAAATTCCCTATATATCTCTATCTATATATCTATATATATCTATATCTATCTATCTATCTATCTATCTATCTATCTATCTATCTATCTATCTATCTATCTATCTATCTATCTATCTATCTATCTATCTATCTATCTATCTATCTATATCTATATCTATATATATATATATGTATAAATATTTTTCATTGAGACTCAGTTGTCCTATCCACTGATAAAAACTGTATTTGGACAGTTTATCAGTGCTTATACATGTTATACATTCACAAAAATACATTTATTCAACATTTTTGTTGTGAAACCTCCTGTAATTACACAAGATATTTGTCAATTAACAAACAAGTCTGGTTCAACTGACAGAACAAATACTTCTTTTTTGGTTAATTGCCAGTAATTTTATTTAGTTTTAATATTTTTTTTCACAGTATTAAACTTTAAATGAACAGTTTAATCTCATTAATAGAAAAGAAATATTTGTGAAATTATGATACATTTGCAAATGTATTTTAACTGTATTTTTCTGTGAAAAAAGAAAAAAAATTCTTTAAAAAAAAAAAAAATTATGGTTCTTCACAGTTACAGTTTTTTCATATTATTTTACATTTGACATGTAAAATCACTGTCTGTTTTTGTCATTTCATTGATACTTTCCTGTATCTTGAAAATACAGGAAAAATCTGTCACATAAACAGTGAAAATTCTGTTAAATTACAGATTTTTTTACAGTGTAAGGAGGACTCATCTTTGTTTTAATCTCTGCAAAGGCACCAGAATGTTCTTTTTTTCAGGTTGGGAGGAGAGGATAATAACTGGTAAATTGGACATTGAGTGTTTCTTGGTGTGGGGGTGGTGGTGGTGGTGGGGGGGGTTCTCAGAGTCTCCTCTCACTCCTGTTGAAAGCTCTGAATCGTTGCCTGTCTTCCTCTCTCCGCCTCCTGATGGATCGTTTCAGTAATTGCAGGCTCCGTATTGACGCATTAAATCCATGCTGAGTTTTTCTGACAGAGACAGAACGGGACCGTCTTTTTTTTCTTTCAGCGGCTCTTTCATGGCCCAGGCCTCCCGGGGGGCGGGGGGTGGGGGCGGCTTTTATGTTCCTCTGCATCACTGAATAGCACCAATTATGACCAGAAGCTAGACGCTGCTGTAAAGAGCTCCCATTTCCACACTCTGATCTGTTCACAGCGGTTCACCCGAGTTCACGTGTTTTCATCATTTATCAAACAATTTCCTGAGTGTTCGTGTCAGTTTCACCTGAACTGTTGTAACCTTGGAGACATTTTCACAAAGTTGATTTTCAAGACCATTTTTATCAAACATGAATAAACTGTTCTAGTGGAAGATGGATGTATTAATTTTTCTGGATTAAAATAAAACCATTTGCTGGTTTCAGCTTGTCTGTTACTTTAGTCATTGGCATACGGTTCAGTCTGCAATCTGTTTCCACATTAAACACCATATTTACACTGTGTCTGATGATGCAAACAAATAGTCTTTCCTTCCGTCGTCCATGTTAGCTTTGTTCAAGTTTTACACGATCTGAAAATGTAAAAAAAAAAGCAGTCATAAATCACCATCACTGACTTTTAACTCGTATATTTACTAATCTTTCAGAGCATTTGTGTTATTTAGTCAAATGTTTTTATTTTTTACACTCACAGAGGATTGTCAGCTTTGTAAACTTTATAGATGTCACATCTCCAGCAGAGAAACACTCACAGATGCATCAGTTTGTTTGTGTTTCCATGCGTTCGGTGTTGTTGGTCTCCTCTGTTGACACACAGCTCACCTGAGAGACACAACGCAGTGGAAAAAGCAACACACATTCACACATCGATTTCACGACTGAACATACTGTCACTGAGTCGCACCAAAGAGCTGCCACCTGGTTTAAGAACTGTTCACAGGATGAGGATGGTTTTACTGTAAGGTCTGCCTTTGTTAAAATCAAACAAATTATCCACATGACGTCTTCTGTCAACTGTCAAATGTGGAGTTTTAGATATTGCTGAAATAAGATTGCTGAAATTTGTTGCAAATCAGTTCATTTCCGTCGTAATTAACCAGCAAAGCTATGCAACATAAACACTTTTAATGTTGTGGTCAGATAAACATGAATCGAAATACAACAATCCAGCAACGAATGAATATATGATGGACATCTGACAGAGGTCAACAAGAAGAATGGATGCATGGAAGACAAGAAATCAGTCTTAATTAGGGGTGTAAGAAAATATCAGTTCAGCAATATATCCCGATATTTCATTTTACGATACTGTATCGATTTTAAAAAGTACTGTATTGATATTTTTAGGTATTTATTCAAATGCAGATATTGTGGAAGTTCATTTCTGTTTTTTGTTTATATTTTATCCATTATTATTTAACAGTCTTTTGTTAATAATGTTAGTTCCTTTGTTGGGATTGCACTAAAATAATGTTCTGATGTTAATTCTGAACTAATAGAATATGAACATTTGAACAGGATCTGAAACTGTAATGTCTGTAAAACAGAATTTCAGTTTAAACACAGGAACATTTTGTGATATAACATTAGATCCTGTTGTGATCAAATAAAAATGTGTTTAGTATTTGTGCAGATTTCTGGTATAATTCAATTCTTCAAGGAAATAATCACTTTAAAAAAAAAGAAACAAAAAATTGCCTTTTTAACAGTATCGTGATATATCGTATCTTGATCCTAGTATTAAGATTTGTATCATATCACCAGATTCTTGCCAATACACAGCCTTAGTCTTAATATTGATTGTAAATTGATCAGTAGACAAATCTAGGACAAATTAAAGGGCTTATTGTGTGTAAAAACAGGCTTAGCCTCCAAAGCTGGTCCACTCTGCTCTGACTGTATGGAAGTAAATCTGTCTCATCAGATTCTGAATTACAAAAGCTATTGAATTTCTAGCACTGAATTTTTTTAACACTGAAATTAAGTATCTGAATTTTTTGTCTCTGTATTCAACTATGTTCATAAATTTAGAATAAAAAAAAAAAAAATTCAGATGCAAAAATTCAGAAGCAAAAAATTCAGATCACACATCTGTGCTGACCATCTTCCTGCATCGGTGTCACATGACCAACCTAACACAACTCGATTGGCTGGCTGTTGGTGCTTATCCCGTCCCGGATCCCGGATGTGTGATCAGAATTTTTTGTGTCTGAATTTTTTGCTTCTGAATTTTTATTCTAAATTTATGAACATAGTAAAATTGAGAGAAAAAAAATTCAGATACTTAATTTCAGTGCAAAAAAATTCAGTGCTAGAAATCCAGTGGCTTTTATAATTCAGAATCTGATGAGACAGATTTACTTCCATATGATTGGTTGATCAGTTACTACAGTGAAATATCTGCTAGTACTCATGTTCTAATAGAGCTAGTGTTAGTTACTACATAAAATCAGTGTTATCTATTTAATCCATGAGATCCTGAAACAGAACAAAAATCAAAGACATACAGAGGCCATTCAGTGCATTCATCAACTGAGTCAATATTAATTAACATTAATATTAAGTACATGCTCGTTGCAGTTTTTATTCTTTTTTTCCATCCCATACTTTCAGTTTTCAGTCACAGATGTGGGGGTTGAGTCAGCAGTCGACTCAATGGACAGAGTGAACGCTAATAGGAAGAAGAAGCAGTGAAATATAATCTTTTCTGATTGTTTCCTCTGTCATTTTTCTCTAAAGTACAAATAAACTCAGCACACATCGCTGCAAAGCACTGGGGAATGTTCTAGCACAGCAGTCCCCAACCTGTTTTGTACTACAGACCGGTTTCATGCATGAAAATTTTCCGCGGACCAGGTAGAGGTGCGGGGGTTCCAGTAACAAAAACCTTTGTCAGTTCAGAGCATGTGATCTGAAACACTTTCACTGTAGATCAGGTAATTATAATGATTCTGCAGTAGAAGATCAACTCACCCTAATGCAGAACCAGTGGAACCCTGGACCGTTTCCCCTGCACCTAGACCACAGGTGTCAAACATGCGGCTGGGGGGCCAAATCTGGCCCCCCCGCTGAAGGTTCCATTCCGGCCCTGCAGGATGAAAGTGCAAAACTGAACCTGAACAGTCCAGGTTGAACAAATCCTTTTGGTTCAGGTTCCACATACAGACCAGTGTGATCTACAGTCAAAAGAACAACACAATAACCCAGAAAGAATGACAACGACAAATGTTCTTTGGGAAAAATTATGTGGAAAAAAATTAAGTGAAAAAAATAACATTACACTGTGAAAATATTTACATTTACAAAACTATTCTTTCACAATAAATGCAAATAAGTGCAGAAATAAAAACAGAGAGCTGAGACCTGAGACCGCTTTGCAGAGGTGGTCTGAGCTGAGACCGCTTTGCAGAGGTGGTCTGAGCTGAGACCTGAGACCGCTTTGCAGAGGTGGTCTGAGCTGAGACCTGAGACCGCTTTGCAGAGGTGGTCTGAGCTGAGACCTGAGACCGCTTTGCAGAGGTGGTCTGAGTGCGGCTGCAGTCGCTCCACAGAGGAGTTTGTTTCCAGTGTGAACATGAGCCCAGTGGTAGAACTAGACAAGTGCAGTTTTCCGTCCCACTCTGTGTCACCTGTCTGTTCGCTGTGTGATGGGGGTGCATGCAGGTCCAATAGTAGATATCTAATAATACGACAGAGCATGGATGGTAGACCATGGATGTCCAGTTGAATATTCATGTGGACTACCGTGCATCACATCAGGTCAGAACCACAACTTCTACACATGAGAAACCGACTGGGGGAAAAAACCTGTTTATCCCGGTTGAGTTGAGAAAATTAAGAAACCAAGCAAATAAACAACAAGCTAAACTTAGTCGCATTAGTTTCAATGCAAAGAGTCCGTGGGGACAGTTTTCTTTAGTGTCACTGTCTGACTCAACTGGACCGCGTACACGTATGAACAGTATGGAAGCCTTTAGTCACATGGATCAGTCAACCAGTCAACATGCGGCTGACCTTCTGTCTCTACCCACTTGTACCAGAGTTAAGAACAGTTGTGAGGCGAGGGCGGAAACGGTCGCTTTTTAAAATAAAATCTCCGCAAGACTAATGGAAAAAATTGCTTTAATATTAACCATATTTTTTTTTCTTTGTGGCCCGGTACTGGGAGTTGGGGACCCCTGTTCTAGCAAACACTAGTGCCTCCTCCTCCTCTGTGCATCTCCAACAGGGACTGAGGTGTCTACTTAAGCATAGTAGTGTATATAGTAGGATGCCTTAAACATGGCTCTAATAAACAGAGCAGAAGACGCACCTTTATCTGAGTATCTGGGAAAGAAACATCACTGGTAACCTCTGGGACGCAAATGTCATTTTCAACATTTCATCTTATGCGCGTTTACTCTTATGAGGAAAAAAGGCAAGAACCACCTCAAGCAAGTAATAATATAACAGTTTTTTTAAACACAATTCAGGAAGTTTTAACAAGTTGTAACAAACTGGGCTGTGTTCACCATTTTCAAATGTAAAATTTTAGAATGTACATTAAATCTGTTCATGGAAACATGTGTAATGTCCGTGCACTTTGGCACAGTTCTGTCTCTTAGCTCTGTTTTTGTCTTGTTCCGCCCATGCTGCAGGATGCTGTTTTTAGCTGGAGGCACAAAGACACTGCCAAAATATAACAGCCAAACAAGAGGAAAATAGAAAATCAAGGTAGAAGGCAGCGTCTTTAATACACTACCACACACTGACAGAGGCTCAGAAGGGATGATCAAGAGGAATTAATGTAGGATAATAGGAAGATGTTACATAAGGCATCAAAAGTTATCACAACTACTTGGTCAGGCACATGAAAACACCACGGTTTGTGTCGAAACACACCTTTTTGACCATGTTAGACAGCCTTTCTGCAAGAAACCAGGCTAGAAGCTGGTCTATATAACACCTGCGTGTAACTGTGGTTGGAAATGGACACGAGCATATATGCATGTGGAACAGGGTCAGTTCACAGCAGTGTGGGTATGTAGAGGAAACTGTGTATTGTTGTAATTACACAAAATCTGTTCATTTTATTTTCATTTGTTTTGGTTAATACCTGACATTCTGGGCCTCCGAGTCACTATGTGGAACTTTTAATTTGAGTCTGTTCCCCAACGAGCAGTTTACAGTGTGACACTGCACGCTGTAACCGGAGTTTTCACGCCTTTACCTCTTCCCTTTTGTTCTGGATCTTTGTGGGAGAGGTAAGCAGCTGTGCAGTTCATGAAAATTTTTGGTTTAGCCTCTGCTGTTTTGATTTTTTATATGAACTGGCTAGTTCAAGCTGTATGAGGTGCTTATGATGTGCTGAAACACATTTCTGTATCCTTTTGGTTTGTGTAGGAGCTTGTTTTACGGGGGTCGCTGACCGGAGGTTTTTGTGTTTTATGTCACTTCTGTCAGGAGCGGAAAAAACAATAAATGGAGACTGCCTCCAAAGTTGTACCTGTGGGTCTTGTCCTTAAAAAACACAGCGCAGAGTCCGACACCACCGGTTACACATGCACCCATATACCACAGAAACCTATTTAGAGAATCCAGTCAAATGTCAGTGTGGATATTGATGTGATATCAGTGTTGATATCACAGAAGACATGTGGAGGGAAATTTGGAATGCGGCCAAAAAAATTACTATCTGCAATTGTTCTTGGGCTTTACAACTTAAACTGTTACATAGAGCCCAGTTGGCGCCAAACCATATGTCTAAATTTAAACCGGGTTCTTCTCCACAGTGTTCTAAATGCAGAATGTATGAAGGCAGCCTCACACATTGTCTCTGGTCATGCCCCAGCATTCAGGGAGACTGGGAGTCTGTTCTACTTAGAATTAGAAAAATTCTCAAAACCCACATTGAGTTTGATCCTCTCTCTCTTCTCCTTGGCTTACCAAATAGGTGTATCAGTAACAAACATAATAGGAAACTATATAATATTTTAACATTCTGTGCCCAAAAGAATAGACTGTACTTTCCGGGCTATAAGGCGCACCGGAATATAAGTCGTACCTGACTATAAGCTGCAGGTGTCCATGATGTCACATGAGATATTTACACAGAAAGATGGTAAACAGAAAGATGATTTAAATATTTATTTCCATACTTCGACTGCTTTTTTCCAAACAGTGTCTGTAACATGTCAGTCAAACGTCAGGAACAGGCTGGTTCATAAACCCAGAACAGTCACTGGTCTGTGTCTTCCTCTTCTTCTGCTCATTAAACCACTGCAGTTGTCTTCTTCAGTGTTCTTCAGTTGAACATCCTCAAAGGCTCTGTCACACTCCTTCTACGTCTTTCTTCCATTGTCTCTTCCGTGCTGCAGCTCTACTTCCTTCTTTACAGACACATCGATTGCTTTTAACTTCAAAGCTGCATCATATGCATTTCTTTGTGTTTTCCATGATGAGGGTTTGTGCATGACATGCAAAATGACTGTTAAAAGTTCAGCTTTAAACTCCTCCTCTTCATCACCTCTTCCACCTGTCTGTCTCGCTTTTGCACTTCCTGCTACAGCGCCCCCTGGTGGACATTAGCCCATATAAATCTATACTCAAGCTGCATCGCTGTGTAAGCCGTAGGGTTCAAAACGAGAAAAAAGTAGCAGCTTATAGTCTGGAAAGTACGGTACTACTACACTGGACTTCTGATAAAACCCCTTCTGTTTGTGGATGGAGGAAGCTGAAACTGAAGCACATTCCACATGACTTTTTGACATGTTTGGCACACTTTAGGATCGACATATTCAGTCACATTTGGAAACCCTTCCTGGACTATACTGAGGGAAATGTGTCCTCTATTCTGTCTGGAGCTTTCATCTGCTCTTGAATGAACTTTCTGTTGTATTCAACAGATATGAATGTGATGAAAATCTGTCTCCATGCTGACTGTGAATCTCTATTTCAGTTCTGACTGTGGTGCTGAGCTGTTTTATTTTGTTTTGTGTTGTTCTGAAAAATGAAAATTTAATACATATATTCTTAAAAAAAAAAAATGTCAATGTGCCATTGAGAAATAAAGTGCTACTAGCATGTTGACCCTTGGGGAACCATGGGTTCTAGATCCTCTGATCCACTTCATTCCTTTACTTTCTGTGCTTTCTGGGTAAATTCCACTGGTATTTTCAGTTGAGTAACTTCTCAGCTGGCATGTCTGTTTCTGCACAGGAAATTTGACACCATGACAACGTGGCCCTACTGTTTATCTGTTGCTACAATGATGATTCTGTGATTCTGGGCATAGCAACGTGATTCTCCATTGGAAGGCTATTGCATTCCAAAATTGCTAATATCTCCTAAAATATTGGTCTTATCAACTTGCCGTTTTCGCTAGTCTCTTCCTTGACCAAAAATACATAAGTATGCCAAACTGCAGCTGTCAGCTCTGTACAGATTTTGTGTGAGGCTCGAGACACACAGACAGAGTCCACTTCCCTTTTATAATATTAGGATTAAAGGATTATGATGAAGATGAATGTGAAATATCTCAGCACATACACTGAGAACGGTATTTCTGCTACAAATATCTGACGAGTTTTGAAAGAATGGATGGTTTTTAGCTGATGCTGGTCCTGTTTAACTCAGATTCTATTGGTTTCCAGCTAATGGAGATTGTTTAAAAATAAACCAGGCTGTAAGCAAAACCCTTGAAGAAAAAAAAGAAGTTGTAGATGTTACTGCTGGTTGAAGTGTTGATCTTCATGCATCCATTAACTCACTAAGCAGGCAGGCTGTCAGTGTACCCTGCAGGCCCCTCATCATCATCATCATCATCATCATCATCATCAGCATCATCAGCATCAGCATCAGCATCATCAGCATCATCATCACAAAACCAACCAGTTCTTCCATAAATGCTAATCCAGTGCTGAGGCTGACCAGCAGGGGGGCCCAAGGCTGTGACTGTGAATATGTGTGAGTGTGTGCAGTGTTCTGGAGCGTTGGTAACGTCCTTCTCACCAGGGGACCAGCCTGAACTGGATAAGCTGATGAAGAAGGCAGCTAGCACTGTAACTGTTAGCGCCGCAAGCGCTCAGAGGCTGAACGGTCAGTGGTGCGTTCACTGTTTGCACAGGGATGCCATCGGCTGACTTCCTGGGCTGAGTGAAGTTCTGTAAGTTAGCCATGAGCTGCTGCTGCTTTGAGTCAGGATAGTTTAACAGAAGACACGTCCTGGCAACGCTCGTGCTGATCTGGACACATTAGCATATGTGGAATTTCACATTTAGACTTTTCGAACACTGGTTATCAATTTCATCTTTTAGTTGAGAAAGAGAAAGGACTTTGCTTCTAAATTCAGAGAAGATGTGAGGATTTGAGGTTTTTCTCTTAGTAAATTGCATTCCTTTGGGTTTGATCATTAGTTTTTCACCTCGGGTATTGTCGTCAGTTTGTCATCTGTCTGTCCATCTGTCCGTCCATGTGTGCAAAAACTTTGGCGTAGACCAGTGGTTCTCAGCTGGGGTGGACAGCAGACAGTCAGTGATAAGGTGAGGGATGCTCTCTTTCACTTTCACTTTGTCACAGCTTTATCGACATGTCCTCCACATACAGGTCCGTCGTGTTACTTATAGAATTATGATTTGAGGTCTGGATTGAGGACAGACTGAGGTCCATGAGCAGCAAACTTGTTTTTGGGAGGCAGAAGGTACGGTGAGAGGAGCTCACTTTCACTTTCTCACAGCTTTATCTACAGAGCTGTATGACCCACCACGTCACCACCCTCCATATACAGGTCCATTGCGTTACTTGTAGAAGTACGCCCCCCCACCCGTCCCACAAATTTTTCAGGCAAAGAGGGGGTGCCAGTAGGCTGATGATGCCGTTAGTGGGGCTTGGTTCAAAAAAGGCTGAGAAACCCTGGCGTGGACTGAAGGCCGAAGGTTTTCAAGTGTAGGCACGTTGTGTTTACATCTGCCAGGAGGTATTGTGATCACTATGCTTTGTGTGTTTGTTTGTTTGCGTGTTTGTTTGTTTGTTTGTTGGCAACTTTAGGGGAAAACTATTCCAACCATCTTTCCCAAATCTTTCCCACAGATAGGCCTAGGCCCTGGGACCAACCCATTAAATTTTGGGCCAAGTAGGCCAAAGTTCAAGGTCACAAAATCTACAATTTTCCTATCTCTCATCATTGAGCAATTTTCAAAAAATTCATAAAAAAGCCTCCAATTTGATCCACCTGTAGCTTAGAACAATATCTTGTATCTGGCACAAAGTTGTCCACATCCACTGTGGAATGTGGACTCTGTGGACATTTACATTGAACATTGAAAATCCCATTTACCACACATTTAAAATTAGAACTCAACTAATATTGATTGGAATTGAATCTAATTGGACAGACACATGACTGGTACCAAGCTGCAACTTTTTCTGCTGTATGGAACAACCTGGAAACTGTTGAATTTAAACAAATAGTCGATCCACACATGCACACTGTTCGGGGTGCTTGGTTTGCGTTCTCTGAACACTTGTTTAGAAATGTGTTTAATAATGAGGATATAATAAGCATGAGGAGAATGCTTTTTGTGTGTTGCAGGCTATGTTTCTCAATGATGTATTAAACAAATTTTAACTAGGAGAGATATTTACCACGAAAGCAAGACGTGTAGCAGTAAAATCAAACAAGTGTGGTTTGAAATTGAAGCCTGGACTGAAGTATGTTAAGGTGTAATACCACTGATGGCCACTAGCTCTAAAACATCTCTCATTTCTACTGAAACTAAAAGATTTCAAAGCAAACATGTGTTTTTTTTCTTGAGACACCTCTACAGAAGTCATTACACTAATAAAATTGTCTTTTGCTAGACAAATGCTGTATTAAGTTTAACCTTTTTTTATGCCAGATTTCACACATCATCCCTTTGTGCAGTTTTTCTCCAGCCTCTAGATGGTTTAGGCCCAGATTTACTAAGCAATAAATTAACACAAAACCACAACCCAGACTAAGTACAGATGTGAGGGAGTTTTGCAGCTGATCTATTAAATATGCACAAATTTATGTCTGTTACAACTGTACGAATTTATATCCATCCATCCATCCATCCATCCATCCATCCATCCATCCATCCATCCATCCATCCATCCATCCATCCATTTTCTTTCTTTTTTCTTTTTTTTTTTTTTTTTACCATTTAATGGAATATGTATAAATCCTCTCTATACAATACATTCTTTATCCACTGTCCTCTGTCCTGGCAGAAGGATCCTCTGTGGCTCAAACAGGTTTCTACCCTTCAACCCTAAAACCAAGGGTTAAAGCTGCAGGAGACTTTCGTGACCAGTTTTTCATCAAATCTGTCCGTCCTCAGTCATATCCTCAGTGTCATGAATCTGTTCGTCTGTCTGTCATTCCTCAGCTGAATCTCTTGCATTACGGTGAACAGTTTCTTAGTTCCATCCACCAGAAACAAACCATGTGTTTACAAACAGAGCCGGGAGGGAACTGGACATCTTCGGAATTTTGTCACAACGTGCATTGTGGGAAAGGGAGGTTCGCACGACTGCCTGACAGCGGCAGCGCAACCATTTGATAATATATGGATGAAACAAACACGACGTGGAAACGGCTGAAGAAATATGCATAGAGTGAAGGGAGTTTCTGCGTGTTGTCTGTTCCACCTGCCACTGTCAGGCGGCTGCGCAAGCCTTCACTTCCCACAGTGCACGTCGCGACAAAATTCTGAAGATGCCCGAGTTCCCTCCGGCTCTGTTTGTAAACACATGGTTTGTTTCTGGTGGATGGAACTAAGAAACTGTTCACTGTGAGGGAAGAGATTCAGGTGAGTAATGACAGAAAGACTTACGGATTCATGAAACTGAGGATATGACTGAGGTTTGACAGGTTTGATGAAAAATTGGTCATGAAAGTCTCCCGCACCTTTAACACACAGAGGGAGCTGGATTTGCTACAGAAAGAAGCAACTTTCTTTGTTCAAAGCAAAAAGAAAACAAAGGCAAAAATACCTCAAAATATCACCAGAATACTCATGTATTTACACGCATGTTTTAGAATCCAGGTACTCGACTGTTTTCTTACACATGACCGATTTGTGGTTGTTCAGTTTGGAAGTTGCACCTTAACTTCAACAAAGGATTGCACTGAAGATGCAAAAAGAAACCATAACAGTCCATGAAAGCACTTTATAATTCAAAGGGAAAAGTGTGTTCTAACACTGTTTTGATGGATGGAAGAGCTTCCTGGATGAGGTTGTTTTGGCCGATGCTGGTCTATTAGGTTTTCTATGTGGGTTTTCAGGACTGTGGGATCCTGTGTGGGACCAAACACTTCTTATCTTTATCCACAGACTGTGCTGAGTTTCTGATCATGTAGTTGTGCATGAGTCTCTGCTGCTTCTGTTTGTTGTATTTTGCAGCAACAAACTGACCTACATTTTAAATTGTTCCCCGTTGATATTTAAGATATAATCCAGAAATACTAATACTAATACTAATAATATAGTAGAAGTCTATTTTATTCCAGATCCGGTGCATATGTGTTTTTGACTGGAGCAGGTTAGTTCAGTGTTTAACTCGGGCCCGGTGGCTCTGTGGATTTTCAGCTCAGTGGTCTTCATTAAGATGATGAGTAAGGAATTATCTGTGCAGCATCCCACTGCCAATCTGCCCGGCAGGCATCAACGTTCCCACGATCTGCTGGAACTCCAACACACACAAGAACACACAAGAACCTCCGGCTGTTATGGTACTCATCATTAGTGCAAATCTGAAATCTCTGGAAAAAGAATTTAAGCTCCTTATCATGAAGAGAGTAAGACACAGAACTTCTTACCTGCCTTTAAAAGGAGGAGACGTTCTACTAGGCAGAGCTTCTTTCCTCAGAGGCCGATATTAGACTTCCTGTCTATAAAGACGTTTCACACTGTAAAAATAGTTGTTTATATGTTGACATGTTGAAGGTGTCGCCTTCAGCGTCTCTGAATAAACCCGGGTCTCACTCCCATGTAGAGCTGCAGCTATTGATTATTTTTGTAATTGATTAATGTATTATTTTCTTTGATTCAATTTGATTTTACGATTATTTAGGTGAAAAAAATAGTAAAAATGTGAAACAGACATGTCTGAAAATGACAAACAACTTGCCTTTTATTCCAGAACCAGCTGAAACAACAACCACAAAAAATATAAAAGTCAAAGGATATATAAAAAATATCTATATAGAAATAACAATAATAATAATAACAGCATAAAAGTCAAGAGATATAAACAACAAACAAGTTCAATGACTTGTACAAACAGTACGTGCACTGCAGTCTTCAACACATTTGGATCCAACTAACAACTGAACATGGAACTAACAAAGAACTGAAAAAAATAAAAACAAATATTTGTAGTGTTTGTGTGAAAGCTTTAAAGTTTAAAGGAATAAGTGAGGGTTCCAGCAAAATATAAATTAAAGTATTGCAATAGCAATTTATTCTTGAGCTAAAGTTAATGACATAGGCTAACCAGTGGTGCTCCTTACATTGTGAGCATTCATGATGCGAACATATTAGCATCAGCATTAACTTTAACGGTGTTTCCCTGTGTGGGTTGTGTTTTCAGGAGTAATGCAGACCAGATGGTTCTGCCGCAAATGCTGCATCACTGCAGTCATGCTCTTGTGATAAACAAGCTCTGTACCACACTGTGACTGTGTATTTTTCATTTTAAAGTGTTGCCACAATTAAGACATTTTCTGCCTTTTTGTCCTCATTTCTTCTGAGCTACGGTCCATGTTGTTTGTGCTGGTCCTGGAGTTATGCGTCACAATGAGCGTCCGTGTGAAACACAACAGTAGAACCGATGTTTAGCAGCAGTGAAATTAAGGAACTGAAGTTTTGATTTGGAAAAATTGTAATAGAATAATTTTTTTAATCAATTCGAGTCTATTAATTGATTAATCATTTCAGCTCTAGTCCACAGTCTTCACATTCTGCCTTGGTCGTGGTACCTTACCAGCTGTTGTAAGTGCTTCAAGTTCTAAATCCAACCATGGATTCAGAATGGATTTGAACCAGCCTCAGTGTCTTTCAGACGGCCCAACACAACAAAACCAAAACATTGTTCTAAGTGTTGGTATATTATTGTCGGAATGTGACCAAAAATCAGTCTGTGACAAACTGGGAATGGAGATGTGCAGAGAAATAACACACTGGATGTCATGTGTTGTTTCAGCAATGAGTAGAGTACCAAATGATTCATACCAAGTCTTAAAGACATCCATCTTATCTGAACCCCATCGTTTGTGTGTCTAAATTTAACCAAGCCTAAACAAAATGGCTCTCTTTAACATTTGAAAGTTAAGTGTGGAATTCTTTGTCATTTCTTCTGCTCACTGTAAAGGACTAAAATGGGGGACAAATGAAGTAGGTGTTAAGAGAAGTTGATATGTTTGAATGGGAGTGGAATGGCCTATTTATCATTGGTGTCAGTGGTGTTAGACTTGTATTTTAAGGTTCTCCCACCACATTGTTCTGTGTTTTTTGTCATTTTTTCATCTTATGGGGTGGAGACAAACCACACATACAGTCACTGAGGTGGGAAGCACAGACAAACTGTGTCTATGGATGAATTTGTTCACAAATGCTTCTAGAAATAAGCAGCTTTCCTTAAATATTCTTGAACATACACCTTTTGGTACCTCTGCAGATCATGGCTGTGTTTTGGGAGAGTGTTCAGAGTGGCGGAGGCACCAGCAATGCAGAAGGCGGACTCACCCCAGGTGGTCATGGATGAAGGGGGTACAGTTTTGGCGTTGTATGAAGAGAAGCTGGAGGGAGGTTTTCTGGAGGAGGGGGTGGATGCACTGGACTTCACTGATGACTGGATTATGAACCATAAAGAATTCAGAGGAACAGTGGAGTAATGAGATTATGTGCAGAACAGGGGTCGTACAAGGGGATATCAAACATTTTGAGCCTCGCACATTTTTTCAAGTCATATCGTACAATGCCCCACATCAATGTCTAAGCTACTGAGTGCATGTAGGATCATTTTGCTGGCTGCAACTGTTTAGTTACAACACTTTGTGCAAGAGACATATTCCTCAGAGAGTTAGCAAAAAGGACAAAACTGAGTATACAGTAAAGCGGTGATAAAGTTTCTACTTCTGGAGGGTCAATCTGCCAAACAGGTTGAAGACTGACTGACTGCCGTTAATGGGGAGTCTTCTCCTTCTTCTGCAACTATCAAATTGGGTGAAAGAATTCCAGCGTGGCAGAGAGAGTTTAGAAGACAACCCCCGGTCAGGACGGACATCAACCAGTGTTACAGAGTCAATTATTTTACAGCAATGTGGGTATGTAGATGATATTGTGTATTGTTTATTATAATCACACAAAATCTGTTCATTTTATTTTCATTTGTTTTGGTTAATACCTGACATTATGGGCCTCTGAGTCAGTATGTGGAACTTTTAATTTGAGTCTGTTCCCCAACAAGTGATTAGCAGTGTGACTCTGCCCACTATAACTGGAGTTTCGCACCTTTACCTCTTCCCTTTTGTTCCAGATCTCTATGGCAGAGGTAAGCAGCTGTGCAGTTCATGAAAGTTTTTGGTTTAGCCTCTGCTGATTTGATTTTTTGTATGAACTGGCTAGTTCAAACTGTATGAGGTGCTTATGATGTGCTGGAACACATTTCCGTATCGTTTGGTTTGTGCAGGGGCATGCTTTACGGGGGTCGCTGACTGGAGGTTTTTGTGTTTTATGCCACTTTTGTCAGGAGCTGAAAGAACAATAAATGGAGACTGCCTCCAAAGTTATATGTGCGGATCTCGTCCTTAAAAAACACAATGCAGAGTCCGACACCACCGGTTACACCAGTACCAGTCCAGAAAACATTGACACTGTAACAAACTACTGATGTAAAACCTCTGTATCACTCTCCATGACTAAGAAGAAGCAAAAGACCTTTCACATGCTGTAGATCCATACATGGCATACGTCATGACAAAGTCCACATGTCCAAGGTACAAGATGGGTCGCAAGAATGTTTTCAGATGACATGAAGCTGTTGAGGGTCACCATCAGTGGAGCCTTGCTAACTCGGTACAATGCCAACCCAGATGATTTTCATTTTAGGGCTGTAACTTGTGATGAAACCTGGCTTTATGATTATGATCCGGAGAGCCAACAGGAATTGATGGAGTGGAAACATGCCACATCTCCAAAGACAAAGTAGTTTAAAGCCACCAGGTCCACCAAGAAGGTTATGGCAACCATTTCCTGGGACAGCAAAGGAGTAGTCCACATTGACTGCCTGCCCCATGGCACCTTAATGAATGGTGAATATTACGTTAAACTACTGAAGCAGGCGCACTCATCTATCAAGGAGAAATGCAGTGGACAAATTTGTCGTGGGATTCTGTGCACCAGTGTGGCTACGAACTCCTCCCTCTCCCACCCTGTCCTCCAGACCTAGCCCCCAGTGACGTCCACCTCTTTCCCAGGCTGAAAACATACCTTTGCGGTTGGAGGTTTGAGGATGTTGATGAGCTGACTGCTGCTGTGGAGGGCTGGTTAGGGGACCATGATGTGGAGTTCTACCTATCTGGTATCAATGACAGGCAAACTAGATGGAACAAGTGTGTGGAGCTGGAAGGGGACTATGTTGAAAAATAAACCAGTAGAAGTCCAAATATCTTGCTCTTTCTGTGTGAGGCTCAAAACTTTTTGATATCCTGTCGTACATATGTGAAAAGAAGAGGCACAAGTTTAGAAAAGCTCCAACAATGAAGTAGAAATACAGACTTTATTCCAGTCAGAGTACCAATACTTGAGTAAAGGACTGTTGGAAAAGTAGATATACTGACTCAACTTCTTAACTGCAGTAAATGTGGAAAAGTCCTCAAAGTACAAATATGTATGTCACCCTTTGAAGGTCATTTCTATTGGAGGAACCTCATATCATTTTAATAGAATTGGTTGAACTCTTGATGGTTTGAAGGTGGTCAATGAATGAAAATATAAATAATCAATAAATCCCCTTGTCTTACAGAGGAATGCTTTGAAACCCAAATGCAATGACAGAAAACTTTATGAAGTACTAGTTTCTTCTCTCAGTGCTTATTGTCTCTGTTGGTTGGTAATAGTTTTAAAGAGGTAATACTTTCATATTTTTGTGCTGCCACAAATGCACTGCTACTTGGAATTTGGTGATGTATTGCTATTACATTCAAACTAGTGTTAGTGGAGAATGTGAAGGTAGTAGAAA
Source organism: Sphaeramia orbicularis (assembly GCF_902148855.1). NCBI lineage: Eukaryota > Metazoa > Chordata > Actinopteri > Kurtiformes > Apogonidae > Sphaeramia > Sphaeramia orbicularis. The sequence continues at coordinate 53,655,364 of NC_043971.1, forward strand.
AGCTGTAGAGAACATATGATTTAAACTGGATTAATTCAATAATAAATCTAAATGTCAAATATCTATGCTGTTAATGTAAAGATGAACCTTCTGAGATCTGTCTTGTTTTGTTTCTCCGATGGAAGTACACAAGATTTATGAATATGTTTGTGCAACATCTTTTTTTGTTTTCAAAGTTGCTAAGGAATTTGACATCCCAACATTGGACTCAACCATCTATGATGAATCGAAGACTGAATTTGATGAGGAGGTGTTTGATTGTCTTACTAAGAAAGAAGACATTGTGCTGGATATTTGTTGGATGGATGAAAGTATCTGGTATAATATTTATGCATCTGTGGTTTGTGGATTTGGATGAACTCATCTGGGGATGTATCGATCCGATACCAATATTGGGCATTGGCTACGATACTCAGTGTGTGTACTCGTATTCGTACTCGTAAAAGTAATCTGATACAAATGCACCGATACCACTTACAGCTGTGTGACATTCCCAGTTCAGTGCAGCAGGTACGAGGAGGAGGAAGAATGTGTGTGAGTGTGAAGAGTGTGGAGACTGAACCAAATAAATGAGGGTGATAAAAGTAAGGCTGACTGACAGTAGCGTTCCAGACACAGACAGATACAGACGCAGCGTTCTGTCCGTCCTCTGCGTACATTCCATCTGTTTTCCAGCTGATGGAGGATGAGTACCCAGACAGAGAATACCAGCGGAACCGTGGAGGTAGAGGATCTGTTCAAAGAGCCACTGTGGGAGTTAGAGAAAAACTACTGACACATTTAGGACAACTACCCAGGGCTGGACCGGTTTACATCCTACTGATAATACTATGGAGGTACAGAGCGGTGCGGACCACCACCAGCGGAAGAGAAAACTAAACTTGTGTCTCATTTCTCTTCTCTCTTCCTGCTGAAGCTTCGCTTTTAAACCTTACCAGAGAAAACGCTGCAACATTAGTATCACATTAGTGTTCCCTCTGTCGTCTACATGTTTGTTATTACTGACTTTCTTCTTCTTCTTCTTCTTCATTAAACTTTCCTCTTCTTCGTGGTATTTGTCCAGTATGGTTAATTCAGAACGGCGCCCCCTGGTGGATTAATTGCCAAACGCTCATTCCAACACATTAAATGTCAGTAGCAGCACTTTGTTCCAGTCAGACTAATGACAACGACAATAAAGCACATTTACAAAAGGAACGAACAACTGGAATGGGATTATTAAGGACTCGGATCAGTACTCATACTCAGTCTGGAAAAAGGTGGTATCGGTGCATCCCTAAACTGATCTGTAACAGAAACAAAGTCAGAATACTGTCAGAGGTGGAAATGTCTTCAGCAGACCTTACTACCTGCTACTGTTGTTAAATGCATCAACACACACACACACACACACACACACACACATGGAAGAGGAGATCCTCTCAGATATTTTTAGAAGCTGCCCTGATTTCACCACCTGCTATAAATAAACTCACCTCCATGATTGTAATAAAAGCTGCAAGTCTGTGGAGCTTCTGCTTATAAATAATATGTATATTATAACAGTTAGATGGAGGTCATAGGTCAGACAAGTATCTGTCAGAGAAGTTAGACGTGGAACAGGAGAAGGTGGATGGAAAGATGGGGAGCTTTTATTCCAGTACAAATTCCACAGTCAGGAAGGAAGTGTAGGAGACACAGAAGAAGAGCAAAGCCAAGTTATTATTATTCATAGCATTTACAATATTCAGTGGAGGATGTGTGCTCATTCCAGTTTAATTAGCACTAATAAAATTAAGTGTGTGTGTGTGTGTGTGTGTGTGTGTGTGTGGTGGGGGGGTTATGTTATTCTGTGAAGTGATGTTCAGTACCACACTTCCATTTCCACTTCCATGGCTCCTTCACGTTGTAACCACGGCTGAAATCTCCCATTAGCTCGTTATTTTTGTCTGTGAGCCGTGTCTCTTTTGCAGTTCAATGTGGATTTCATCACTGCAGGTTTAAAGAAGCCTATCCTTTAGAAGTTTCTGTTTAAGATTTGACATATTCGTTATATTCCACTTACTGAAAATGACAGCTGTGATGACATGTAATAATCAGGGGGAACGTGCAGTTTTGGGACAAATTCACAATGATGGGACTAAACAGCTACTTATAACCTGAGAGGTTCTGAGGTGGTATATGTGGATCACACCAGCCTCACATGGGATTTTCAGTGGCTTCAACCATTAAACCACTAAAATGTTTCAAACCACATGAATGTGGCCTGTGTGATGTGGAGGCCCTGGAAAAGTTTGTGATAGGACTGCAAGGACTTACAGTCAGCTATCGTACTTTCCGGACTATAAGACGCTACTTTTTTCCCACGCTTTGAACCCTGCGGCTTATACAATGATGCGGCTCGAGTAGAGATTTTTATGGGCTAACGGCCTCCAGGGGGCGCTCTAGCAGGAAGCACAAAAGTGAGACAGACAGATGGAAGAGGTGATGAAGAGGAGAAGTTCTAAGTTTAACTTAGCAATCATTTTGCGTGTCATGCACAAACCCTCATCATGGAAAACACAAAGAAATGCATATGATGCAGCTTTGAAGTTCAAACCAGTTGATGTTGCAGTTTGTCATCTTTCATGGTCATCAGATATGACCCATTTGGACGTTCAGAAGCTCTGTAGTGAAGGTGGAAACACCAGCATCTTCTACAACATTGATTAATCAGTTTAACCCACAGAGTTGGATCAATGACAGCGGATGGAGATGATTGTTTTTATGTTCAGTTAATAATGTATTTTCATACAAACATCACTTTTTCTTCAGTTTCCTCTGTTTCTGATACAATAACCCTCAACTTTAATCTGAGTTTTTTTGAACATTTACATGATCAGGAAATTAAATATAGGAAAATACCTGATGTTTCATTTAAAATGCAAGGATGGATAATGTTATAATAAATGGTGATAAATCCCTTAATAAAGGTCAAATTGAGATAAAATTCATTTGGGAACGGCCACCAAAGTAGCTCTGGGTCTTTATGGGTTAAGAGCACAAAGAGCACGAGCAGGTTGTAATATAGAACAAACTTTGTACTTTGTGGTCATGTCCAGGATATTGAATACTGAGATTTGTCTGATGGTTTTCGTGTGTTGAGTACCGACGTGCTGCCTAGTCAGCAACAAGGACATAAAACGCAGTTCTACAAGACGTAGGTGATCATGGACAAGTGGACCAACTAAAAACTGACAGCCAACTGCACCTGCATGGCTGGGAAGTGTTGTTTAATGCACATGCGATATGACATGGGCACTGCAGAGCTGAGAATTCCAGATGATTCCATCAGTCCAGTCTGTGCGTTTAATGGCCTCTACAGTTTGCCTCAAAGGGCGTCTTCAACGATGGTGTTCGGTAAAAGTGAAGGTTACTTTTTTTAGCATTTCTATTCTGACAACCTACAACACAACACATTTTTACTCCTCTTTTCTCACTATTCTCTCCGATTTCTCAATTTTACCTCCGTTGATGTAGTGTTTTTCTGCCACCGACCCAGAAATGCTGAATCTACCAAAGTTTTATGTTAGAAATGTGTAGTATGGGTGTCCAGCATATGGAAAGTGCTGGATACTAATTTGCATATGTTGAGCAATAATTAGCATAATTGCATATATTGACAGTATTTTAGGAACTGCTTTGCCAAGCTGTACAATCCTGGAGTCATTTTGGGGGGTTTATGAGGATGCTGAATTCATTTCTGACATTTTTAAAATTCAAAATGCCTGTCACTGTCAAGGGTGGTCACATTTCAACTCCTGATGAACTGATTTTGGTGTGGGCTGGCAAATAGATTATTACAATACTGTTCTTCCAATAAAACGACCTGTGTAGAATAAACCATCGACTGTCCTTCCCATGTCCCATCAGACACTACAGTATTATATTGCTGCAATGAATATAAATAAGAGCCTTTTTTTTGCAGTTCATAATATGACTTGTCAACTAATTGTTACAGTAGTCGAGGACTTGTCTGATTGTTTTAACTCTGTGATTTTGTATTTACATATCAATTATGTCAAACAATTGAACTATTTAATTGCAATTAATCATAGCAAGTTGTGCAATTGATTTGAATGTTTTAGAAAACTGATATTTCTTCAATGTAAAGGATCAGTGTGTAAACATAAGTTTGTATAGTAAATCTGTGCATCTGATACTGTTCTGCCACTGGAGCGTCCATGCACAACATTTAGAAATGAGACGATCACCACTCCACAGTGTGCACGCACACACACACACACACACACACACACACACACACACACACACACACACACACACACAATCTATTATTAGCAGCTTAGCAGCTAATGAAATCAGTGCAGCTCCTATAAATAGCCTTGAGGGGCTGTGTGTGTGTGTGTGTGTGTGTGTGTGTGTGTGTGTGTGTGTGTGTGTGTGTGTGTGTGTGTGTGTGTGTGACCTGGCTGGTGTTCTTGCGACAGAACAGATGGCCATTTGTCCTGGGGACATGGACATGGAGACACGAGGGGAACAGGTTTAACCCATAATGCATCTGGAAGATCCCACACCACAGATAACAGTGTGTACCGACTGTTTTTGGTCATGTCATAGGTTGGTCAACAGCAGTGTTGGGCAAATTACTTTTTAAAAAGTAATTAGTTATAGTTACTAGTTACTTTCCCCAAAAAGTAATTGAATTAGTAACAGAATTAGTCCTTCATAAATGTAATTAGTTACCAGGGAAAGTAATTATTGTGTTACTTTCTGAAAAACCTTCAAATATGTAAAAGGAAACAGATTTTTGAGCAGGTTTCACAGGTCAGTTTTATAGAGTAGAACAGCAGACAGGTACTGAAGACCAGGACTGTGGTGAGGCTGGGGTCCACCAGGGCCAGTCTGGGGTCCACCAGGATCTGGCTTTTCCATCACATAAGTGCATATCTGCGTTTATAGAAGAAGATGCTCCTCCAGTTAGTCCCACATCTGCACTTTTTTCAGTCGCTCCTACATCAGTAAATGTCTTCAGTCCAGTCAGTCAGACTCACTGATAACTCCTCCCCTAATTTAGCTGCGCACACAGCTGCGTTCAAGTGCATGGGGTGTGCTGGGACAACTCAAACTGGTAGATGTCATTAGTGGTTCAGGTGAAGGCAGCGTGGACAACTCAGACTCATGGACACACAGGTGAAGGATGAAGGCAGTGTGAACCATTTGAATAGAAGAACGACTCATAAATGAACGGCTGCTAACGAATCGGTTCTTTTCGTTCACTGAAAAGAACCGTTCAAAAGACTCGACTCGTCTGTGAACGTCACACCTCTGGTGCCTGGCTGAGCGAGTCAGGATGGATAACAGCTGTTAGATATCAGTGCACAGTAACGCACCACATTTCACTGCCGGTAACGGTAACAGCGTTTTTAATATTTCAAATAGTAATTAATTAGATTACCAGTTACTGGAAAACAATAACGGTGTTAGTAACACCACTATTTTTAACACTGTTATTCCCAACACTGGTCAATAGTGTTCCATGTTTGTTGTTTTCCCTAATTTGTTTTTGGTTTTTTTTTTCTGTTAATTTTGGTTGAGTTTTTTGCCGACACCTCAGAATTTAACGCTTTAATTTAATCAGATTTTCTCATGTGAAGTTTGTGTTGAAGTCTGTGCTGGTGGCTGGTTATTATCACACCATACTATAATAATTATTGTTATTATTTATGTTGGATTAGCATATCCATGTAGCTACCGTGCAAAAGGCTTGATAAGAAGAGGCTCATAAACACACAGCTTAGAAATGGAGTAAGCGAACAACTTAACTTAGACTCCAACGCAAACTTCAGTCAAGTGCAAAAGCATGTTGGAAAGGAGACATTTTGTTCTTTTAACACTTTGCATTTTGCTGAAATCACTTGATTTAAAAAAAAAATTGTCAGGCATTAGTCTGGTCTGTGTTTTTAGTAAGTTAACAGTAGTGTTAGCTCGGACGTACCTTTAGCATCAAATGACAAAAACTCCAACACAAACATCACGTCAGGCCACAGGTGTCAAACATACGGCCAAATCCAGCCCACCATAGAGTCCAATCTGCCCCGTGGGATGAATTTGTGAAATGCAAAAATGACACTGAAGATATTAACAATCAAGAATATGCAGACCAGTTTGATCTAAAGTGGATCACACCAGTAAAATACTATCATACTTTCCTAGAAATAATGACAGCTTCAGTTTTCTCTTTATTTTAGTGTAAAAAAAAAAAAGTTAAATTACATAAAGATGTTGACATGTATAAACTATCCTTTTACCAAAAAAATGGGAATAACCTGAACAAATATGAACAACCTGAAATGTCTGAAGAAGTGCATTTTTACCAATATTCTGCCTGTTACTAAATGTTTTGTGTATTTGTAGATCCACTATTATCTGTAAGTAATGTACATGTATAAATGATAAACTCAGGCAGAATATTGTTAAAATTGTGCTTATTTTTCTTAAGACATTTCAGGTTGTTCATGTTATTCATAGTTTTATAGGATGGTTTGTAGTTGTAAACATTTTTATAATATAATTTTACTTTTTTTCACTGTAATTTTTTCATTGGTTCCACCCTCTTTAGATCATATTGGGCTGAATGTGGCCCTTAAACTAAAATGAGTTTGACACCCCTGCCTTAGGCACCTGAGTACCAGTTGTACTAAATGAAATCTAGTTTCATAGCCATTCACAATTTTTGTTTATTTTTTGGAAGGGAAAAGAAGGTAACGACTGCACGTCATCTGTAAAGGGTGGATCTTGTTTTCCTCAAACCACAAACATTTCCTCACAAACATTCAGTGATGCAAGGCTCAAGACGTTCATTTTGTCTTCTGTTCATGCAATTATACTTTTCTTTTTATTTTGTTCAGACAACCTTGTCTGAACAAAAGAAAAAAGAAAAGAATAATTCAGTGATGCAACAATACAAGTAAAACCATTCCACCATTGAATATGAACACACATGACAAACATGACCAAAGACTAAATGACTAGACAAAACAAAAATCACATAAAAGTAATTTTGACAAAAATGTCCTAATTTTCTGTCAGCACATTGTAATTCAAGTGACTGGAGAGCAAACAGGAGTTCTACCCATTTGTCTCTGTTTTTGAGCTGTAGAAAACGTACCCTGTGATGCAGACTTGAGCTAATCTCAGGTGTTTTCAGACAGGTAGAGGCTTCTGAGGATGAAACGAGATGAACACAAAATGTAAATTACATAAGAGACTTAACGGGAAAATAACAAGATGAAAGCAATGTAAAATCAGGAAGAAAACAACAAAACAAACCCTAGATGGAGACAGAAGGTCTGTTAATGATTCAAACTGCTCAGTGGAGTGAAGTTAACCCTTTGGAGTCCCTGAACGCCCTCACGTCCAAATAACAAACCAGTTTAAATGATGGATCAGCAGATGGAGCCTCGCTGAGTCTTCATTTCAACTTGTGTGAAGGTGCAGAAGTAATACTATGAAGTCACTGGTGTTGAAGGGCCGAGTAAAACCAGATACAGTTAAAACTTAATTTTAATTTCAATATTGTCATCACGTTTGGTGTATTTGGTGCAGAAAGAGACGGTAAAAACATTTTTCTAAGAAAAGTGCTTGCATGAAAAAAAAACAAAACAAAAAAAACATGAAAGGTGTAAAAGTGAACTACATCAACCAATCAGATGTATGGCACTTGTGACACCTGACTGTTTTGATAACCAGTTGTATATAGTTTAGTGCAGGGGTCTGCAACCTTTATTATCAAAAGAGCCATTATGCCCCCGTTTTCCACCGAAAAAAATAGTCTGGAGCCGCAAAAAATAACAGAGCTTATAAACTTTTCAAAGTTTTAATGTTTTTTTACATTTTATCTGTTACAACCACTGAATACAACAAACAGAAGTGCAGTGTAGAATGGATTCTGGAGTATGATTACTCCAAAAGTACGCAGTAAAAGTAGTTCATAGTATTTGTGCTAATAGTATATGAAGTAGTAATACCAAAAATACCGAATTCACAAGGTACTTATTGGAAAAAATAATTTTATTCATCATTGAATTTAGTCTTAAAGCCTATTTCAGACGAAAAACAAACACTTTTGAAGCTCAGAAGGAAATCTGTTGTAGGATTACCCCAAAAGTACACAGTTAAAGTATTTCATAGTATTTGTGCTAATAGTATATGAAGTACTAATACCAAATATACCAAATTCACGAGGTACTTATTGGAAAAAATGATTTTATTCATGTTTGAATTCAGTCTTAAAGCCTGTTTCAGACAAAAAAACACACTTTTGGAGCTTGGAAGGAAATCTGTTGTAGGATTACTCCAAAAGTACACAGTACTCATACTCATACTCATACAGCTGTTCTATGAAAAGTATCGCTATTTATGGAAATTATTCTCTTCCAAACTCAACACTTCCTCTTCAGTTCCCAGTTGTTCTGCTCCATATTGTCCGTCTGGGTTCACATCCACAAGCTCCTGGAAAACAGACAGAATTACCCGAGTACAGGGCCAGATTAACACTTCATTGTACCCTGGGCAACAATATTCAAGGGCCCCATCATCACATCCCCAGGATCCCTATAATCTGGCAAAATACAGAATAAGTTTCAGGAACATATGTAAATATACCCCATACTTCAATATCTAACTATCATCAAATGCATTTTGATGTACAAATGTGTAAATGCTCGTAGAACTACAGGTGCACCACTATAGCCTCTTGTCAAGGCCACTCACTTGCACATGATGATATGAAAACAAAACACATTAGCATCAGTATAATCTAAAATTGATCCACTACACGACGTTCTTTAAATTTTCAGCTTTTTTAATGTCCCTCTCCTTTTTTAATTTTCGTTTGGCGCTCCCACTTAGGTGCTTCTCCATGTTTGCATTGTTTTGATTCGCGTACGTCGCGTAGTTCTTGACGTCTCACATCTCACGCACGTTGATTTGCGTCACCGCTGATTCGCTTTTTGGACTGACCAATGAGGAGAGGGTCTCAGCTCACGGTCACAGACAGCAGGAGCAGGGTTTCTGTGCAGTGTGCAGCGGATTGTATGTTTTCTGTGTGATTTTAGGTTCAGTGTGTTAATACAGAATGTCAAATGAAAAAAATAACAAAATAGTCACACAGGTGAGGAAGGGCTGGAAATAATGAAACCAAACAAGGCAAGAAAAACAGGTTTATACTGACAAAAATATAAAGGCAAAATGAAAAGTATTCAAAAACAGCCCAAATCCACTCAGACTCTTCAGGAGTTACTGTTCATTATTTGATATGTATTGTCTGTTTTTGGTTGGATTTGAATGGTGTGATAGTCTTCAGATTATATTAATATGACCTGATACTTCCTTCAGAAACAACCACTAGAAATGTCCGTCCCAGACCGACATTAGACCATTCCTATTATTAGACAGTTATTACGTCTCACTAATCTGGACTTTTTCACACTTACTGCAGTAAAGTTGAATCAGTACTTCTACTTTTACTGTTGTCTGGTCTTACATAAGTATGTGTTCTTCTGCTGGAGGAAAATGTGTGGAGTTTGTGAATTTGGTGGTGGGTGTGGTGAGCGACCATCCTGTAAATGACAATCAGATGAGCCTGAGGCAGCGCTGAGGTCTGGTCAGGTGTCTGTTCGCTCATGTTTGACCTTGACTCCTCATTTGCCGTTTGCTCAATCCTCAGTCTCCTGTGCCCTTGGCGATGTGGTCACCATGGCAACCGTGGCATCTTGCAGGCTGATTGGCTGGCGGGTTGAGGTTGGGGGGGGTGTTGGTGTTTGTTTGTGTGTGGAGCAAGCTGCAGACACAGAGTAATGGACCTGACACACCTGGTCTATTTCTGCCCTGGTCTATATATAGGGTTTGATTTCATTTGTATTAGTTTATTGTGTGGCTCCATGTGGTGTTTCTCATGTAGATTTCACCTCTGCCTCTTTAAGTCTGCCTTTGTCGTTGTTGCGATGATATATTTAATGGAAGGCTGGAGAGGCCTCAATGGAGTAAAACAAAAACAACTGAGAGACTGAACAAATAAGAATGAAATGAAACTAAAATGTCCATCAGTTTGATCTAGGGATGTAACGATTACTGGCATAGCGACAAACCGTGGTAAAATGGCAGACGGTTAGTATTACCGTTTAAATTCTAATTCTCATGATAACCGTGTTTGATTACTGCACTTTTAGGGGAAAAACCCTATGGAAAGATCTGCTGTTATGTCAAATATTTGAGTATAGTTTTAATTTATTACAATTTTAATTTTATATACCTAATATTTGGAACCAATATTCACTTTTAAAGTCTTTGAAAAGGTTCATTAAGCATCTATGTATTATTTATGCAATAAAGTATATACATTTTTCAGATTGGGTTTTATATTTTTTGTGTTTTCTGGCCTTTTGTGTTTTTATAGTAGGTTAAAGTGAAAAAAATAATAGACAGATGATATAAATGAAGTTGTGCTGAAAAAACAGATCCCAAACATGGGTATAGTAAACATTTGTTTATATAGTATAGAAAGGCCAAATCAAAAGGACTGAAAAACGGACAAAATAGGCTCAGACCACTAAGGGTTAATACTTGAATGTTTCTGCAACAGAAGGGACATTGTGCCGATTATTTTATTTCATTTGATTTGATTTGATTTTTTAATACAACTTGATTTAATTATTTCAGTGTGTGTATCAGTACTTTTTGAACATTTTGAGCACAATGTCAACAATACCGCGAAAATAATGATAATTTGGGTCACAATGATCGTGATATGAAATTTTCATATCGTTACATCCCTAGTTTGATCATTGTCAGAGTTGCTTAGATCCATAAAACATATCATCTCAGAGGACTAAATACTGACTTATTGGAACCTTTATAACCAATATTATCAACATTATTAACCCTTCATCTCTCTGTGGTCATAATATTACGGTTGTTTGGTCTAAATGGTTTGTGTCATTTGTCTGTGTATTACACTGTTAGACCAGATAAGTTGAGTTTACTTAAAAAATCTGGGGTAACCTGTTGCCTTAAAAAAATTAACTGAGTAATGAAAACTTGAGGGTGTTAAACATAAAGGCTTGATTTGAATGGAATTGCTATTTTAAGTACAACACACTAAATTCCAAGTTCATTTAACTTAAAATTTGTTGCAATGTCAATTGCTTTGTATAATCGTTAGTAGGGCTGTGTATTGGCAAGAATCTGGTGATACGATACAAATCACAATACTAGGATCACAATACGATATATCGCAATATATCGTATTGTGATCCTAAAAATGAGTAGAATATACTGAACATTTTATAGTAATGGAATAAAACTGAAATCATTTAAGTACATTGTAATTAAAGCATTTTAGTGAATACAAAGTCCGGACTGACAGTGTACAAACTATCTAACCTTATTTGACACCTGTGATTGATATTAGCTGAAGTGATTTTATTTATTATTATTGTGCTGATGGAAGAGTCGGTTAAACCACAGATGTGAAGGCATTTTGTGACATTTCTTGTCAGTTTGAGTCCTGAGGAACTCAAAACTGATCAGAAACGTGTTAGAACCAGTGCTTTGAACTGATGTTGAAATAAAAAGACATTTTTACTGAAATGCATGTAAAAGGACAAAAGCCAAGGTTGTGTGTTGATGATGATGCCATTATTAAGCAGTGAGTGTATTTATAGCGTCCCCTTCCAAAGCAGAACACACGCACTGACCTCCGAAAACTGTTTCTGTCCTCATTTTATAATGTTTTATAAAGGTATTCATCATGCATTTAAGCAGGTTTACTTTATAGACAAACCAGTGGAGTGAAGACAGTCTGCAGTCTCTCAGGTTTTTAGTAGGGCTGTAAGAAAATATCGCTTCTGCAATATATCACAATATTTCATTTCACAATACTGTATCAATATTAAAAAGTACTGTATCAATATTTATTGGTATTTATTCAAATGCAGATATTGTGGAGGTTCATTTTTGTTTTTTTGTTTTTCTTTTTGTTTATATTTTATTTATTATTATTTAACACTTTTTTTATTAAATAATGTTAGTTCCTTTGTTGGGATTGCACAAAAAATCCTGTTCTGATGTTAGTTCTGAACTGATAGAATATGAACATTTGAACAGGATCTGAAACTGGAATGTCTGTAAAACAGAATTTCAGTTTGAACGCAGGAACATTTGGTGATATAACATTAGATCCTGTTGGGATCAAATAAAAATGTGTTTAGTATTTGTGCAGATTTCTGCTGTAATTCAATTCTTCAGGGAAATAATCATTTAAAAAAAGAAACAAACAAAAATTTTCCATTTTAACAGTATCATGATATATCGTGATATATAGTATCATGATCCTAGTATTGTGATTTGTATCATATCACCAGATTCTTGCCAATACACAGCCCTAATTATAATATTATCCTCTGCATTCTCCATTTTTCAGTGTAAATCATGTGTTTTCCTATATTTAATTCACTGATCATGTAGATGGTCATTAAAGCTCAGAGTAAATTTAAAGGTTGTAAACCCAGTGTGTCCATCCACTGTCACTGATCCAACTCCATGGGTTTTACTGGTGAATCAGTGTTGTAGAAGATGACAGTGTTTCCACATTGATTATGGAGCCTCTGAACGTCCAAATGGGTCATATCTGATGACCATGAAGAGATGAAGAACTGTATTTAACACCAATTATTGACTTGGATTGAAAGGATTAGTGGATCAACAGGTATTCAATAGTTTAGATCAGTAGATGGTTTGGGTTAACTGTTTGGCTCTTTATGGGTTAAATAAACACAGTAGGAAATAAAAGTAGTGAGGATCATTCTACTGTCTGTGCTTTGGCTGTGACCATATTATACATTCTTACTATCGTCATATTTAATGTAGAATCCAGGCAAATAGCACTGTTTTAATTTTTTCTCCCAACTGCTAAAAACATTCTGGAGGAAACACCGTCATACTGATGAGACATGATCAGACACTTCAGAGTTTCTAACCAGTCCTCTCCTCTCCCCCCAAACTCCGCCCCCTCAGCCTGGCGTTGCACCCAGAGCGCTCCCTGGTGGCGACGGGGCAGGTGGGGAAGGATCCGTACGTGTGCGTGTGGGACTCGTTCACGGTCCAGACCGTGTCCCTGCTCCGTGACGGACACACCCACGGCATCGCCTGCCTGGCCTTCAGCTCTGACGGACAGGTAAGAAACATGAAAACAGTGGACGTCAGTGGGGTCATGGAAAGATGTTCAATGTTCTGGTTCCACTGACAGGACCAACCTACAGAAGGACATACAGATGAAGGGGCTGGTGCAAGTTTGCATTTTAATTGACAGCCAAACCCCAAGTGGCTCCATCATGGCACCAGTTCATCCATCGGTCCAGTTTCCCAGAGTGCCAGTCAACTAGAGGCTGTAAAAATGACTCAGTGTTACAGATGTGAAGTTTTAAAGGTATAATATTAAATGACTTATTTGTGCAGAGTTCCTCCTGTTCCCCTTCTGCTGGGTTGGAGAGTCCAGAGGCCGAGGCTGCTTTAACAACTGACAAAAGCTGCTGCTCCCTCTCAGCTCAGTTTACCTCAGTTTACCTCAGATATTTACTGTATTTCACACTAAAATGGACCATTTGTAAATTTTGTCTGGATTTTTCATTTTCTTCCAACCTTAACATATTCATCTGATTAATTTTCAACTCAAACCTTAGAATTTAAGAACCTTAGTCACAGTTAATTGTTCTAATATGGATGGAACTCATAGGATTAACATAATCTTACTACTGGCGATTATTGTTATTGCTGTTATTATTATTATTATTATTATTATTATTATTCATGTACTTTAATAGTATATTTTAGGTCAAATGATGGTGTCCCTAACTTTTTCATAAATGTGAGGAATGGATATATATTTATGAATTAACAAAACATGAAATGTATTCATTTTTTTTTTACAGTGAAATACAAGTCAAAATACTACAAAATATATCTTCGTTTTAATGTGTATTTTTCATGCCAACCCAAATCTGTCTCATTTGGGTCTATAAGACATGGCTAAACCCAATATCAGTCATGCTGTAGAAAATGTTGAATGTAAACTCTTTTGTGAAGTCAAGGCAACATTGGAGTCAAACTGACCCTTAAAATAATAGGAAGACAAAAAATAAAAGATATGCAGGTTTTGATGGTTAAAAATGTTGTAAATGTTGTAAATGTTTCTATACATTGTTTTGTTTTTAACCCTTTCATGCATAGTGGTCACTACGGTGGACAGTTCTTCTCCAGCTGTTCTCTTGTATATTCATGGGTTTTGTTGTTTTAGTTCCATATCAGCCAACACACTGGACACTTCTGCACAATCACAAACACTGACATTCAGACCAGCACTGTTATGTTCTTGATAAACCTGATCTGAACTAACATGTTTAATGTAAATCACTTGCTAGTTGTTACTGGACTATAATTAACAGTTTTGTTGAACAAAAAGTTTTGTTTTTTTTTTGCAAATTATCTCCATTAACTGAGTAATTAGAGTATGTTAAAATTAGGGCTGGGCAAGTTAATGCGTTATTACCGCGTTAACGCAGTCATTAAATAACGCCGACAATTTTTTTAATCTCCCGTTAATGCCGTTCTGCCTTTCAAGCAAGTCTTAGTTCATTTATACATTTGGGCTCTTATTTTGAAACTCGTGCTTTTATTTTGGCGCTCCACACGCCGGTGCTCTGTGTGAACTGTGCACGAGCTGACAGGAGAAAAGTGAGCGAGCTTTAACGAGTAATGCTGAACCAAACTGTTTAACTCCTGCAGTTCAGCGCCTGTTTGTATCTATCATTCTGTTGTTTGCTAAATAATTTCACATGCAAACGTGCCGTTAGAAACATGGATGTGTATTTTGGATGTGTTTATTACAATGTGTTATTAACATGTTTAAGCTACAGACGTCTTAGCTTGGTCAGTACAATTCTAACTCCTATTCTTCTGCTTGTGTGCGTGTAGCATTAGCTCAGCAGATAGACAGCAGGTTTAACAAGAAAAGCCTAAAACTTGTGTCCAAATCTGTTCCTGTAGACTCACTGTAAAACTGACACATACAAACAAAATATGTCTGAGTTCTGTTCACTGCCTTAGTACATTTACATGGCATTATACATTTAAATGAATGGGAAAAAGACCGCTAGCTCGATGCTAACTTCAATGGGAAAATCCATAGACACGCTAACGATTAGCATTTACAGATTAAGTTAAGATTTACGTCTTTTTATCCAGTAACAAAGGTTCACATCAGAGATATTTGATACTATTCATTCTGACAACAACTGAACAGAAAATACTCACAGGCAAACGTTTTGGGGCCATACAAACAGAGTGAAAGAAACGTGTCTGTTAGCTCCTTCTTGTGTCTGAACTGACTACGGGAACACTGAAAGGACAAAACATACGTTAGTGACACATATTCCGACCACTAGAGGGCCCCCTTTGTTTACTTTGAACAACTGAACATCACATATTATTGTTCTTATTAGTATTAGTACTGATTAGTGGGACTAAGACTCCTGTCAATCACTCACAACCGGAAATAAACCTGTGTGGACATAAACATGTGTAACAGTAGCGGTCTGTTCCATCGACATTTTCATTTGAAATGTCTTCAGATGGTGGGGGGGGAGGACACAGGTGTTTGGAAGCACTGACATGTGCAATTATTTTTATCAGCGGAGTACTGCAGTCTGAAATATCACTGAAAGGAAATACACACTGTTGATGCCGGAACCCCCCCCCCCCCCCCCCCCCCCCCCAATATAACTATGTGATTAGTCGCAGAAATCCACGCAATTAATTGTGATTGAAAATTTTAATCGCTGCCCAGCACTAGTTAAAATGTAAGAAAACATCAGATTAGCTGCATTAAAAATGTTTTTATTTCATAGTTTTCACACAGTTTATCACTTTCTACTGATGGGTTTTAAATCCTTGTTTCTTTGCTTCAAAAATTAAACACATGGTGTCCAGCTGAGTGGACATTTTTTTAACTCCATGAAAAATAGGTTCATGAAAAAATTCAATTGTATTGTTTTTTTCATGCCTAAAGACGAATAAAAACAAAAACATTGACCACGGTTGTCATAATTCATGCATGAAAGGGTTAAATCACCCAGTTAGTCATGTTAGACAGGCTGTTGGTACATTCCAAACATCCGGGTTCTTTCTTCTTGGAACTGGTTTGTGATGGTGTAGGAAATGTCAAGTATGTGAAGGGTTAAACTCAGACTCAGGAGCAAATGAAGTCATGTGCTTTGGTTTTATAATCCTAATCCAAACCTAATGAAAAGAAGAGATGGTAAGGGTTAAACACCTTTGTTTTCTTTGCATCTTTACAGAAATATTGAAATGTTTAAGTGATAATTCCTGGACTGCCTAAGGATTATAAAACATCCAGAAACAAACCCAGTCTGAGTGACTCTGCTGGGTCGGCACTGACTGCAGGACTGGAGTAAATCAAAGCAAACACAGAATCAATAAAATAATCATAAAACTGACTTAATAATAAATCAGACTCTGCTTGAGGCTGATTTATTATTGAATTGACCAGCGAGAGTGAATATTTTTCAGAACCTGAAACCCGTGGTAATATTGTTAATGCTACTGCAGGCGTTAAACAGAAACTGAAATCCACACAAAGACGGTCTATTACAGCAAGTTTCAGTAACAAGGCATTTCAAAATGGGCACAAAAGGTATAACTTGGCTTTAGGAGATAAGAAATGGAGTTTATTTCCAGTCAAATCTCAACCAAAAAATAAATAAAAAATTACAAATGGCCTTCAGTTACAAACAGAATGTGGGTTTTCAAAATCAGAACAAACTCATGAATTTAATGCACAAATGTACACCACATACTGTATGTCTTCAGAAACAACTACAGCTAGTTTTACAAGACAAAAAACTCTTTAGTCTTTACCATAGAACCAGTGACATGCAGTGGGGTTCATGGCTGGGGAGGCACTGACTCTTTCAGAACCAGATCTACAAATACATGGAGGCCTGAGAAACTGGAATAGAGAGAGTGAGCCAAAGGAACGGCCTGGGTATATGGGCTGTGCATCAGGTCAGCATAGGTAGACTGGCAGGAAGTCAACAGGAAACCTTCAAAAAGAGCCATTTCAAACTAAAAATAAAAAAAAGTTTATGGTCTTACCTTTATTTGTACATGAAATCCATGCGCCGATCCTGGTGAATTAAAGTGTATAAAAAAGAACGAAGACGATTATAAGCGCATGAATCTGTGGACTCACTGGTGCCATCTATCATGAGGCAGGGGTACTGTGTGCCTCCCCTAGGGACTGTTTCACTGCGGTTTTAGGATTAATCTGCGAGCCTAAACACATTACAGAAATACATTCCATACGTTATGCAGATTATGGAAGGACAGAGCATAGAATCAGAGTGTTTGAAAGCATTTGAACTGCGATATACAGAGGGACAGCCACACAGTATTTTCATCGGGTACCAGCAGAGTTCATGAGGGGAGGAGACAGTTCTGCTGGAGGCACAGCACAGCGCTGCCTCCTCCCTGTATTTGAACGGAGCATGCGGAAATTCTGCTATTCTAATTAAAAAAAAAAAAAATAGTAATAATAATAATAACAATATTGGATTCGAACAGAAAAGGAGTTTATAGGACATACCAGCTGACAACTATCAACATTTATTATATTTTATAGTCAAGTTTTTTTTCTTTTCAAGATTGACAAGGGAGGCTCTGCCTCCCCTGCCTCCTCTGACTGCACGTCACTGCATAGAACGCATACACACACACACACAATACTACTACTATTACTACTACTACAACTAATAATAATAGTAATAATAGCAATAAAAATAAAACAATCTTCCATCATGTACTGATGGAAATTCCCACAAATGTGTGGCTAAAACATGTTCACTGTAGGAAAATAATCCCACAGGGGCAAAAAAAAAGGTATACAATAAAATAATAACAGCTGATTAGATAGATTTCAATATAAGTAGATTTAAGTATGGAAAATATTGTACTTTTAAAGAGTTGATCAAATGAACTTCAGTAGGCCTGAATATTGAATGAAACCAAACTAAATTCACAAAGCAGGTAGATTAAATTAATCAAATATTTAACAAATTCAAAATTGTTCAGTATTTCTACATAAATTATTTACAATTTTAGAGCTAAAATTTTGTTTTAGAGTTTCTTAAATTATTTTATAGATTTTAATTATTTGAAATCCATTCAGAATAACTAAATATCTTTTTTTTTTTCCTTTTTTTTAACAATTACTTCATAATCATATATTAGACAATCAATATTAGACTTCATTTATTCTCAGATGTTATTTGACCAAAGTAACAAAATCAAGTGGAAATTAGAGAGTGAAATCATTAACTTTAAAATAGGTCAAATTAATACATTTTCTTACTTCTTGATTGTTTAAAGTGGCTGGCTTGTGTTTGCAGTTATCCGGCAGTGTTTGTGTCGTAGTGCTGTAAACTGTGACTTTTCTTGCGAGAGACGAGATCTAGGCCCTCGGGGCAGAGGAGAGAAGTGGCAAGTGGCGTATTCAGCCCTAGAGACCCTAGTGGGAAGGGGGGGGGCTTCTGTTCTCCCCCTACCAAGCCTTTTAATCACCACAATTACTGAAGCTGTTTAATTAAGGTAAAAATCCTGCACAGTTTTGCTTTAAAGTTTACTCCTTATAGAGTTAGATTTAATGTAATACTTCTTAAAACTAGTTTAGTTAATTAAGAAAATGTATATTCAAGTATTAACGGGCTCATATTTGTCTAAACCCACTTGTATTAGTCTGTGCTTCATTTCTTTGTGTATTTGGACCCTAATAGTTGAGACAGTTTGAATTTGAACCCTCCAGCTGCTGCTAAACTATCTTTATGTTCATTCCAGCAACAACTGAGTGGATTTCTGCAACCTGTTTGAATTCCTTCTTAGTTTATTACGTCTATATCTAATTATGTCACAACATTTGCACATATAAGGTCCAGACTTCAGACCAACATTTCTCCGAGTACGACATAATTGTTCGTCAGCAGCAGCGGTTGTAGTAAAAACTGAAAATATGTCCAAACTTCAAGCCCATTACCTAAAATATTCAGTTGTCGGTTGTATTAACGAATTCAAGTGGTTGAAGGGGACAGAGCAGCACAGCTGACAACCTGGAGGGGGCGGGGCCTGAAGTGGCTCATGTGCATTTAAAGGGCCAGCGCTCCAAACCACCTTTCTGGTGTCATTCCTCAGAAACAGGGTTGAAGATGGACCTGTGGAGTTGAATGAATGAAGAATTCAGAGCCAAACAGAGCATTTACAGTTTATGGAGACCACAGGGAAATGTGGGAAAAGGAAGAATTCCATTTAAAAAAGCAAAATATCACTGTTTTAAAGGTGCTGTATGTAGGATTGTGGCAAAACTGGTACTGCAATCACATTTAAATACTGTAGAGTGTGGATTCCTCTGTGCCTCCCCCCAGACTAGGGGTGACAGATCCAGCATGAGCGTCTACTACTAGCGTTTCCACTAATCCTTGCCACCACACCATAAATTTCATACAAAAAAATCATGACCAGACTTATTCTACGTCTTCACCAGGGCCAGGAGAAAAGACTACGGCCCTGCCCTGGAAGAAGAGACCACCGGTCTGGGACCGGGTGCAGAGGCCGCGGCCCCGGCTCTCAGTGGTTCTTATGGTGGTCAGACTAAGGCAGAGCTGGTGTCGGTCTTCAAATTCTTCTCCTCTTTCAGTCGTCTCCATGTTTCTAAATCATCTCCTATACATCTCCTTGTTTTGTTTCTCACTTTGTCACGACGTCTTTGGGAATAATCCCAGTCCTTTTTGGCTTATTAAGGTCAGACATTTGTGATCAGAAATGTTCCAGCTGCAGCTCAGTGGAACTGCCAACCTGGATGAACAAAGGTACTGACTCTGTGATTGGCAGACAGGTGATGGGCGGAGCCTCAGACCCAAACACACAGTGACATCAGAAACATCATTTGGGGGCTGACACTGAGCTTTTCAAATGTGAATATTCTGTGTGGACTACTACTGTCAGTGAGATCAGGATTTAAATGAACAGGATTCCTTCATGTCTGTGACAGTCAGGACCATTTTATAATTACTGAGAACAGAATTCCTACAGACTGCACCTTTAAGTGTTAATTTAATCCAGTGTAATGTTTTCCAGTGTTGTCACGTGTTTGCAGCTAAAGTGGATTCAAACTAAACCAGCCTTGACTGATTTGTTTGTTTTAGCGTTTAGCATCGGTCGGCCTCGATGCCAAGAACACAGTGTGTATCTGGGAGTGGAAGAGAGGGAAGGTCCTGGCCACAGCCACCGGACACTCCGACAGGGTGAGTGTGTGTGTGTGTGTGTGTGTGTGTGTGTGGGGGGGGGGTCTGTGTGGGGGGGTCATGTGTTCTTTAAACTGTGGGTCATTGTGAGCATCACTGACACCTGTGCAGTCTGACATAGTTCTGAAGACCAGAAGCCCCTCCCTCATCATCCACAGCATCTGGACTGGATTTATCAGTGTCCTGTTTCCAATGAATTATTTACTGAACAAAATATAAATGCAACACTCATGCTGCGTTCCAGTCCACCCGTAACCCTTGTTTTTCCATCCTTCTACTGGTGTAAATGCACTGAATGAATGTTCAGTCAAACCTGGGACTTCCACCTGTGAACTCGTACTAGATCCATGTTCTCCCAGTTCCGAGTTCTGACGTCACATAGCAACGGCACCCCCCCATGGATGCGGTGTTTATGCAGATTGTTTATTAAAACAAGGTGTTGATCTGACATTATTTATCTGCAAATGTTCTGCATAATCAGCAGCTGCTCTAGTGTTAGCTAGTTTTCAGTCCAATGAGTGCAAGAATAAATTAATACCAAATATGAATCCAAATATACAAATGACAGAGCAGGTAGAACAGCTTCTCTTGCTTTATGCGCTGTTTTTCCTCCTCTGTTTCCCTCAAATAAGCAAAAAGCAAACACCTTTGGGATAGAAATGATCGTAAATGAACATAACGTACGGTCCACCATGCTGATCTAGCTCCCACAATTCCTTGCGCTCAGGCAGTTTGGTGTGAATTACCTGGAACGTTACAAAGTCGTGAGTCATGATTTGAAGTCATGACTTACTGGCTCAAAAAACGTCCTGGAACGCAGCATTATTTTTGCTAGTTAGTTTGGTTAATGTGATAAAGAGAGTGAGTGCTGGATCTTACTGATTTAAGGATGTATTTTTTTCCAAAGTAAACTAAAGGCTAAAGACTGTCAGTGTTTTTTTTTTTGTTTGTTTGTTTGTTTGTTTTTTTTAACTCTGTACTTTTTTACGTGTACTACAAAATAACATTTAGCATGGCATTCATCCTATAGTTTCATATAACTGTCAATTTTACCATCTTCTCCTGCTGGTAATGTGACTAATATTGTTCTACAGGTGAAAGAAACCAGGATTGTCTTGGCAGTCAATGGTTACGGACACAGTTAACATATTATTGGAACAGAATAGAGTAGAATAGAATAGAATAGAATAGAATGCCTTTATTGTCATTAAACATATGTACAACGAAATTATAAGAGACAACTCTCTAGTGGTGCGTAGTGCAAAACAGTTTAAAAGAAGAAGAAAAGAAAAGTGTAAATATATATACAGAATAAAAACAGGCATGTCACCAACCAAGAAACAGTAGACATAAGTATATACTGCACTATGTTTCTGTGCACATAGTGAGCACATAGATAGTAGTTGTTGTAACTCCAGACACACTTAATATCTAAAACACAGGTGTCAAACATGCGGCCCGGGGGCCAAATTCGGCCCGCCAAAGGGTCCAGTCCGGCCCTGGGGATGAATTTGTGAAATGCAAAAATTACACTAAGATATTAACAATCCTTTTAGTTCAGGTTCCACATTCAGACCAATATGATCTAAAGTGGATCAGACCAGTAAAATACGATCATAATAACATATAAATAATGACAACTCCAAATGTTTCTCTTTGTTTTCTACTTCTACTTCTCTTTTTTCTACTTTTTAAATGTAAATATTTTCATGTATTTACACTAAAACAAAGTAGAATTTTGCAACAAATGTGAATAACTTGAACAAATATGAACAACCTGAAATGTCTTAAGAGAAGTAAGTACAATTTTAACAATATTCTGTCTGTTACTAAATGTTTTGTGTGTTTGTAGATCCACTGTGATCTGTAAGTTCTAATGTACATGTGTAAATGATAAACTGAGGCAGAATATTGTTAAAATTACACTGATTTTTTCAGTTTGTTCATGTTATTCATGTCTTTTTTATAAGACTAGTTTGTCGATGTAAACCTTTTCATAATGTAAATTTACTTTTTCGCTCTAAAACAGAGAAAAGTTTGGAGTTGACATGATTTCTATATTATTATGTTATTATTTTACTGGTTCGGCCCACTGCAGATCAAATTTAGCTGAATGTGGAACTGAACTAACATGAGTTTGACAGCCCTGATTTAAAAGAACAAATAATACATTGACTTCCTCAAATATCACAAGGGACAATTCTGTTCTTCCTAAATATTCTCTATCTGAACCGAGGCCCTTTAAGGTAAGGTTAGAGTTCGATTTAAAGTCAAATTAACCCTTTCATGCATAATGGTCATTACAGTGGACAGCTATTCTCCAGCTGTTCTTTTGTATATTCATGGATTTTGTTGTTTTAGTTTCATATCAGCCAACACATTGGACGCGAATACATCATCCCATACATTGCATTTGATAACATTACTGTAACTTTGCTGTTCTTGATAAACCTGATCTAACATGTTTGACTATAAAAGAATTCCTTGTTATTGTTATTAGTCTGTAATTAACAACAAAAATTTGTCATTTGTTTTTTTTTTTTTTTTTTGCATATTATCTCCATGAAGTGACTAATGACTACTAGAATATGTTAAAATGTGAGAAAACATCAGATTAGCAGCATTAAAATGTTTTTATTTCATAGT
Source organism: Sphaeramia orbicularis (assembly GCF_902148855.1). Taxonomy (NCBI): domain Eukaryota; kingdom Metazoa; phylum Chordata; class Actinopteri; order Kurtiformes; family Apogonidae; genus Sphaeramia; species Sphaeramia orbicularis. The sequence continues at coordinate 53,678,418 of NC_043971.1, forward strand.
TTTTGCACAGTATATCAGTAAATACATGTTTCTTTGCTTCATAAATTAAACTCATGGTGTCCAGCTGAGTGGACATTTTTGCATCTCTATAAAAAAAACTTCAATTGCATTGTTTTTTTAATGCCTAAAGAGGAATAAAATCACTCAAGAAAAAAATCTTGATTAATGTTCTCATAATCCATGCATGAAAGGGTTAATGTAAAGTCAGTTAGATTAGTGGATATGTTTTTTAGAGTATAACCATGTAAATCTGTTTTCAGTGGAGTTAGGTCTGGATCAGGGTTTAGTTTAGGTTTAGTTTAAACATGTTGTGATTAAAGGTTAGAGAAACTCCAGGAAGTTAATATAAATCAAAGAAAAGTCCCATAAAGTGATGTAAAACTCCTGTATGTGTATTGTGTGTACTGTGCATGTTCTGTAGACTTCTCATGTTCCATTTACCTCCTCCGTCCTCCAGATCTTTGACATCTGCTGGGATCCTTTCCAGCAGAACCGTCTGGTGAGCTGTGGAGTCAAACACATCAAGGTAACACAACACAGACAACACGGACACATAGGAAACTGTTGATGTTATTTTTTGCATCAAGGTTTCTGGTTCATGTCAGCGACTGACAACTGAAGCAGATCTGTACCTGCAGGCTATAGGCTTCATTCCACTAACATTTCTATCCTTTACATCCTAAAGAGTTCACTCCTGACGCTATTGCAACAAAAAGACGCCTGGAATCATCTCAGTAGAGTGGGCGAACAGACGCTGCTTTCAGGCACTGATGAGTGTTTGGTCCGAGGTAAAGGCAGCCCTCGGGCCTTTGTGGCGCAAAGTCAGTGCTTTAAGAAGCTCAAGTGGAATAAAGAGTGAAAACATCCACTGGTCACTGTGGAGGACCGGGGTGGACACAGGACAGAGGGCTTTGTGTCCACAGGGATTTTAGGATTTTTGGACTAGTTGGACATGGTACTGAATATTTGTGGGTTTATTGTGAAGGCGTCGTGTTTAGCATCATCTTCATCGTCTTTGTCATGTACGTCGTCTTCGTTAGCAATTTCTTCAAACATCTTCTCTGACAAAACTACTGGTCAGATTAATTTCAAATTTGATATGTAGCTTCCTTGGGACAATGTCTACAAAGTTTGTTCAAAGTTTTGAGAAATTTAGTTTGGAGAAGATTAGAGTAGATTAAGAAGTGGAGATATCAATATAGTTACTATTGAGCACCAGTGCTGTGCAAGTTACGAGGTTATTATCGTTAACGAAAACTAACGAAATGACGAAAACTAGAATTGTAAAAACATTTTCATTAACTGAAATAAATAAAAACTATAATTAAAAGAAAACACAATAACTAACTGAAACTGTATTGTGTGTTTACAAAACTAACTAAAACAGATAAAAATGATGGATAAAATTCCCTTCGTTTTTATCATTGTCAATGTCGGATTGATACAAAATTGATTTATTTCACTCTAACAGTTTTATCTAGCGGCACCATTCAGTACTTCACAGTCCGTCACTTGTGTTCACTTGTGGTTTCCAGTCGTCTTCTGGTCCCCACTCTACCTGGAAACATGGAGACTAAAGTTGGGAGAAAGCAGCAGAGTCCTGTCTGGGATTTATTTGAATAGGAGCACAGAGAAGAAGAGAAAAGAGACCACTGAACTACAACTAAACTAAAACTAAACTAAAACTAAGCATTTAGAAAAAAAAATGAAAACTAATCAAAACTAGCGAACCTGCTCTAAAAAGGAATTAAAACTAACTGAATTAGAGAAAAAAAGTCAGAACTAAATAAAACTAAACTATAATGAAAAATGTAAAACTATTAGAACCTTAGCAAGTTACTTTCAAACTGTAATCCATTACCGATTACTTGTCAGTGTTATTTTAAAGTAATTCTTTAACTTACAATACTACTGTCTCAGAATTGTAATGCGTTACATGACTCCTGTGTTACTTTTGAGTTGCATACAGACTCTTGTCATAAATGGCACGTGCACAGGTTTTTTTTTTTTCAAAGTGGCTACTGACACAGTACTGTGGCACGAAATATCGGTTCATCTATTATCACAGAGCCAATCAGCGCCCTCGTTATATCATGTCTAGACTGGTAACTTTTTACAGCCCAAAAAGTGCCAAGGCAATCAGATAGCAAATAGGTCAGAGTTTGTGATAGCAGAGATTTAACTCAATTCCTGGTCGAAGCAGCATGTTGTCCCTGTAGAGTTTCAAACGGGGGCGTGGGGGGGGGGGGTCGGCAGCACGGCACAGCATAGCACCAAGGGGGCTGGGAGGTCAAATGTGACATTGATATAAATCAGCCGCTTGGACATTGTTCAGAGTGCAGAATTCGGACCACAGCACTCAATACACAACTGACACAGGACTGAGAAGTCACATGACACATTGCTGCACCTAACATGTAGCTCCGCCCACCTTGTCCACTCTCAATTTCACTGACCGCACAGAGCAAAGACCACCATAAAACAACATATAGAGCATTTACAACCATAATTCCTATTCTATACTATATACTATCACTAATTTGTCATTTCTTCCATCAGTTGCCACAGTACTGTGGAAGCAAAATGAAAAGAATGCACTGAAGTATACTCCATATGTGACCACAGTACTGTGGCAACAAGAGGAGAATGAGTTCATGGAACAGTGTCCATGACTGGCTCTAGTACAAATGCTAACATTTGGTTGGCACTGTGGTAATAGACAAACTGACATTTTGTGCCGCAGTACTGTGGCAGTAGACATTGCCTTTTTTTTTTTTTTTTTCCATTTTTGCAATTCATTTATGGGCGAAAAGTGTGTTGTAATGCAAGTGCTATTGAACATGCACTGAGTAAAATTTTACTAAAAATTGATTAGCAATGCCTTACACTACCGTGTTACAGAAAAAAGTAATCTGTCACTGTAATGCATTACTTTTGTAATGCATTACTTCCAACGCTGTTGAGCACTGATAGGAAGTGATATGGGCTTTGATTGAATTAGTTGAGTCCTGCTCCTGTGAAAGTTCCACCCACTTCTATTCAGACCACAGGACTGGAACACACAGACAGAACCTGACAACCTCAAATTCAAGATGTTACAGACTCGTGATAGAACATCATGCTGAGATACAGGGACACTGGTTCTATTTTTTTGTTGCAAAACCATAGACTGTGAAAGAAAAATAAACATTTCAACAATGTCCTCTATCTGTGTTAAAGTGAAATCAGATGTTGCAGAGTCATAGTCTGTACAGTCCAAACTAATGAACATCCTCAGAACATGTGACACAAGCAAAACAAAACCCAGATCGACCTGATGGAACAGAAGAACATGGAGGAGGCAGGATTTATGATGCACTGCAGCCATTCAAAGTGGACGAGTAGGTCCATTATATAGAGTCTATGATGAAGACGTCCCCTTTTAGAACAGCACAATGACAGATTCTACTGCACTAACCCCCCCAGGGCAGACTTTTCCCATGCGCTCTTTGATCGTCAGAGCAGTATTTGTGTGTCTGAAAGCTTTTCCTTTGACCTTTCTACTTCCCCACTACGACAGCCTATCGAACTCATTCAGCTGTACAATCCAAAACAAGGTTCATATTGTAAATCTATGACGATACATAATGGATGTGTGTGTTTGCTTGTAGCTATCGTACAGATGCACTTATATTTGCACACTTGACTTGGATGTAAGAAAAACTTACATTGGATAGAGTTATACTAGTTACACAAGAATGACTACACTGTAAAAAAAATCTGTAATTTAACAGAATTTTCACTGTTTATTTTACAGATTTTTCCTGTATTTTCAAGATACAGGAAAATACCAATGAAATGACAAAAACAGACTGTGATTTTACATGTCAAATGTAAAATAACACAAAAAAACTAACTGTGAATAACCAAAAAATTTAAATTTTTTAAAAGACATGTTTTCTTTTTTCACAGAAAAATACAGTTAAAATAAATTTGCAAATGTATCATAATTTCACAAATACAGGGTGGGGAAGCAAAATTTACAACATTTTGAGGCAGGGATTGAAAGACAGTGTATGACCAATTAGTTTATTGAAAGTCATGAGAATTTATTTGCCACAAGAAAATTTCCATAATAGAAATTGTTTTCATTCTATGTGTCCTCCTTCTTTCTCAATAACTGCCTTCACACACTTCCTGAAACTTGCGCAAGTGTTCCTCAAATATTGGGGTGACAACTTCTCCCATTCTTCTTTAATAGTATCTTTAAGAAAGTGGACATTTCTGTGTGATGTTCTATTGGTAGCATGTTCTAAAACGCCCCAAACAGCAGAATCCAGAGGGTTTAGATCTGGGCTAGAAGGCGGACATAAACATGATTCCTAAAAATTGCTAAAGTTGGATTTGTTGCTCTTGTCAACAAGTGTTTTGGTGTTCTTGTGTAAGATTTTAACTTCAAATCATATTTTACTGCATTTCTAACGGTCTTGTTGTCTACCTCAAGTTCAATTGCCATTTTTCTCATGGACTTGGTTGGATCCTTTAGGATTTTGGATTTGAGAGCTTTAATAAAAGCTTCGGTACGTTTTTTGTTGCTTCCTCCACTTCCAGACTTTCTGGTAATAGTTTTGCTCATAGTCATTCTCTTCTTTCCATTATAAACAGTCTTTATGGACACTCCAACTATTTTTGAAATCTCCTTTGGTGTGACGAGTGCATTCAGCAAATCACACACTCTTTGACGTTTGCTTTCCTGATTACTCATATGGGCAAAAGTTTCTGAAAAGGTATGGATAATAGTGTTAGGTATGATTATGACATCAGTATATGTTTGGGTTCAAAACAACTGACGTAGTGTCTGCTGAGAAAAAACAACTAAATGTTTATTGTAAATTTTGCTTCCCCACCCTGTATTTCTTTTCTATTTATGATATTTAACTGTTAATTTAAAGTTTAATACTGTAAAATAATAATAATAATAATAATAATAATAATAATAATAATAATAATAATAATAATAATAATAATAATAATAAAACGAGAAAAAATTACTGACAATTAACCGTAAAAGAAGTATTAGTTCTGTCAGTTGAACCAGACTTGTTTGTTAATTGACAAATATCTTGTGTAATTACAGGAGGTTTCACAACAAAAATGTTGAATAAATGTATTTTTGTGAATGTATAACATGTATAAGCACTGATAAACTGTCCAAATACAGTTTTTATCAGTGGATTGGACAACTGAGTCTCATTGAAAATTATTTATATATACATTTATAGGTAATTTGTTTGTTTTAATACATGTAAATATTCTTTATTAAACATTAAAAAGTAAAAAAAAATATGCTAAATCTCATGTAAAGTTAGGGCAAAAAACTGTATTTTAATGATGGAAAATTACTGTATTTTTATGAGATGGTTATTTTCCATTATTTAACAGTATTTTTCGGCACCCCTGCTGCCAGAATATTACTGTTTTTTTTACGTTTTTTTTTTTTTTTTTTTTACAGTGTAGGTTTTTCTCACAAATACATGACTGGAATATTTTTAGAGTATAAGAGATTTTTTTCTTGCAGTGTTGGTTCTCATAATTCCCAACTTTATTCTGTTTTCTTTTTGTTTGTTTTTTTTCAAAGCTATGACCTCATACATTTTTTTACTCATTTATTTCTTTTTTTTTTTTACTATATTTTTACACAACATTCAAGTTAAATGGACACTTTAATGATAGAATTTCCATTTTTACTTTGAGTCGTCGCAATATCTTTGATTTCAGACAAAACCTATGTTTTTTTCTCACAAATTTACATCTTTAATCTTGGAAATTCCATTCAGTTTTTTCTTGAACTCTTCCCCTCGGTTCTTTTTTGCCTCATACTCCACTTGTACATGATGAAGTTACCGATACGCTCTTTACTTGTTCCCTTTTATCTCTGTTTCAGTTCTGGTCTCTTTGTGGAAATGCTCTCACACCCAAACGAGGTATTTTTGGGAAGACGGGCGACCTGCAGACCATCCTGTGCATCGCCTCGGCTAAAGATGACATCACATACTCTGGGGCTCTAAACGGTGACATTTATGTCTGGAAGGGGCTCAACCTGATCCGAACCATCCAGGCTGCACATGGGGTGAGTTTTAGACCTAATCTGACCTTTGACCTCCAGGTCAGTTCCCAGTTATGATGATGTGAGTGGACAGGTGACCCCTCCTCTGTCCTGCGTGTGCACGTTCAGGCCGGTATCTTCAGCATGTTTTCCTGTGAGGAGGGTTTCGCCACCGGAGGTAGAGACGGCTGCATCCGACTGTGGGACGTCGACTTTAAACCAATCACCAAGATCGACCTGCGGGAGGCGGAGCAGGGATATAAAGGTATGACATCATCAGACTGACTCAGTAGTGTAACTGTGACATCACCCTGGGGTTTCAAGGTTCAAGGTTACTTTATTTCTACCCGTTGGTAGATTTGTTTTGCAGACATAGTGACTGCATTTGGCATTACAACAAACGATAAAGTGAACCTGTTCGGCAGGTACTTGATCGAGTGTCATGACAACAAGTGCTCAGTGTTCCACCATTCATCAGTACAGCAGCATGGATAAGTAAAAGAATAAAATAAATAAATAAGATCAAATAAATAAAAACAAGATTCAATAAAACATAATAAAAACCTCAAGAAGATAAAAACAGTCTCTGGGATAAAATACCAACCAATACCAACTAAACAAACACAGCATGAAAGAGGGAAAACATTTAATTCAACTTATTCGTAGCCCGTCTCCACTTGGATTTAAAATGTGTTGGGTGGTTAAAATATTATCAAAATTCAAGCGTAAAGGACCACCAAGGTAAATTCCATTATTCAACCACTTGTGAAGGTGGTCTTGGACTTATTCCACCATATACATTTTGTACATTATGCTAATGGTTCTCTCTACAATTAAACTATCCCATCTTCCATATCACATGGTGTTAAAACCAGCCCCCCAAAGGGTCCAGTCTGGCCGGTGGGATGAATTTATGAAATGCAAATATTCCACTGAAAACATTAACAATCACAGGGGTCGAAATCGTTTTAGTTCAGGGTCACTTACAGTCCAATAATAGCATATATGATAACTCAAATTATGATAATTCCATATTTTTCTCTTTATTTTGGTGTAAAAAAAAAAAAGTACATGAACATGAACAAAACTGCACTTATTTTTCTAAAAATTTCAGGTTGTTTATGTTATTCATTTAAAGGATAGTTTGTAGATGTACTGTAAACATATTCATAATTAGGGCTGTGTATTGGCAAGAATCTGGCGATACGATACAAATCACATTACTATGATCACGATTCGATATATCACGATATATCATGATACTGTTAAAAAGGCAATTTTTTGTTTGTTTCTTTTTTTTTTTTTAATGATTTTTTTCCTGGAATAATTGAATTACACCAGACATATGCACAAATACTAAACACATTTTTATTTGATCCCAACAGGATTTAATGTTATATCACCAAATGTTCCTGTGTTCAAACTGAAATTCTGTTTTCCAGACATTCCAGTTTCAGATCCTGTTCAAATGTTCAGATTCTATTAGTTCACAACTAACATCAGAACAGGATTTGAGTTCAATCCCAACAAAGGAATGAACATGATTTAATAAAAGAGTGTTAAATAATAATAAATAAAATATTAACAAAAACAAAAATGAACCTCTGCCTTATCTGCTTTTGAATAAACGCCTAAAAATATCGATACAGTACTTTTTAATATCAATACAGTATCGTGAAATGAAGTATCGTGATATAAAGCAGAACCGATATTTTCTTACACCCCTATTCATAATGTAATTTTACTTTTTCACTCAAAAACATAGAAAAAAAATTGGAGTTGTCATTATTCAAAGATTATTATGTGGATATTTTACTGGTCTGGGGTCATATTGGGCTGAATATGAAAGCTGAACTAAAATGAGTTTGACGGCCCTGCTTTAAGGTTTATACCTGCTGCAGATGTTTTAAAGTAATAATGATGATACTGTGTTTGAGAAAGGGGTGGACTAGACTTTCTATCTATTGTGTGTGAGACCTTTAAACCATCAGGGTCAAAACGGTTTCACCTTTCTTTGAGTCACTTTTTACCTGCAATGAGGTGAAATATCACTACCTCTTTTGTGAGCCAGAATCTCACACCGTCCTCTGTCTCCTAGAGAAAATGAAAAAGATAAGAAATGACAGGCTCTTTTGTCAACTGAATTTAGTTTTCTTGATGAAAAGATGCAGAGGAGATGATAAGTCCTTTTTATTTCATTTTGAAGATATTTTAAACTGCATTTAAAACATCCTGTCTCCGTTTGGAAATAGAAATGATCTGAGGAAAAAAAAAATCTAAATGATGTAAAAGCTATTTTTAAGATGAGAGCTGAGGTGTAAAAGTTTTATTATCTTTCAGTAATAGATGGAAACTGACCTGATTTCATAAAAACCCTGAAGTTTTGAATGTCTGAACCCCTTTTCTTTTCTAAATGCCGCCACCCAGCAGGAGACGGGGTTGAACCGACCGACCACGGCCTCATTTCTATGTCTCCTTTGTAAAGATATTTTAGGGCAAAGGTAAAAAGTAAAGCTGTAAGGAGGTAAAGGTTTTTGTGTCTCTGCTCCTGGTCATCAAGTAGTTCGAGATGTTTTTCCAGAACTCAAAGAAATAAACCTTTTGAAGGCAGGAGCAGCAGAATTATGGATCACCTTAAACAGCAGACACACGTTTACATGATGACATTTTCGAAGCTTAAGATTTTATATTTGGACCAAATTGGGCAGTGATGGAATGCTGGCCTTTCCTTGTCATGGATCTGGACAGAATACTTATACAATGACTCTAGAGGCCTTACACAAAGAGTCATTTTTTTTTTATTAGTATTATATTATATTGTTTTTTATTGGAGCCAAAGTGACACATAAGGAGGTGGACAGTGAACTCACTGAAATCCTTGACTACACTCATTAAATGTACTAATGTATCCTTAAAATGGCAAATGAATTTGAGACAAACAAAAAGACAAGAACAATAAGAATTCTGTGTGCTTACGTGACCTGATGGTGGCGCTGTGGGCTACCATATGACTGTACAAACAGAGGCAAACAAGAAGAATATTCTGCAACTGCAGTGGTTCTTTGTGCTTTTCCTGTCTTTGGAAAACAAACTGTACACATGTCGACTATCAGCTATGTTTAGTGATAGCAGTCAGCTGATTTGTCATGTGAGTTAAATATTGACTATGTCAGTCTTTCTTAAAAAAGACGTTTCCATGAGCACTTTCGAATGCAAAACTCCTCATTTCATTTCATTTCACATGTTTATTTCAAACCTGCTCCCACCGTTAAACACATAAGCGATGTCAACTGGACAGCCGATACACACATGATTTGAAAAGGGGATGGTAGAAAATTCCAACCCCTCACACCACACAACCCATCACAACATTTCACTACACCAATACAAAACAATAGAGAACATTACAGAACAAAACAGAACAAAACCTCTAAACATCCATTAAATATATTTATGAAAATACAACATTGACAGTAATTTACAACACAAAGTGATGCAAATTATGGAAGTCAGAATTGAGTCGAGCCAAAGGCAGCCTCCTCCTGTGTCATGTTCTTTAGTTTGAAGTTTCATCTGTGATTCTCATATACCTTTGACAACAGATAGAAAATTGTGATTTTTCAGCCTTCTCGGCTTCTAACTGAACTGGGTATATTCATCCAGTCACTCCTCCTTTTGCTGCCTCTGTCTGTGTTTCTGATTCCACGGAGACAAACGTGTACAATCTTTGCTTGCATTTGTCACATTTCGCTAACAGTCTGTGTCAGTGCTGTGGTGGAATCCCTTCAGATGTGTTCATGTGCGATCTGGCTCTAATTTGAACAATACAGGTCCTTATTAACTAGGCCTGTAACGGTACACAAAATTTTCGGTTCAATACTTTTTTGGTTTTCAAAGCCACGGTTTGCTTTTTTTTCAGTTTGGTACGGGAAGAAAGAAAACCCCTCAAAATGTCTTTAATGCATTTATTATGAATTTTTGAACATTTTTCCCTCAATTTTTGGAGACAATAGAAAATAGAAAAACAGGAATAATATAATTCTGCTGCTATAAATCAAATAGAAAATAAAATAAATAAAATATTAGTAAATGTATTTTAAACATTAGTATTGCACTTTTCCCAGAAAGGTAGTTTTGAACAAACAACAAAAATCTAATCCCAGTTCTGTCAGTTCACATTCTGCAGAAAAAGAACAAAAAAAATTCCGCATGAAGTGAAACATTAACAAGAGGACAAACTGGTATTCTGTTGAAACAAGCTGAAGAGAAACACTGACAACAAAATTAACCTAATTATTTATTTTATGACAGAGAACAAACTGTTTAGGACACTGTGTGTATTTGTGTGTGTGTGTGTGTGTGTGTGTGTGTGTGTGTGTGTGAGGGTGTGCGTGTGTGTGTGTGTGTGTGTGTGTGTGTGTGAGGGTGTGCGTGTGTGTGTGTGTGTGTGTGTGTGTGTGTGTGTGAGGGTGTGCATGTGTGTGTGTGTGTGTGAGGGTGTGCGTGTGTGTGTGTGTATGTGTGTGTGTGTGTGTGTGTGTGTGTGTGTGTGTGTGTGTAGGCGGTTGTCTTTCACCTGAGCCCACAGTGATCCCAAACAGGACTGTAATGATGGCAGAGGGTCTTCAGTCTCTTCCTTCCAGGTTCACATCATATTTGTTGTTTTTTTTTCCTTATATCAGCTGTTATTTCATATTTCGGGTCAGTGTGCGCTCCTTCAGTATGTCTGTCTGGAACTTGCGTGGATTTAAAGTTCTGCATCAAACAATGTCTTTGTTCCTTTTTCTTTTTCTCATTGTCCTGTGCCGTTTGGGTACAGCTGTGTACTGAACTGAACAGGTGCGTACCGTTCAGTTCAGTGTGTGTACCGTTACAGGCCTAATATTAACATGAGATGACTGCATTTGTGTTCATAATTGTGCATATTCTTAGTCGGTCACCTCCATAACCTCGCACCATACTCTCTTTTATTTGGATTGCAGCTTTTTTATTTTGCATTGCTTTAGTAAATCTGGCCCCAAGTTTTCAAGCAGCTCTATCTGAAGTGTGTTTCTGTGTTTGCTTCATATGTATTAGCCACTAAACCTTTAGGGCAACTGCACAAGAGCAACAGAAAAATTGACAGCTTCTCATATTTTTTGTAGTGGAGTATGAGGAAGAGGAGAAAACGAGGAAAGGTTTTCCCTCTGACAGCAGTGAACATTTCTGAGATGAGTTATGAAGTCAGTGCAGGGTTCTCTCCTCCTTCTCAGGTTTTCTGTTGAAAAAAAGAAAAAAGAAGTTCCCAAATCTTTACCACTTATCTCCTATTTGCTTCATAAAGTCCTCTGAGTTCAGGGAGCTTCGGCTGCTGAACCTCCAGGGCCGACTTCGTAACAAAGTTACAGGAAACATCACCGGCTGAGTCATGGCATCAGCGACAGCAGATGCTGGAATTGGCCAGTGGCGTACGGCTCAACGCTGCTGATAATTGAGTTTTTAATAATGGTGACAGAGTGAAAGTCTAAATTCTTCCCTTACTGAGTTAAAGTTACTTTCAGCCAGTTAATGATTTAACAACCAACTGTAACAAACCTATGTCTGGGTTGAAACAGTGGTGGTTAAAAAGTTAAATCTGAAAACAGTATTTGCACTGCAGTGTGTATTGGCAAGAATCTGGCAATACAATATAAATCACAATACTAGGATCACGATACGATATATCACGATATAAAAAGGCAATTTTTCATTTCTTTTTTAAAATGATTATTTCCTGAAAGAATTTAATTACACCAGAAATCTGCACAAATACTAAACGCATTTTTATTTGATCACAACAGGATCTGATGCTATATCACCAAATGTTCCTGTGTTCAAACTGAAATTATATTTTACAGACATTCCAGTTTCAGATCCTGTTCAAATGTTCATATTCTATTAGTTCAGAACTAACATCACAACATTTTTTTTGTGCGATACCAACAAAGGAACAAACATCTGCCTCTCAGACAGTAAGAAGTGCTTTTAGGATGCTTCAAATAAACATTATGAAATAAAACAGTGTTAAATAATAATAAATTAAATATAAACAATAAAGAAAAGCAAAAAACAAAAATGAACCTCCACCATATCTGCATTTGAATTAATACCTAAAAATATCGATACAGTACTTTTTAATATTGATACAGTATTATGAAATGAAATGTTGCGATATATTGCAGAACTGATATTTCCTAACACCCCTAGTCTTCACCACATTTGGATCCAACTTACAAACAACTGAACATGGAACTAACACACATCTGAAAATAAATGACAAATATTTGTGATGTTTGTGTTAAAGCTTCAGAATTGAATGGAGTAAGTGATGGATCCAATGTAGAAAAGTGAACAAATAGACATTTTCTGCCTTTTTCTCCCATGTTGTTTGGTGGCGTGCGACACAATAAGCGTCCGTGTGAAACACAACAGTGGAACCAATGTTTAACAGCAGTGAAATTAAAGAAAAGAAGCTTTGATTTTGGAAAATTGCAATTAGGTGTTTTGTTTTGTTTTTTAGATTATTTTGAGGCAATTAATAGATGAATTGTTTCAGCTCTATTTGATTGTCATAGCTGGTCTGTTAATTCAGTTTAGGACTGACTCTAGATAATCCAGTTTGCACTAGTTGGTGTGATGGCACATTACCTGAAGTTCACATTATTGTCATAAAACACAACTATAGTGTTTCCAAAGTCGCTGAGGTTACTGTATTTGGTGCCAGTTACTATAACAGTGGTAGTTAGTGGTGTGGCTGGTCAGCTTAGCTGTGATGGCGGTGTTGCAAATTCCACCCTTCACTTGTTCCCAGATCCGCCATCCAACATCCGGATCTACTAAAGGTTTGCGTGTATTAAAACGTGTGCAAACTCATTGCACTCGCAAAAAAATGTCCAAACTGATTTACTAACAGTGACACTAAGGGTTGTGCCTTTCAAAGGTGCAAAACAGCGCGTCTGCATCAGTTAGTACATTTGACACAATGAATATGCAACATGGGACATTTACACGCAGTTGTGTGTGTGCTGGAAGGGGAAAATGTAAATATGTTAATTTAACACATGCAAAGTGATTTATCAAACCTGAAAGTAATTTTGCTGATAGAAAGTGTGTCTGTATTTCCCACATCTGAAAAGGAGGAGAAACGGGTTGGATGAGTAAATACACACACATGGAAGTGGATAGGAGACAAAGAAATGAACGCATTTTTCACCCTTGTGTGAACATTTTTGGAGTGATGGAAGAAAAAATAATTGAGACGTATGCCCCCCCCCAAACACACACACACACACACACACACACACACACTTTACAGGACTCTTTTCCAATCCTGATGATTATGATTAAAAATATGCACTGACATTAGGCTACAGTGGGACAAAATTATGTGCACCTGACAGTCATTCAATCCAACTATCCCCCCCCACACACACACACACACGCACACACACACACACACACACACACACTTTTAAAATGAAAAACGAATGAATGAATGAATGAGTCATCCAATACCTTCTGTGACTAAACTCGTCCAACGTCATATTTCCCTGCGTCTGGATCATTCAGTCACTGTTCCCATTACTGCTGCTGTATCCCAGTGCAGTTTTTACAGCGTATTGTCTCCAGTAGTACACGCAAAACCCTCATTTAAATAGGGCGGTCCGCAAGACTTTGCACCTGTTGTAATTTGCGCAAGTAATCTGAGTAAATCACCTGCAAACCGGTTCCACCCCACACGCAAAATTCTAGATTGCGCACGCAAATTGGAATCGTAGTAGATCCGGCCCAAAATGCCAAAGCTCCAGGCTTCAGAACAGCAGTTAACAAGCCAGTAGATACAGCCACAGTATCTACAGCTACTTCTTTTACATCATCTTCTATTGTCACTTAAAATATCTACACAGTTTTAATAGAGTTTTCTTATTAGACATTTAGGTTTAGGTTAAAACTTTTTTTTTTCCACCGTTTTGATTTTATTTGAAAAACTCACATCACCTAATGTTGGTGGATACTTGTGTTAGCTCTTGTGTCATTTCCCCACATGTTCTAATGCTGATCTGATCACATTCCCTTCTTTTCTGTCCTCGTCCTCTCTCAGGTCTATCTATTCGCAGCGTTTGCTGGCGAGCCGACCGGATCCTGGCAGGAACGCAGGACAGTGAGATCTTTGAGGTGAAAGAGAAGTCTTCCTTTGTGTCTGGTCTCCCAGTATGGTCCATTTGTCTCTAATCTTCTAATCTTCTGTCTGTCCAGATCATGGTGAGAGACAGAGACAAACCACTGCTCATCATGCAGGGACACAGTGAAGGTGAACTCTGGGCGCTGGACGTTCACCCCAAAAAGCCTCTGGCCGTCACCGGCAGCGACGACCGCTCAGTCAGGTTGGTGGAAACTGGAATCTGCCCAGTTCACAACCCCAGTATGGGTCTGTAGCTCCAGTTCACAGGGGCAGCGCTGAGATATAATAGTGTTAACGTGTTCTTTTGTTGGAAGCTCCAAGAATAAGTCTGGATTCTTTTAGGCCTCATTTTTATACATTTATCATTGACTTGATCTGATCACAACAAAATATAACTCAGCTGAGGATCCACAGCCCAAACAGGGAAATGGATCCAGACATTCCAACGCACATCACTTTTATCATCCCTGTAAACTGGTCTTCAAACTCTGGGCTGACCCCCTGGTGCTAGGTGGGCTGGCTCACAGAAAATGGACTGGTGTTATCTGACCCTAAAGGCAGATGTGATACCTCAACTCTATGTCAAACCCATTCTGATGGTGTTTACCTCTTATCTTTTGTTTACAATCGTCTGTGTGCATGTGTATTTAACAGTGTGTCTAAGGTAAAACCTAAGTCCTGTGATCATAAATCTCAGTTTAGTTTGTTGACCAAGAAGTGACCAATCCTAACAAAGAAATCTAGTGACACAAAGGAATCCAAACTGATACTGACTAATACTAATACTGACTAATATGTGATTAAACTTAAGAATTCAACTATCTAAATTAAAATAATATTTCAATATTGAAATACATTATTAAAGCTCTACCGTATGATGTGGCATTTTACACTTTTCTTTTGTAATCTTAAAATGCTCCTAATAAGCGTGTGTCAAACTAAAATGTAAAAGAAATCCACCAGGTACTGAAACTCAAAAATGTTTAATTCTCATATATTGCTCATATTTCTGATCAAATTCTGACCAATCATTTTATTCGGTCCGAATGAAATAATTGGCTGAACCTGGCTGAGCCTCCTGTCAATCATCCATTATCACCGTCCCCGCATCTAATATGTGTCCCTCTGAATCTGACGCTTCACTGGTGCTGCTGTCACTGACCACAGTCTACTGTCTAAGGATGTGAGTGGATAGAACTGAAATGCACACGAAGGGAAAAAACAGATTTATGAACAGGAACAACAACCAAGGGGAACAAACAGGAGTCTGATGACTGAAGGATGGAGATAAAAGTCCAGTAGTCTGGTGTACTGGACTGAACAGACAGGTCAAAGGTCAGCTTTTATGACCACAGCTCAATGATGTATTAGTGGTTTCCAACCTTTTTTGGCTCCTGACCCCATTTTAACATCACAAATTTCTGGCCACCCCAGACATTCAAAACGCAGACATTTTTTTAAAAACTAAAAATAATGTTTTTGATCATGTAATAGTTTGCTATACTATATTGTAAATAAACTTTAATTTTAGACACATTTAGTCTATATAATGTCTATTATTGTGGACAGAGGCAGTAAATCCAGGTGTAGATTACTGCACAAAGGGAGAGTTGGATTTTCCTTGGTCAGGATCTGTCCAGTCAGTCCAGCTGTGATTTACAAGGAGGACAATTAATATTGAACAAACAAGAACTGAAACTATGAATTATGAAAGAGCTGCAGCATCTGAAACTGACCACAGTGAACATTTGACACAGAAACAGAACCACAGTGCTGCAGTTTCACAACCACAGTTTGTCATGTCTGTTATGGATGTGATTGTCTCTGTCAACTCACCATATATTTTTTATCAGTTATTTATTTATTTATTCATTAGTTAGTTAGTTACTAGAAATTTCAGGTGACCCCATTTGAATTCCAGGCGACCCCACGTGGGGTCCCAACCCCAAGGTTGGCAAACACTGCATTATATCCTCTTTAGATCCAACACCTAATATTTGATCTCTGTAGAGGACAAGAGTTTCACAGCTTTACTTACTTTATTCACTAGAAATTTCAGGTTGTTTAAGAAGCATATTCATGGTTTTTACAATGGTCACAGGAAATCAACATTGGCAGAACTGAGTCTGTATTGTACCGCTCACAAATGCTCATAGAACATGAATAACAGGGAAGGAGTTGAGCTCTAATGCTCGAATGTTTGTTCTGGTCTCCAGCTTTTCTTTGCCTGCTTTCTTTAAGTGGTGGGGGTGAATCCACAGGGACCAATTATATATGAAAACACACACTCAGCTCCACTGAGGCACTGAGGTAAACAACAGCAGGAAAGACAAAAAGCACAAGCCTTGGCTCCATGCATTACTCCTGTCGTTTAACTCATTCCTTACTTCATTCTTTTCATTTTTTCCACATCTTATCTTTATTAATTGACAGACCCTTGGCTTCTGTGCCTTTGGTTCTCTTTTATACGAGGGGCTTCAGAAAGTTCATGGATAAAGGACAGTTAGAAAAAACAGTTTATGTTATGATGGTTTATTTTTCAGTATATTCTCCATCTAGGTCAGTACGCTTCTGCAAGCGCTGATACCAGCCTTTAAATCCATCTGTGTAAAATTGAGAGCCATACAATTTAAACCATGTCAAAGCTATGTTCTTTTTCCACTAACTTTTTGAAGCCCCTTCAAATTTATCAGGCATTTTTCCCAGTACTGCACTCATACTATCCAGTATTTCAGTGTATTTCAGGTTCAGAGTTACTTTCTAATATCCTCATGTTTACTAAAATCTCTCCAAAAGCAGCTGTAATCTCAACAGAACTTTGAACAATTACATTCACAGCAATACTTCGATTAGTGACAAATGAACTCATTCTCATCCTACTCCACCAACATTTCATGTATGATTGTACGGGGCTTTTAGGAGGCATTTATTAGTTGTCTATTAAAACATTGTGGTTATTACATATTCGCAAGAAAAGAGGAATTAGTTTGTTGCCTGAAAGTGGCAAGGACCAGAACCAAGTTTGTCTTGGTCAGAACTAACTTTGTTCTTGTTCTTGCCACTTTGAGAAAATGACCAAATTCCTCTGTCCTTGGAGGGTATGTACAGGCCTTAAAAACAGTATGTCAGTAAAAAAGGGGGAAAAGTCAACAGGAAACCAAGCAATTGTAAAAGATACCACAAGTGTAAAGACAAGATAACAAGACAGGGACAGTCACATAATAATAATATAATATTTTATATATTTAATATTATTTTCAATAGATGGACAGGTCCCCTGTAGTTATATAATACCATCAAAGCATTTTATAATGCAGCTATTACATGAAGTTTAATAGCACTAAATTACATTGGCCACTAATAGCACTACTTAGCTACATTAGCTAGTGTAACAGCAGCTTGGCTTAAACTACATCTTGAACAGACATTTACTTCTGGTCAATGACATTTATCTGCACATTTGTCACTTTATTTATTATTATTTCTATTTATGTCAAATTTAGTCAAGTTAGCAATTGTATATTTTATGTTTCTCTTTATTTTTTATTGTAGCCTAATTGATGCCTCTTGTCTTGTGCTGCTTAGACTTTTGAATTTCCTCTTTGGGGATCAATAAAGAATTTCTTATCTTATCTTATCTTATCTTATCTTATCTTATCTTATCTTATCTTATCTTATTTTTTCTTATCTTATCTTATCTTATCTTATCTTATCTTATCTTATCTTATCTTATCTT
Organism: Sphaeramia orbicularis; assembly: GCF_902148855.1. Lineage (NCBI taxonomy): Eukaryota > Metazoa > Chordata > Actinopteri > Kurtiformes > Apogonidae > Sphaeramia > Sphaeramia orbicularis. Next base: position 53,696,439 of record NC_043971.1, read on the forward strand.
ATCTTAATGTTAGTGTTAATTCAGCGTAGCATTACATGGTCTGTCAGCTAGCTAATTAGGCCACTTAGCTGTAATTAGTGTGCTGAGTTTTTGAATGAATGAATGAATGAATGAATGTTTATTTCAGTTAAATACAAAACACATACATATTAAAAAACAAACAAACATAAAATTAACACATTTTGTAACTGAAAAAGGCAGAAGCTGATACTTAAACACAAATTATACTACATTTGGTGTTATAAGTCACTTTATAATCATATTACTTTCATAGCCCTTCAGAATTTGACCAATTAAAGTCTTTTTGAAACTCGACAGTGAGCTACACAATTTCACTTCATCCTTCAGTTTGTTCCATAGTTTGACACCAATAACTGAAACACTGTGATATTTAACGTTTGTTCTTACTTTACATTTTTCAAACACAAACATCCCTCTTAAATTATAATTTCCTTCTCTTAACTTAAAAATTTTCTGAATACAAGGAGGAAGATTTTTACTTTTAACACGAAACATAAATTCCATTGTATTTAAATATACAATATCAAAAAATTTTAGAAAACCAGATTCTACAAAAAGTGGATTACTTGATTGGAGATAACCAGCTTTGTTTATGACTCTGATAGACACTGATATGACTTTTTTTTAAGTTTAATTATCGGGTCTATATTAGTTTTATACACATTGCCCCATATTTCCACACAGTATGACATATATGGCATTACAAGTGAACAATACAATATATGCAAACATTTTTTGTTTAACAAGTCTCGAGTTTTATAAAGAATCGCAACAGCCTTGGACATTTTACGTTTGATATATTCTATTTGTGGTTTCCAACAGAGTTTATGGTCAATAATCACTCCCAAAAATTTTGTTTCATATACCCTTTCAATTTCAATTTCATTAATTTTCAGTTTTATATCATAATTTACCCTAGCACCACCAAAAACCATACATTTTGTTTTATCTTCATTAAGTGATAACTTATTTACGTCAAACCATTTTTTTTAACTTGATCAATTCCTTTTCCACAGTTTCTAATATTTGTTTCATATTTGTTTCATATTTGCTCCCGAATAAATTAAATTAGTGTCATCTGCAAATATTGTAAATTTTAACTCACTAGATGTCATAAAAATATCATTTAGATAAAGTATAAATAACTTAGGTCCCAAAACTGAACCTTGTGGGACCCCACGTTACTTGTTTTTGAAGGTTTTGTTTTTACCTCCACCAAGGAGGTTATGTTTTTGCCGGTGTTGGTTTGTCTGTCTGTCTGTCTGCCTGTCTGTCTGTCTGTCTGTCTGCCTGTCTGTCTGTGTGCAAGATAACTCAAAAAGTTATGGATGGATTTGGATGAAAATTTCAGGAAATGTTGATACTGGCACAAGGGTGGGGGGCCGATCTGCCTTGGCGGAGGTCTGTGCTCTCCGAGTGCTTTTCTAGTTATTCAAGTAAACAACACTTTCAAACACAAGTTAAACAAGTAGGTGAAATCACTTAGTTTTAACAGCATTGTAAACCGCAGCATACACTGATGCAGTGGTGTCCAACCTTTTTTGGCTCGTGACCCATTTTAACATCACAAGTTTCTGGCGACCCCAGACATTCAAAATGGAGACATTGTTTTTGCTAAAATTAATTTGTTTTTTGATCATGTAATAGTTTGCTATAATATGTTGCAAATAAACATTAATTTTAGACAACATTTAGTCTATATAATGTAATTTTTTTTTAATAGCAAGTTTATTTTATTTTATTTTTTTACATTTTTTATCAATTACTAGAAATTCCAGGCGACCTCACATGGGGTCCCCACCCCAAAGGTTCAAAAACTCTGCATTAACTGTTCCCAATCCCCTTTTTAAGTTGGTTGACACAGTCTATTCTTTCTCAGACTGATAAAATCTTGCACCACAAACATCTGAAACCAGTGTTCAAGGGGTTAAACTGAAATGAGGAGGAAAGAGGGTCTTATTTAGAGGCTCACCTGGGGTCTATATCCACCAGCAGCACCAAAGTTTGCATTGTAATAACGTTGATCCTTTTACAGTGAAACCTTGCCACTTTAGTAAGTTGGGGGTGTTTTTTTGTCTTTTTTTTAATCAATTATTAGAAATTTCTGGTGACCCCATTTGAATTCCAGGCGACCTCACTTGGGTCCCGACCCCAAGGTTGAAAAACACTGCACTAATGTATATATGAACATGAAGTCCTCCCATACAGCAGTGGTTTACCCTGTATTATCTGTGTGTGTTCCAGGTTATGGAGTCTGGTGGATCACACCCTCATCGCCCGCTGTAACATGGAGGAGGCGGTGCGGAGTGTGGCGTTCAGCGTGGATGGAGCTCAGCTGGCTCTGGGCATGAAAGATGGATCCTTCACTGTGTTGAGAGTCAGGTGACACACAACCCGAGAACGCATAAGCATATATATGATGGTAATAACACGGTGACATGATGTGGTGTTTGCTTTGTCCTGCAGAGACATGACAGAAGTTGTTCATATCAAAGACAGGAAGGAGGTGATCCATGAAATGAAATTTTCCCCAGACGGAGCGTACCTTGCTGTGGGCTCCAACGATGGACTTGTCGATATCTACGCTGTTGCCCAAAGATACAAAAAAGTGAGAATGGAAATCATTAATTCATCCTGCAATCCTAATTTTTGCTCCACAGATTCGAAGAGTTTCTTGTCATATACACAGTAAGGAAACACATTTAACTGTAGAATGAAATACTTTCTTTGCAGAACAAAAACAGATAAAGTAAATACACAGTAAAGAAGACATTTTAAAAGGCAGTGATGTAAACTGTACCATTACACTGTAAGACCAGATAAGTTGAGTGTTCTTCAGAAATCTGAGGTAACCTGTTACCTTAAAAAATTTAACTAATGAGTGATGAAAACTTGAGTGTATTGAACATAAATGCTTGATTTGAATGGAATTGCTATTTTAAGAACAACACACTAAATGCCAAGTTCATTTACCTTAAAATTTGTTGCAATGTCAATTGCTTTGTATAATCATTAGAATTAACATAATTAGTTCATTGGACTCAATTCCATGTTGATTTAAATTAAAATCTTTCACAATATAAATGACTTTGTATAATTATTTATCTTTATATATTGTTGCATGGATGGACATTCGGCAGGAAGTTAACTCAATGCAATTTATCAGTATAGGAAGTACTTTTAATTTGGCAAAGCATAAACATTTTCATTGTACATGACAAACCTTAGATGAACAGTAAACCCATAGTTCTTCCTCTGGCTCTGACTCATGGTGCAGCTGTACAAAAATACAAAAACAAACACAAAAAGGCCAATAAACACTGACACACACACATTCAGTCCAAATTAACACTAACAGCACAACCCTGCTGAACCCCTGCACAGAAAAAGAACACATTTACAACAACATGCCCAAAACCCACAATGCAATGCACAGATAAAAAAGTGTGGTCAGGACTAAAACTTAGAGATTTAAATCCATTCAACTGAAACTTTTTCATACTTTCACTATGTCTACAAATGAGTAGAATATACTGAACATTTTATAGTAATGGAATCAAACTGAAATCATTTAAGTACATTGTAATTAAAGCATTTTAGTAAATACATAGCCTGGGCTGACTGTACACGTGTGCAAACTGAAAACTGTAAACCATACAGTCACATGAGGTTTTCCATGGATAGAAACTCCTACCAGATGTTTACGAGTCTGATGGCATTCAGGGAGAAAGAGATCTTCAGACCTGAGATCCTGTATTTCACACTTGTGAAATAGATAGATGCATGAACGGTCCATGCTGGGGCTGGGGGGTGGGGGGGTGGGGGTCCTTGAGAATGGAGTCAGCTTTCAATGTGGACTCTACAATCATAGATGCTTTGCAGAGAAGGCAGTTGAATCCTGGTGGTCCTTCACCGCTGTGTGCAGGCGTTTCCTTCCATAGCAGAAGTGTTACCGTACCACGCAGCGTTGATACTCAACAGCAGCAGTACAAGGTGCTGAGGATCTTAGGTGACGTGCCAAACTTTCTCAGCCCCCTCTGAACGTACAGTGGGCTGAGGTCCTCTCTGATGTGGACACCCAGGTATTTAAAGCTGCTCTCCCTCTCCACTTTACACTCTCAGATGTATAGTAGCCGCTGAGGCCTCCTCTCCTTCCTCATGTCCACTATCATCTCCTTCATCCTAATAATAATACACACTCTGTGTCCCATCGATGTTGCAGCACAGGAGGGCGTTTGTACAGGTTTTCCTCAGCCTTCACAGGCCCGATCCCCGCCAAACTCTCCAAATGAGTGTGTAATAATATCTATGCATTACATTATATTGTGTAAGTTTACCCCTTGCCTCTCTCACATATTTACCATAATCAGCCACAATTAGCAGCTGAATTCTGAACCAATTGAAGTTTATGGAGGGATTTGTGTGTGAGACCAAAGAGGAGAGAGTTACAATAATCCAGACGAGAAGTGCCAAGACTGTGAACGAGGATAGCAGTGGGAGGGACAGAGGCCGTTAATGTTGTGTAGGTGGAAGTATGCAGACCGAGTGATGTTATCGATGTGGGATCGAAAAGATAGAGCGCTGTCGGGGACGACACCCAGACTCTTAACCTGTGGGAAGGGGAGACAGTGGGGTAGTCGACGGTGAGGGAAAAACTGTCGGTTTTGGATAAAGTTGATTTTAGTTGGTGTTGATCTTGTCTGTGTTGAGGGTGAGGTTGTTGTCCTCAATCCATGACCACATTTTGGTTGTAGTCTTAACGCAGGAGGGAACAAGGCTCTGGTTGAGGGAAAGGTTGAAGTTTGGTCAAAGTGTCCAAAGTCTGGGGGGGGGGGCTGTATGCACCACATATGCAACATCTCAGGTAGGAGTACCCACAGGTTGATAATGTTTAGGAAGTTCAGCCCATAGACAATGAGTTGTAGCCCCGGTTGTAGAAAGCCAGTAAATTCCAAACCACTGTGTGGGTTGGCCAGTAGTCTCTGTCTATGTTCCCACTGCAGAAAAAGCAAGAATCACACAAAAATTAGAAAAAAGACAGTTTTTCAGCGAGGTAATTTTGATGGAAACACTCTGAGGTTTTTCAAAGTTCTTGGTAAAATAAAAGTTCCTAGAGTGGGAAAGGTATGATAAGGTGTTAAAGTAAATTTCTGATGAACGGTGCTTTGCTGAAGGATGTGAAGTTGTATCATGTTGCCTGACATTATCTCACAAAAACTCACTTCTTATACGAGGGGGGGCTGAAAAGTTCATAGCCTGACTAAGAAGGAGTTCTTCCACAGCAGTGAAACTTGGCATACATTAAATTCACCCTCTCCTGATAGTAATTGCATGGTTTCCTTCCAGATAAACCCACACTGGACAAATAATTTAGGACTTTGAAAAGTAGTACCAGAGACATGTGGTGAACCATCCGTAGCACCGTGGTCTGATCAAATGTCTGCAGAAGAAGGGGTTAGCCCCCAAGGACATTCATGCTGACATGGTTTGATTTGATTTATTTGATTTATTTATTTATTTTGAACATGCAAAGAAACAAAATAAAACAAAACAAAGCAAATTAAGACAAAAACAAAATAACATTTAAATGGACAGAATCTATCTTCAAGCACATACAAGTCTGAATATTGCATGATCAAAAAGGAGTAGGAAGAAGTTTAAACTTAACTTGGTTGCTCTAGGGGATGATGCTCCAGCTTTATCAGCTGTGCAAAACTGGGAAGCTGAATTCAAGAGGGGTAGGGAGAACGAGGGAGGGGTGAAAAGCAAGCATTTTCATGAAATGTCTGTAGTACTACTTTTTAAAGTCCTGAATTATGTATCCAATGTGGGTTTATCTGCAAGGAAACCATGCAGTTAGAATCAGGAGAGGTTGAATTTAATGTCTGCACAGTTTCACTGCTGTGGAAGAACTCCTGCTTAGTCAGGCCAGGAACTTTTCAGCCCCCCCTCGTATATTGCGTGGATTTAATACACATTCATTCACACATGCTGTCATAGACTGATTATTTTCTGTCTGTCTGCAGGTAGGAGAGTGCAGTAAATCCACCAGTTTCATTACACACCTGGACTGGTCTCTGGACAGTAAAATCCTGCAGACCAATGATGGAGCTGGAGAACGCCTCTTCTACCGAATGCCCAGTGAGCCTGTGCCCCATAAAAATGGACCACAACCTAGTTCTGTAAAATGAAGCCACAACATGTCCTCCTGTGTGACTGTCTGCAGTGCAGATGATAAGGCCTCTGCTGTTAGTGGGATATGTGCCAAGCTCAAAATTCACAGTCCAATAGATGTTCCTTTAATTTAATGAAACATCTAATGATTAAGTAATTTAATGATTAAAGGTTATTTTGTCTGTATTTCTGCTGATTTTTGCTCATGTCACAGACAGGGATGTAACCATATGAAAATGTCATATCACAGTTATTGTGACCAAAATTATCACGGTTATCATTATTATTGTGGTATTGTTGAAATTGTGTTCAAAATGTTCTAAAAGTACTTATACACACACTGAAAAATTTAACCAAGTTGTATTTTGAAAAAAAAAAAGAAAACAAACAAAAAAACCAACAAAAACAACCAAATAAAATAATTGGTACAATGTCCCTTCTGTGTCAGAAACATTCAAATATTAACCCTTAGTGGTCTGAGCCTATTTTGTCTGTTTTTCAGTCCTTTTGATTTTACCTTTATATACTATATAAACAAATGTTGTTTTTTCAGCACAACTTCATCTATATCATCTGTCTATTATTTTTTTCACTTTAACCTACTATATTGACACAAAAGGACAAAAAACACAAAAAAATATAAAATCCGATTTAAAAATGTATATAATTTATTGCATAAATAACACACAGATGCTTAACGAACCTTTTCAAAGACTTTAAAAGTGAATGTTGGTTCCAAATATTAGGTATAGAAAATTAAAATTGTAATAAATTAAAACTATACTCAAATATTTGACATGAAAGCAGATCTTTACATCAGCGTTTTCTCTGGAAAAGTGCGGTAATCAAACACGGTTATCATGGTAATTAGAATTTAAACAGTAATACTAACCGTTGGCAATTTTACCGCGGTTTAGTGTTATACCGGTAATCGTTACATCCCTAGTCACAGCCAAAGGTGGCAGCTCCTTTAACCATAATCATCTGGTCATCGCTCACATTTCCACAGTTTTAGAAAATTGTTGTGACTAAAGTTGGCATCTCTGTCTCATTTGAAAGTTTCATGGCAATATCTGATTTTGAGGCATTACAAAGAATACGAAGAACAAAAAGAATGTTTTCACCTCGTGTTTCTCAGGTTATATGTCTCAATATGAAGTTTCAATAAGAAACAGTATAGCTCTATCATGGAATTAGGAAAGTGGACAGCCAACAGTGAGGCTGAGATTAATCAAATAAAATTATAAGATGTGACACTTCATTACATCTGTGATTGTTATTAAAGCTAACAAATAAAAACTAAAATATAGTGTTACTGAAGGAATGAATGAATGAATGAATGAATTTTTGGTTTTACATCAATCATTGTACTCAGTACATTAATCGTAATAAACATAAAAACCAAAAAAGGAATAGACTAGAAGCAAAAGCTTATTTTTTTGCCTATCCTTTTCACCTAATACACTGCATACATCAACTTAAATGTGTACAGCATTGAGCATTCACGCCATAATAATAATAAAAAAATAAAAAATCAACAACAACAAAAAACATATCTACCATCTCAGTTCAATATTTCTGTCTAATTTTAAGCTTAAGGCACTTTTTTTTAATATAACTTTACCAAAGGAGTGAATAACTTAAATGCATCATAAAGTCCATTCCATAATTTCACACCCACAATCCCAGTCCATCTATTATTGAACATAAATACAAAATTCACTTAGACAACATAAAGAATAGCAGTTTAATGAATTTTTAACTTCAATTATAGAAAAAGCAGAGTGAGGGGCTGAATTTAGGGTAAAAGATAGAAGAAGGAAGGAAGGATGGAGGAACAGAACAGAACACTGGATCCTACCAGCAGCAGTTCTTCAGATGGTAGACAGAACACACTCATACATTGTATGATGACGTAACCCAACGACTCCACATAAGATTTCAGATAATTGAACTTCCAACAGGAACTCAATCCAACATCAGCAATCAAGATTAGAATCTGCACCATCCATGCTTTTCTTCTTCTGTCTGTTCCAAGCTGTTGTCATTGTTAAAAATGTGCAAATAGGCTATTTTTTATCATTAGCATATGCAGCACAATGAACTGGCACAGCTAATACAGGTATTTTAACACATGTCGTTCTCCTTCCCACAGTGGGGAAGGCAGTCGTCAGTAAAGAGGAGGTCAAAGGTCAACGTTGGGCTTCCTGGAGCGGTATCCTGGGGTCTGAGGTCAGCGGCATTTGGCCCAAATACTCAGACACAACTGAGGTCAATGCTGTGGACGCCAACCTAGCATCGTCAGTTCTAGTTTCCGGGGATGATCTGGGCCTCGTAAAGCTCTACCGCTTCCCCTGTCTGAGGAAAGGTCAGGCTACGTCCCTTTCACTCTTCCTTGTCTTTTTTTGTCAGTTTCTTAAACATGACTGGTGTCTTTCCTCCAAGGAGCCAAATTCAAGAAATACAACGGCCACTCAGCCCACGTGACCAATGTCCGCTGGTCACATGATCTACAGTGGGTGCTAACCACAGGCGGGGCTGACCACGCCCTCTTTCAGTGGAGGTTCCTACCAGAGTCTGTCATGAATGGAGGAATTGACATCAATATACAAGGTAGGAAGACAAGTCGACCTTTGAGTGAACAAACGAAGGAACAAAGTATGGTCAAAAGAAGGAAGTGGCAACGAAGTCTATGCAGATATAGAGGGTCTGCACATATGTCACTGCCCCCCCAGGCCACGCCCCTCTCAGTCAGACTGAGTGTCTTAAACCAACCTGCTCAACATGACGGAGTATAGCAGTAAACACAGCCAGAGCAAAGGAACATGGGAAATCTGAAATGAAATGAAGGACAGTTGGACTGGACATGGATCTGTACGAGCTACCAAAGAACAAGTGGTCCATGAACACTGACATGTGGACACACATGGAGGATCCAGACCTGATCCAGGGGGGAGGGGGTCAGCGCTATTTGGACCTGAAACTAATATACATGGTTTCATCAGGACTGACAACCAGGGTCCAAAACTAGGACCAGAACCAGCTGATCCAAAGGGTCCAAAACTAGGGCCCAGAACCAGCTGATCCAAAGGCTCCAAAACTAGGCCCAGAACCAGCTGATCCAAAGGCTCCAAAACTAGGACCAGAACCAGCTGATCAAAAGGACCAAAAACTAGGGTCCAGAACCAGCTGATCCAAAGGCTCCAAAACTAGGACCAGAACCAGCTGATCCAAAGGCTCCAAAACTAGGACCCAGAACCAGCTGATCCAAAGGCTCCAAAACTAGGACCCAGAACCAGCTGATCCAAAGGCTCCAAAACTAGGGCCCAGAACCAGCTGATCCAAAGGCTCCAAAACTAGGACCAGAACCAGCTGATCCAAAGGCTCCAAAACTAGGGCCCAGAACCAGCTGATCCAAAGGCTCCAAAACTAGGGCCCAGAACCAGCTGATCCAAAGGCTCCAAAACTAGGGCCCAGAACCAGCTGATCCAAAGGCTCCAAAACTAGGACCAGAACCAGCTGATCAAAAGGACCAAAAACTAGGGTCCAGAACCAGCTGATCCAAAGGCTCCAAAACTAGGGCCCAGAACCAGCTGATCCAAAGGATCCAAAACTAGGGTCCAGAACCAGCTGATCCAAAGGCTCCAAAACTAGGGCCCAGAACCAGCTGATCCAAAGGACCAAAAACTAGGGTCCAGAACCAGCTGATCCAAAGGCTCCAAAACTAGGACCAGAACCAGCTGATCCAAAGGCTCCAAAACTAGGACCCAGAACCAGCTGATCCAAAGGCTCCAAAACTAGGGCCCAGAACCAGCTGATCCAAAGGCTCCAAAACTAGGACCAGAACCAGCTGATCAAAAGGACCAAAAACTAGGGTCCAGAACCAGCTGATCCAAAGGCTCCAAAACTAGGACCAGAACCAGCTGATCCAAAGGCTCCAAAACTAGGACCCAGAACCAGCTGATCCAAAGGCTCCAAAACTAGGACCCAGAACCAGCTGATCCAAAGGCTCCAAAACTAGGGCCCAGAACCAGCTGATCCAAAGGCTCCAAAACTAGGACCAGAACCAGCTGATCCAAAGGCTCCAAAACTAGGGCCCAGAACCAGCTGATCCAAAGGCTCCAAAACTAGGGCCCAGAACCAGCTGATCCAAAGGCTCCAAAACTAGGGCCCAGAACCAGCTGATCCAAAGGCTCCAAAACTAGGACCAGAACCAGCTGATCAAAAGGACCAAAAACTAGGGTCCAGAACCAGCTGATCCAAAGGCTCCAAAACTAGGGCCCAGAACCAGCTGATCCAAAGGATCCAAAACTAGGGTCCAGAACCAGCTGATCCAAAGGCTCCAAAACTAGGGCCCAGAACCAGCTGATCCAAAGGACCAAAAACTAGGGTCCAGAACCAGCTGATCCAAAGGCTCCAAAACTAGGACCAGAACCAGCTGATCCAAAGGCTCCAAAACTAGGACCCAGAACCAGCTGATCCAAAGGCTCCAAAACTAGGGCCCAGAACCAGCTGATCCAAAGGCTCCAAAACTAGGACCAGAACCAGCTGATCCAAAGGTCATTTCCAGTAGACCGTGGACTGACCCCAGTGAATATATGCAGGATCTACTGGGACTGAGCAGATTTACTGAGTCTAGTTCAGATCCAGTCCTTTATCCAACACAGATACTACTGCTTTGTATTCTTGTAAATTATGGTATTTTTCCTCCTGTTTTTAAATTACGACACTATTCTGGTAATATTATGGCTTTATTGTCGGAATATGACGACTTTAATCTCATAAACAAATGACATTTTTGTTAAATTATGAGTTTTTTTTAAACTACGACTTTATTCTCATAACATTGTGATTCTTTTTGTCTTTGACTTTATTCTCATAAAATTACAGGTTTTATATCGATATTTTCTGACTTTCTTCTGGTAGTGCCCAGTGTTTTTCTTTTCTTCTGTGGTCCTAATACTCCGTCGTAGCTTTATTCTCCAGTTCCTCCGTATTTGTAAAACTAGGTTGGCCTCAGTTTCAGTTAGTTTACTAATCATGTAGGAGCACAAGGTTCACAATCACAAAATGAGACAAAAACCAGGAAAGATCTGATCATGAAACCAAGAGCTGCACTAAGAAGGACCGTTAGCCAAAACAATAGGTCATTTCAGGTCTGATTGGAGCCAAAAATACAGCATCAGTGAATGTTAGCTGACACCAAACAGGACCCACAGATCTAGGTTTGGTTTCCTGGGTTTGTGGATCCATCTCCTTCTCTTTTCTTTGTCTTTGGGTGTCTGTAAAACGATAGCTCCCACTGCTTTAAGAACCTGAAAATAGAATCAGTCTCACAACAGCTCTGCCCCATTTTTGATTCAATATTGTTCTTCAGTTTAGACAGGATTGAAGCCAACGCTGTCACTCATCTGCCTCTGTCTGACACTCAGTGGGCGGAACCGCCGTGACGAAGTGACGTATGTGCATCCCCTCTATAAGCTGAAGAGGTTCCAGATGGCATTTTCAATCCTAGGATTTTCTGAGCAGCCTTTTCAAGTCTTTGTCCAACTTTCCGTGGGCTCCATGTAAAATATTCTAATGTTCCATAAGTGGGACCAGACTTGATAAGAGCTTTTAGTTGGATTAGGTCGGTCTTTTCTAAACAAGACTCCCTGCGTTCTCCTCAGTTGACTCTAGGTCTTAACAGGTTGAATGTTTCTCTGTTTTCTGTAGACAGTCATGGAGATTCCAACAGTGAGGAGTCGGACAGCGACTTGTCCGATGTCCCCGAACTCGACTCCGACATTGAACAGGAGACACAGATCAACTATGACAGACAGGTACGTCTTACAAACCTGCTCCTATTAACATGGATTTAACACCTGCTGTCACACATCGCTCTGTCTGTGTAGGAATGTTTCTATTTTTTCTGTTAAGTGTGAAGTTATCAGCTTCTTGTTCTCACTGCCATTAGCTACAACGCAGCAGGGCACTGTATGGTTGCCATAGTGATTCAGAAACACGCCTTATCTCCATCACCAGCTGCTGCCTGGCACGTCCCTGTAACTAGTGTTTGTTGGATGGTGCCAATAATATGCGGATTGAAGATAGTGCTCAAAATGTGTGTGTATTTGTGTTCAGGCTAAACATTTCCACAGAGATTAATTAGGAAAAAGTAAGAAAAAAATAGATTTTTGTGCTATTACTCTAAGCCCCCAACCTCTGCTTACCTTTTCCTTCTTAACAGTTCATTACCATGTTCTCTCCTCTCTGAATCAGTTGAATTTACTCCTCATCACTATGTGTTTTCAGATTCTCCAACTTTTTTGGTCTTTCCCACTATCTGTGTCTTTTTTGTTAACTGTGAGTTAATGACTGAAAGTACTCAACAGTTACGTCTCATCTAGTAGAATTGTGTATTATAATTAGACATGTGAGATCATCTTATCCATAGTGAACAAAACATGTTTTTATCCTATGCTCTTTACAGACTTTTGTTATTCTACAAGAAAAATAGCTAAATTCTGGAAACAGAGTTGAGCTTCCCAGGCAGTTACACTGCAGCTCACAGCAGTGATCTGCTGTGACGCCTCAGTTTAGTAAATGGAAAGCAGAGTGGAAGTGGAGCGCTGCCAGAACCAAACCTCCTGGGATCGAAATCTCAGATGGCTGAAACACACGACTCACTCTCTACAGAATAATTTGCATAAAAAATGAGCAGGCCCGTTCATTGCTGAGGGTGGAAACAGAGATTTCAGCATAATTTTTTATCCAGGACAGAAATTCAGTGAAGCAGAGGAGCAGTCGACGCTATTTTGCCTGTTTTTCTTGAGCCATGTTAGTGTTTTGCAGAGATTCAGTGATGTTTTAAATGTGCAATTACACTCCAGCAGTAACAGAAGACTAACACCAGATTTGCAGAGGATGTGCAGGCTCCAGTGGATGACTCACAATTGTGTTTATAAAATCCTGACACATTTTCTTGTGTCACTAAATGGGCAATTTGCAGTTTATGGGGCTTTTTGATCAATAGCATATGCCCTACTTTCCATCTAAAATACTTTCCTCTCCATAGAGGAGATGAAATCTTCATATTAAAGGACCAGGCTCTGTTCTCTAACACAAACTAAAACTAAAATAAAGCACAAAAGGAACCATCCGTTCATTTTCTGAATAAGATTAATACATGTGAGGATTGTGGGGGTGGAGCCTATCCCATCCACCTATGTCTGGAGGGGGGGCACCCTCAATGTGTTGCCAGTTTATGAAGGGCTAAAATGCAACCTACTATCTCAAATACTGGTAAATTTATAGCAGTTTTTCATTTATTGCCTCATCTGTTGTGTATGTAAGAGTTAGGAACAATGAGATTTAAAATATTCACGGTATTTTTACTGAAACAGCAGTAGACAATAACAATGACACATGAATGTGAATGTGAACAATATCAATGAATTAATGATATTAATGAAACTGTCTGTAATGAAACTGTACAAAATACATTTATTCTTAGACATTGTTTCATCCCACTCAGTAATTAAATCATGTGCATTTATCCCCTCCACCAAATTTTTTTTTAAAAATGCCATAATATTACTCAGCACTGAGCCTTTTTTATTTCCAACATAGGACCCTAAATCTCTTTTAGCAAAAAAGATCTCATTGTCTAACAAATTTGATGAGTGTTTTATCCTGTTATGGTTCAAATGTGTCATAGTCAGCTTCAGTATTCTTAAAATTACCAGACAATAGACAATGTCTGGTGTAAATATATGTCTGGTGTTTTCAGAATAATTTGACCTTGAGCAGAATTCTTGTCATAAAAGTCAAGGGTTCTAGAAATGAATTTATCCGTCCGTCCGTCCGTCCGTCCGTCCATCTTCTGTGACTTTGTCTGGGTCTTGGTCATGGGGGCATCAGCTTGAGTAGAGAAGGCCAGACTTCCCTCTCTTCGGCCAACTCCTCCAGCTCCACCAGTGGGGTTTCAAGGCATTCCCAGGCCAGCTAAGAGATACAGTCCTCCAACGTGTCTAATCCTGATTGGACATGCCCGGAACACATCACTGGGGAGGTGTCCAGGAGGCACCCTGACCAGATGCCCACCTAAGCTGGCTTCTTTCGATGTGGAGAAGCAGTGGATCTACTCTGAGGCTGTCCTGGATGGCTGAACTCCTCACCCTATCCCTAAGGGAGAACCCAGCCACCCTGAGCCGTGAGAAAACCCATTTCCACCGCTTGGATCTGCAATCTTGTCCTTTCGGTCACTACCCACAGCTCACGACCATAGGTGAGGGTAGGAATGTAGATCGATTGAAAAATCAAGAGCTTCGCCTTTTGGCTCAGCTCCTTCTTTACCACAGCAGACCGGTACAGCGTCTACATTACTGCACACACTGCCCTCCGCCTGTCAACCTTTTGTTCCATTGTTGGCCTCGGTGTTGGAGGTGCTGATCTTTATCTCAGCTGCTTTACAGTCAGCTGTGAACCGCCCCAGTGCAACATGGAGGTTATATCTTGACAAAGCCAACAAGACCAAATAATCTGCAAACAGCAGAGATGCAACCCGGAGGACCCAAAACCAGACCCCCTCCCAGAGTCCTGCACGGGTCCACTTTCCAAAGTCGCACCACTCCTACCTACCCGCAAAGCTGAGTACTGCAACCCAACCCGCTTCCCGCATTTTTTTCCAAGTCCAGTCCGCACCCACCCGTTCCCACATACATTAGACCTGTAACGTGACCCAACCCGTGATTAAACACATTAAACTCACTTTTAAGGCTGTTATTTTTGGCTAAAACGCACGCCATCAATACATCTCCAATCGGTCTTTGACACCTGATACCACACTTGCAAAAAACTAGTGCATTCTGGGTAGTTTTTGGAGGGTAAAGAGATAAACCAAGCTGCGCGTCAGAGATTGGATGAGAGAGTTAAGGATTGTTTCTTGTGTGAGAAATGGGGTACTTTGCTGCATGAAAGGATGCAATAGCAGTTCAAAAGGTAGAGTAGTTATAGAAAAAAAACATACAACAGTGTTACGCCAATCATTTGTCAAATTTTGCGTCACAGGTCAAAATGCATAAACAATAGCAATAAAATCATGTAGCGACATTGACTTGTTATTTTTGGATCATATCTTTCCATCCGAACATACACTTCAAGATGCTTTAGTGCAAATGTGGGAAAAGAAACCAAACGTCATCACCATTTGCAGGGTGATACACTGACTCCGTTTCTGTACCTTTGGTGTGATGACTGTGTTTGCACAATTCTCCGGTTAAAATGAGTAAAGATCCTGCACCAGCCATTGGAGAAGTGTCCATGAGCCTCAAGAGATTTGTAATTTTTAAACTCTTGAAAAGTGTAAGCACCTCTGCTGTAAACCAGACAGTTAGTAATGTCCATGAAAGACGTCGGAGGCAGCAGTGCTGTGTTGGCTTTCCAGCTGTTTTTTGTTTATGAGGCAAACTTAGTAAGGTACCGATCCCTGGTATCTTTGCTAAGTTTCTCTTGATATGGCATCCGTTTGTTCTTCTTTTTTCTCTCCATTATTATATTTCCTTACCTCTCCTCTCTGTTGATAAACAGTATTTGTTGTTGTTTGCTTACCCACTAAGGTGGCACTGGTGTCAGTGACGTCAGTGTCAAAGACCAATATATGCTGCTCAGTGACATCTGTTTCCGGATGTAAACAGATGTGAAGCTCAGTTCACAATCAGACAAACCGGCTGTGGATCAGCCACAGTGAAATGACATGATCATCATCATTAAGTGTCCTGCAAATTATTTTCATCCACAAATCTTTTATTTTTTCACTTCCTTGCCCACTACCCGCCTGCATTTCATTTAATTTTACCTGTGCCTGTACCCACAAAAATTCTTCTTCTTCTTTTTTTTTTTACCTGTCCTGTACCTGCGGGTACCTGACCCGGTGCAGGACTCTGCCCCCTCCTCCCCCTGGCTGCACCTAGATATTCTGTCCATTGAGGCTATGAACAGAATCAGTGACAAAGGGCAGCCCTGGCAGAGCCCGACACACATTGGGAATAAATCCGACTTACTACCGGAAATGTGGACCAAGCTCTGGCTCCAGTTGTACAAGGACTTAATACTCTCATAACACCCCCCACAGGATATCCTGAGGGACACGGTCTAATGCCTTCTCCAGACCCACGAAACACATGTGGATTGGATGGGCAAACTCCCATGAATCCTCTAGGAGCCTGAAGAGCAAATGTGTCAAACATGCGGCCTGGGGGCCAAAACCGGTCCGCCAAAGGTTCCAATCCAGCCCACGGGATGAATTTTCAAAATGCAAGTTAGGGCATCAAACTCAAAAATAATATAATAACCTATAAATAATGAAAACACCATTTTTTTTCTCTTTGATTTAGTGCAAAAAACATTAAATTATGAAAATATTTACATGAACAAACTATCTTGTAACAATAAGATGTGAATAACCTGAACAAATATGAACAACCTGAAATGTCTAAAGAAAATTCAGTGCAATTTTAACAATTTTCTGCCTGTTATTAAATGTTTTGTGCCTTTGTAGATCTGATCTGCAATGCACATGTATAAATTATAAGTCGAGGCATAATATTGATAAAATTGTACTTATATTTCTTAACAAATTTAATTTTTTCCAGGTTATTCACATCCTTTTTGTATGGATAGTTTGTACATGTAAATATTGGCATAACTGAATGTTATTTTTTCACACGAAAACAATTTGGAGTTGTCATTATTTACTGGCTATCATGCTATTATTGTACTGGTCCGGCCCACTTCAGATTAAATTGGGCTGAATGTGGCCCACAGAATGAAATGAGTTTGACAGCCCTGCTGTAGAGGGTAAACAGTGGGTCCCATGTCCCATGACACTTGGTCGAAAACCACATTGTTCCTCCTGAATCTGGGGTTTGACTATTGGTTGAACTCTCCTCTCCAGTACTCTGGCATAGGCCTTCCCAGAGAGGCAGAGGAATGTGATCCTCCTGTAGCTGAACACACCCTCCAGTCCCCCTTCTTGAAAAAGGAAACCACCACCCCCATCTGCCAATCCACGTCCCAGGTACGTCCCTTTCCTCCATGTAATGTTGAAGAGGCGTGTCAACCAAAACAGCCCCACAGCATCCAGAGATTTAAGGAACTTGGGATGGACTTCATCCACCTCTGAAGCTCTGCCACCAGGAGTCGTCCAACTAGGGTTTAGGAGATCCTCAAAGTAGTCCTTCCACCGTCTACCTCAGGAGTCCCAAGTGCCAGCCAGACCCTATAGCAGTGGTCCCCAACCGTTTTCATACTACGGACCGGTTTCATACGTAAAAATTTTCCGCAGATCGGGTAGAGGTGCGGGGGTTCCAATAACATAAACCTTTGTCAGTTCAGAGCATGTGGTCTGAAACACTTCCACTGTAGATCAGGTAATTATAATGATTCTACAGTAGCAGATCAACTCACCCTAATGCAGAATGAGTTGGAACCTTGGACTTGTTTCCCTGAAACTAGATGGTCCCATCTGGGGCTGATGGGACACACACAGTCCAGGTGTGTTCTGTAGATCCAGTCTACTACTGGAACTGTTGTCGCAGAAAACCCAGACACAAAGATATGAGGTTGGAAACGGAGGAAGGACTTTCAGGGCTTTTGTGGCGATATCCGCATATTCTGCTGTGACTGGAATCCAGAATGCACAGAGGTTTGAAGTGGTCTCAAACATGGATGGATGTGTCGCAGCAGTTTGGAGGAGATGGTGTGTCACCTGTTGGACCTGAGGAACCTGGAACTGAGGCAGGAAACCTGATATGTCTTTAGAAATGCAGCTTTCTGTTTGCAGGCAGTCTGTGACCCTTCTGCAGTCTGTGACCCTTCTGCAGTCTGTGACCCTTCTGCAGTCTGTGACCCTTCAGTCTGTGACCCTTCTGCAGTCTGTGACCCTTCTGCAGTCTGTGACCCTTCAGGCTGTGACCCTTCAGTCTGTGACCCTTCTGCAGTCTGTGACCCTTCAGTCTGTGACCCTTCTGCAGTCTGTGACCCTTCAGTCTGTGACCCTTCTGCAGTCTGTGACCCTTCAGTCTGTGACCCTTCTGTAGTCTGTGACCCTTCAGGCTGTGACCCTTCAGTCTGTGACCCTTCTGCAGTCTGTGACCCTTCAGTCTGTGACCCTTCTGCAGTCTGTGACCCTTCAGGCTGTGACCCTTCAGTCTGTGACCCTTCTGCAGTCTGTGACCCTTCAGTCTGTGACCCTTCTGCAGTCTGTGACCCTTCAGTCTGTGACCCTTCAGTCTGTGACCCTTCTGCAGTCTGTGACCCTTCAGTCTGTGACCCTTCTGCAGTCTGTGACCCTTCAGGCTGTGACCCTTCAGTCTGTGACCCTTCTGCAGTCTGTGACCCTTCAGTCTGTGACCCTTCTGCAGTCTGTGACCCTTCAGTCTGTGACCCTTCAGTCTGTGACCCTTCTGCAGTCTGTGACCCTTCAGTCTGTGACCCTTCAGTCTGTGACCCTTCTGCAGCTTCATCATTTCCTTGTTTCTTCCCGAAAAAGTTTTCCAGTGAATTTTGTTTTTGGCTCATTTCTTTAGCTTGAGTTAATACTGATTCATGAAATGGCACCAGAGTCATGAGCAGTTGTGATGCGAGGGTGGAAACGGTCACTTTTCAAGATAAAATCTCCGCAAGACTGATGGAAAAATTGCTTCAATATTAACCACAATTTTTTTTTCTTTGCGGCCTGGTACCAAATGATCCACGGACCTGTACCGGTCTGGGGACCGGGGGTTGGGGACCCCTGCCCTATAGGACTCCTTCTTCTACTTGACGGCACCCCTTACCGTCGGTGTCCGCCGACAGGTTCAGGGATTGCTGCCATGACAGGCACCAACGACCTTGCAGCCACAACTCCACACAGCCGCATGTTATTTAACAAGTTAAATACATTTTCTGTTTTATTTTTCATGAAACTACACTTTGTCATTTGCATTCAACATGATGACATGACTGTGTAGGGAAACAACTCTAGATTGCAAATAGGCCTGTTCTACTGAAACCACAAAAGTATCTAAACACATGTAATACTAACCTAAAGCAAACACTTAATTCCATGGGTTATGTGTTCAATTTTGTTTATGTTAGCGTCACATTTGAGCTATGACTCACAGATATCTCACTTAATCATATATGAACTTATAACAACTTCCAGCCCAGCTCTTACAGGTGAATGAGTGGAAACCAGGGACAAACCCTTCCCATGTGTACATATGGTTGTGTCCTATTGGCAAATAGTGTAAATGTTGAAATGTAGACACCAGCCAACGTGCAGATGTTGTAATATACCTACTTGTCAGACTGACATTGACAGTTTGAGCTTTGTGTCCAGGTGTATAAAGAGGACCTGCCTCAGCTCAGACAGCAGAGCCGAGAGAAGAAGCAGCAGGTGGGATCTCTGAAGAGACAGCGAGGACCAGACCAAGGCCTCCGGCTGCAGTTTGTTCATGGGTAACACATCACAGTGTGTGGGTGGGCTGTGTTTCTGTCACTGTATGTTCAGGTCAAAACTGCATGTCATGAAAACAGCCAGTCAGTTAAAGCATAAACTAAAATATACTGTAGCAGGGGTTTCATTCTGCAAATAGTACTGTCTGTGTCTGTTACTGGATTTTTTATTTAGCCTATTTTCTTCTATATTAATTTGTCTTCTTCCCCATTTTGATTTTCTTTTCCCAGTTTTCCCACTGGTGTAATTACAAATCTCAGCTCTCCTTTTCCTTGTCATTTTCATTCTTTTCTTCCTATTAAGTGACATATGTCTTTTACCTTTATTTAATCAGGAAGTCACACTGTGGTCACATGTCTCAAACGTACATATTTATAGAAACAAAAACACAAAAAAGGCAGACATATCACAAAAACACTTAGCTGCGATAATTTACGTTTGAGGATGGCTGTTGTCATGTTCTGACCAGAGAGAAGGGTTAAAATAACAGAAAACACGCTCTTCTGTGGCTGTTTAATGAGTAAGAACTCAGATCAGCTCATGGTCTTTACTTTAATTCTTCTTAAAGGTGTGTTTTCACTGGTGACATGTTGTAATTTCTGTTTTGTTGCTTTTACTGTGCGTCTTGTGTTGCGTTATCTCATGTGTTGCTACTTTTACAGTTAAATCATAAATCTATAAACTACAGTGGTGCTTTTGTCTCGTGTCCTGTAACGTCTTTTATTATATTCTTATTTCTGTTTTTGTGTTGCTGTTGTCTGGCTGCATATTTGACATCTTTAACAAGTAACACAAGTTATGAAATCACAGATGTGTTTGGATCTGGTTACATCTTGAAACATGTCTTTTACATTATATTTGTTGAATCTTTTACATCATTGTTTCTTCTTTCTTGACAAATCATTAAAAAATGATAGTCAGGAAATTACAGCTGTTTTTATCTGTTTTTACATGTTGGAATATCGTTTTTGTCATGTTTTGACTTGTTACATCTTTTATGTTATTTCTAAGAAGAATTCACAATTAGACTGAGACTGTTTTTTCTGTCTGGTTTTCTGTTTGGATGTACTTTATATCGTTTCCTTCTTTTCCATCAACATACTGAATAAAAGAAATAGACGCGGTCACCATGACATCACCTACTGGTTTGTGGATGACCATTTTGAAGTGCTTATTGTAAAATGTGGCTGTTAAAAAACCAAGATGGGGATTTTAGTTTTTTGGAACCACTAGTGACCACATTTGAACAGGATCCACCTGACTTTGCTGACTTTCTTAGATGTCCACCCCTGTTCACCATCCACATCATTCCTCCCATTCTTTTGTCTTTCGTTAATGATGACTGGCTGATCATCGTATAGTAATTTTGCATGTTTTTCCAGGTACCGTGGATACGACTGCAGGAACAACCTCTTCTACACTCAGGGTGGAGAGGTGTTGTACCATGTGGCGGCGGTGGGTGTGGTCTACAACCGTCAGCTCCACAGCCAGCGCTTCTACCTCGGCCACGATGACGACATCCTGAGCCTCAGCATCCACCCTCTGAAGGACTACGCCGCTACAGGACAGGTTAACCTACAAACACTTCATCTGTCAACTATAAAAAGGTCTGTAGATTAGTAATTAATAAAACAAGAAGGGTTTTTGTCATTTTTCTTATTCCAGTTACTGCTAAACATTTAAGAAAAATACTAAATGTAATGTAATAATGTTGGGACCCAAAACTCACAAACTATTGTGATTCAACTCACAATCAGCCTCATTAATAAGTTACGAGAACAGACTGCATAGATGAACATTTCTGACATTGTCTCATAATTTGTTGAATTGGTAAATCAGCCGTTTCAAAGACTTAATTTCAATTGTATTAGTAAATGCATGTGAAATACTTTATAAAAGATATCAAATAATTTAATTTACAGTAGTCGGAGTAAAAAGAGTAAAAAAACCTATTTTTTCGTCTCATCAGTACAAAAATATACCACACCCTTTCATATTAGAGTCATAATTATAAGTACAAATATCAGAACAATGAAAATATTTACATCAAGATGATCAAAAACCCAAATGACCCAAATGAAACATCCCACCTGTAACCCACCTGTGAGTCCATCCTGGGACATGGAGGTGGTATAACAACATTAGTGGATTTACTGTATTTATTTTATTTTATTTTGGAAGTTAAAACCATATGTCATCAACATACAGTGACATTAGGTACCACTGTGCTGAATAATAGATGGAAACTCCATCTGCAGCTGCTCATTTCCTGAGGGCTCTGCCCAAGGGATCAATAAAGTTCTATCTAATCTAATCAAATCTCAAACACAGCACCGCTAATGTTAGCCACACGGGGTACAAGCAAACAGACTAAGGTGCTTAAAATGATCAACAGTTTGTATTTATTCCCCTTTAATTCGTATGTGTGGTTGCACATATTTTGCATTCCTAGTGGAGATGTACATGCAAACAGTTTTATTTAGGTTTGACATAAAAAAGCAATGATTCAGTTACATTTTTCAGAGCTAATGACAATTTGTGATCTGTTTCTTCCCTTGTTTTTTGTATGGGTATAAATAACTGTCATCTGCATACAGAGACATCTGCTTTGTTCTGCTTTTTAAAATGTTCTGAAAATGCACCAGACCATTGCCATTAAGTAGCCCTAATACTGTGTTGTGCATTTGTCGATCTGTGGAGTGAACAGCAGTCAAAAGATGCCTCAGAAAAAGAAACTAAAACAGCTAAAACTATCAGTTGATAAGGATCTTCCCGGCTCAGGCTGTACAACTGCCAGTGAACTGGTCTGTTTTGACGGTCACGGATCTTGCGCTCATGATAACCCCTCCCTGGCCCAGCGTGGTGGACCATACAGGGCTTATGCTCATTTACAATCATTTCTATCACCAGAGGTGCTTACTCCTTGCTTACTTGAGGGAAACAGGAGGAAAAAGGCATATAAAGCAAGAGAAGCTGTTATATCTTTTATGTTACGTTATTTGGATATTTGGATACATAATTTATTCTTGGACTCAATGGACTGAAAACTAGCTAACGCTAGAGTAGTTGCTGATTATGCAGAACATTTGCAGTTAAATAATATTCGAGCAATACTTTGTTTTAATAAACAATGTGCATAAACACCGTATCCACAGGGGCCGCCATTGTTGTTTCACGAACTATGTGACGTCAGAGCACAGAACTGGGAATACATCAATCTAGTACGAGTTCTTTCATATTTTATTTTTTTAAAATGTATGTTTCTCACACAAATACAATTTCACATATGATATACATTTCATGCAATGATTATTTCACACACTTTAAATCATCATCATTCTCCTTCCAAACCTGGATTATGTTATTTCTTAGAGACATTCTTTAAGTGTTAATAAAACTGTTTTTTTTTGTTTTGTTTTGTTTTTTTTAACTTATATGCAATTTCAAAAATGTCGTCATCACAACTCATTTATGTATCAGCATAACCAAAGCAATACAACACATCAGCTTTTCTCAAAAATTATAAAGGTCTCCCAGGCAGATGAACAACAGACCCTGTGATACATGCTTATTAATATACATTTATTGATGGCTCATGCTGTAAATCATGGCTGAAACTACACCGACCTGCAGCAACTGTGGAAAGGAGGAACAGGTAAATGTCAGCTAATCTACCTGTAAGTTACAACAACATTTTTAAGGAAAAGTTTGAGGAAATAAGACAAAGTGTTTTATTATATTCTGTGAAAATTAGAAAAGATTAAAAAGATTTGTCCAGGGAAGACACATGCATCACATGGCGTATTGTGTGGGCTGTTCTCAGAGCTCATCTCCTGTATTATCTCCTGGGTGTTTTTCAGGTGGGGAGGGACCCGGCTATCCATGTGTGGGACGTCCAGACGTTGAAGTGTCTGTCTCTGCTCAAAGGATTTCATCAGAGAGGAGTGTGTGCTCTGGACTTCTCAGGTATGAGGAAGTCCATTTTCATGAGGGGGTAGATTTAACAGCCTTTAATTTGTGAAAGTATTTCAAGAAGATTTTACTGCTCTCACATCTTCACAGTCAGAGTTGAGGTTATCATCAGACTTTGATGAAGGCCTCAGTGTCTTTAAAATGAAATCGTCTTGGATTCTCTGGATATGTCATTATTTTACATGTGTTGTTTCACCCTCAGCCGAAGGAAAGACTTTGGTCTCAGTTGGAGTCGATGACGGACATACAGTTGTAGTTTGGGACTGGAAGAGAGGAGAAAAACTCGCAACTGCAAGGTACAGCACAAAAATATACATGAAGTATATCCAAACACGCTTAACACGCCAACAGTAATATGTATAAATAAATTGTAAGGAGTCAAGTTAAAAACACCACGTACGGTCACCTCAAATGTGAGGCGAGTGTTGAAGTTTAGAAATCTGCTGAATGCAAAAATGATTTATAAATATGAAACATGAAGAATTATACTCAATTAGATTAGATACCGTTTTAATCCAGAGGAAAATGTAAGCATTCAGTTGTTTGTAGAGAGCCAGGAAGACCAGAAAACAATAAAAAACAAAGCAGTTTTACAATGTCAGGAGCCCAGATTTAGGAGCATATATAGTGTAGATGATCTGACATCATTTCATAGTGTTTTGTAAAAGTGAAGCAACAAATTACATGTTAATATTAATTGCTAATTATATATTTAACTGTTTCTACCTGTCTGTTTATGATCAGATAAAACCTCCATCACATTTTATGAAGCCTGAAAACACAGGCAAGGAGTTGATGTAGAAGTCTCATGTCCTCTCAGACCACATGAATTAAAATCTCATGAAAGGGAATTCTGGGTTTTTTCCCCACTGATGCCATGTATCAAACATTGCAGCTTTAAGTGGCAGTAATATACAGTATACAGTGAATGCAAGTTCATTAAAAACAGTCAGCTACTGTTGACATTGATTGACTGTGATTGCTTTTGCCCAAAAATTAATGAAACAAAAAGTCAAATGGTCTATCCTTCACTTGCTCTGTGTTTTCTTTTCAGGGGTCATAAGGAGAAGATATTTGTGGTCAAGTGTAATCCCATGTTGATGGACAAACTGGTCACTGTGGGAATGAAACACATCAAGTTCTGGCAGCACACAGGTAAAACTGTTACTGTCACTATTTGTTTCATTCATGTAGAGCTGATAGAACCACACGGCCTCATCATTAGTTTGCTGAGCTCTTCAGTCTGCAGTTCCACAAATGCCACTTCAGACTTTACCAGTCTAAAAGGACGCCTTCTGTCACCTGTGTTCCATGGTGTCATGAGCACCCCTGGGCTTGGAAGCTGATGCTGGTCTGCTGGGACAAAACAAATGTACTTATGTCAATCAGTATCATCACCATGTGTTCTGGAGCAAAAACAGAAGGACCATCCTGTCCAGAAGCCAGGGTCTGTCAAGGCTGAAGGTCATTGTCACATGCTACCTTGAAGCTGACAACTTTTCAAGGGGCATATTTCCGTATTTCATGACAATGCAGAATGTGAACATATTCCAGACCTGGCTGAGGAAGAGGAGGGTGTGGTTCCTGGACTGATGCGGTCCACGCTTCAGAATGTGTGGAGCATTTTCAAAGACAAAGTGTGACAGTGCAGACCCTGTACACATGCACAGGAAGAATGGGATAAAATGACACTTGATTCATTGCATCACTTTGTGTCTTCTGTCCCTGAATGTCTTTCAAAAGAAACACTACAAATTCCTTAATGCTCTACTGTCATTTTTTTCTCTTGAACGTGTTGAGGTCTACTCTCGATAGCAGGGTAACAATGTGACAACAGACCCACCCAGACCCCTGAGACAGAGCAATACTGGAAGGGAGTCTAGGAGAAAGAGGCAGCACATAACACCTATGCCCAGTGGCTGATAGACTTACAAGCAGAGCACAGCCACCTTCCAAAGACCCAGTAGTCATCACCCTATCAGACACCCAAACAAGAGTGTCCAAAATGAAGAGCTGGACAGTACCAGGGCCTAACATGACTCATACCTACTGGCTTAAGAAGCTGACTGCACTCCATGAACGCCTAGCAGCACAGATGAACCAGCTGCTGATGTCAGGAAACCACCCAGAGTGGCTAACCCAAGGCCAGACAGTCCTCATAATAAAAGATCTCTAGAAGGGAACAATACCATCCAACTACCGGCCTATAACCTGCCTCAGCACCACAAGGAAGTTCCTATCAGTAGGGATGGGAATCGAGAACTGGTTCTTGAGAACCGGATCCCAGTAGCTTGATTCCTTGGAATCGTTTGTCTGCCTGCTTAACGATTCTGCTTATTGATTCCGCCTTTGTTGTGCATGTGCGATGACGTCACGCGTACGCTGCATTGTTTTGGTCAGAACGTAGCCAACACGGCGTTCAGACAGAAACGGTCTAAAAAGACGACTCCAGGTCCAGTTGAACACTGTCAAAGCTTCCATTTCTTCTAAAGGGTGGAATCCCTCCAATCTGTTCAAACATTCGTCCACAGCTTGTGATTCATTTACAGGGATGTCACGTGTTTGATTCTCTACTCAGCGGCGCTTGTGAATCTAGCGGCAGAGTGAACACCAGGCCGTCATCCAGGCCCAGTTCTGGTTCCGGTGTGGGCAGCAAATGTCGTACCCCCTCAAACACAAGTTTCTGAAGGTAGGGAAAAGGAAATGAGGTGCACAACAATGGGAGATGAGCAGAGTCAAAGCAGTTCTATGTAGTGGAAATGCAGCAATAGAGTTATTATTTATTAGTTAATTAGGAAAGCGTCTTTAGTTTCACTTTCACTGTACACCCCCACACCCCCACACCCCAAAACCAGGCCCAGTGTCATCTGTTCTTATTATTTGTACATATTGTATATGTTCTATTTTCTGTGCAGATGGAAATATAAAAAAACAGTTAATGCAAACACACCTGTTTGTACTCTTTTATTTTCTCACCCAATGAGAATTGATAAGAGAATTGATAAGGAATTGGATCGATAAGCAAAATCGATAATGGAATCGGAATCGTTACATTCTTATCGATTCCCATCCGTACCAATCAGGCATCATAGCATCTAAGATAAGTAGGCACATGGATCAATACATGAGCAGAGCACAGAAAGGAATTGGCAGCAACACCAGAGGAGCCAAACACCAACTACTGGTTGACAGGGCAATCGTCTGAGACTGTAAGACGAGGAACACCAACCTGTGCACTGGATATGGATACTGGAGCGCCTAGAGCTGTATAACATCAACAGGACACTAAGAGAGTTCATCCAGAACTCCATGAGGCTGTGGAAGATGACTCTGGAGGCCAACTCAAAGCCAAATGCACAGGTGAGCATCAGATGTGGCACATACCAAGAAGATGCTCTATCCCCCCTGCTGTTCTGCGTAGGCCTAAACCCCTTCAGTCATCATCACAAAGAGTGGCTTTGGGTACAGCAACCATTGGCCACCTCCGCTACATGGATGACATCAAGCTATATGCCAAGAATGAGCATGACATGGACTCCCTGATTCACCACGTCATTCGGACGAGATAAATGTGGGCAGATGGTATCTAGAAGAGGGAAGGTGATTGCATCGGAAAGCGTTGAACTACCTGATGGGAACATTGCAGACATGCAGTTACAAATACCTGGGGATCCCACAGGCACATGAGGAGGCAGCTCGGAGGTCAGACAGCCAAATACCTACAGAAGGTAAAGCAGGTCCTGAAAAGTCCACTGAACGGCAAGAATAAGATCTGAGCCATTAACACCTATGACCTGCCAGTAATCAGATACCCCGCTGGCATAACATCCTGGCCACTGGAAGAGATACAAGCCACTGATATTGAGACAAGAAAGCTCCTTACCTTGCATGGTCTAGCATCCTGAGGCTCTACATGAAGTTAAAGGAGGGAGGTCGAGGACTAGTAAGAGTCAGAACTACTGTCCAGGAGGAAACAACAAGCCTCCAGGAATATGTCCAGAAAATGGACCCAATGACCAACTGATAAGTGAACGCCTCAGACAACAAAAGCCCAGTAAGGACGAGGAGCCTGAGGGGCTATCATGGAAGGACACGCCCCTGCATGGCATGGACCACCGACAAACTGAGGAAGTGGCTGATATGGAGAAAACAAACCAGTGGATGGAAAAGACTGGACTGAAAGACAGCACAGAGGCACTACTGATGGCTTGTCTGGTCTACCACACCAGACCAGACCCCTGGTGTAGGTCTACCACACCAGACCAGACCCCAGGTGTAGGTCTACCACACCAGACCAGACCCCAGGTGTAGGTCTACCACACCAGACCAGACCCCAGGTGTAGGTCTACCACACCAGACCAGACCCCAGGTGTAGGTCTACCACACCAGACCAGACCCCAGGTGTAGGCTGTGCAGAGAAGCCCCCAGGACAGTCCAGTCCATCACAGCAGGTGTCAGATGCTGGCAGGTAAGGCATACATGGAACAGCAGAACCAGGTAGAGGACACAGTGGACAGGAACATCTGCACCGAGTCTGGACTGGAGGTCCCAGGGTCCAGATGGGAGACACCCCTGAAGGTGACAGAGAACAAACAGGCCCAGATCCTGTGGGACTTCCAGATCAAGACCGACAAGTTGGTGATGGTCAACCAGCCTGACATAGTGGAGGTGGAGAAACATCAGAAGACAGTGGTAGAGATAGATGGAGCAAACACAAGTGATAGCAACATCAGAAAGAAAGAGCACAAGAAGATCGAGAAATACCAAGGACTGAAAGAGGAGATAGAGAAAATGTGGGTGTGAAGGCAACAGTGGTCCCAGTAGTGATGGGGGCACCAGGGGCAGTGACCCCCAAGCTGATGGAACCAGCAGATACCAGGAACAGCATCAGAGATCTGAGTCCAAACGAGCACAGTCCATGGAACAGCTAAGACCCTGAACAGAACCCTCAGACTCACAGACCTCTGGTAGAAGGAGGCACACCTCCACCCAGGAGGGCGTGTGTATTTTCAAACTGTCCAAATTTCCTCTTATTTGGGCTCGTACCTCGGCACTAAAATCTTATCAACATTTTACACTTCAGTTTTTAGAAGATCCAAATACAATAACTATATCAGAATGACTGGTAAAGTTGTATTTCGACAAAGAAATTATTAATTATTTTTTTCAGTGACAGCTTTTTTCACCATTTAGTGACTTTCAGAAGTATTTTAGTCATATTAATATTTTACACTTTAAGACACTGACTTCCAGTTCAGCCCAGAGCTGTTGTCCTGTGGTTTTAAACCAGCCACTGTGAAGGCGCTTCAGCCTGACTGTGCTTCTCTCTCCGTCCTCCAGGGGGTGGTCTGACCTTCAGGTGTGGCGTGTTCAGAAGCGCAGGTCGGCCAGAGACAATGATGTCAGTGTGTTACGGCCGCAGCGAGGCGTTGGTGTTCTCCGGCGCTGCCACCGGAGATGTTTACATCTGGAAAGAACCGCTGCTGCTGAAGACCATCAAGGCCCATGATGGCCCGGTGTTCGCCATGTTCTCCCTGGACAAGGTCAGGAGGACAGGCACAGCCTCAAAATGCAAACATCACCATCTTCTGATTTATGCTTTTCATGTGTGGTTCTGAAAATGAGTCTCAAAATGCTAAATATATAAATTTAACCCAAAGTAAATAAACCTAACTACACTTTAAAGTCATATGGATTTGGAACACTGTCAATGTGTGACGTTCACGTTAGATGAGAACCATGTTGTTACATGGTTTTATAAAATCCCACGTCATTCGTGTTGGAATTTGTTCTAAAACCACGTTGTCATGTGCACTACATGTGATCACATATGTTTTTGCACATTCATGTGGCTTTTCAATAAGGATTCCTCCTTTCCTTTTCCTCCCACTGTGTTCCAGTTCATTTTTGATTGGAACACAAATTTTAAACACAAAATTATGTTCATGTTTCTTGTTTGTGTGTGTGATCTGTATATTTGTTTTTCTCAACCATCATCTTTTGCACAGACTAATGCTGCCTTCATGTGCTATTGGGAAGATGATCCTTTCCAGCAGTGAATTTGAAATTACATGTGCGTTGTGTTCAAGTGATTCTGTTGAAGTGAAAAATGGCTGACACAGTTTATGGTGACCTGCTACTTAGGTAAAATCGTTTTGGATGTGTAAATTCATCTGCTACAGCACTTTTTTGTTTTGTTTTTTTATGTAAATTTTCTATGCTTTAAATGTGCAAAATCATCAGCGAACAGCAACAGAACGTTAATAGGAGCTTTTTTTTCAGTCGTTCAGGATGAATCCCTCATTGCTCTCTGCCATGTTGAAAAATTCAAAGGTTATTTTCATCTCAGTAGCTCGTGTATGAAATTTTTTTTCCCAGTTCTCCAGTGGAAAATACGACATGAGGGGGCGTTCATGTGCAATTTTCGAGTTTGTAACTAATATTTAACATAATTCCCATAGCATGAGAAGGCAGGATAACACTAGCATCATCACAGAAGGACACGCTAGTTTCTCTGAAGCTCTGAAATCTAATAATAATGATCAGGGGTTTTTTGTTTGTTTGGGGTTTTTTTGGAGGCTGCAAAGCTGGAAGCAGACTGACAGCAAAACTCCTCACCACTGTAAAAAATTAGAGATTGTTATCAGAATTTTGAGCAGTTTGTTAAATAAAATTCAGCTCCCCTCAGTCATGTAAAGAAGAAACATCATCCAGGGAAGGATGAAACTCAGCACAGACCAATAAGATAAATCATGTTACACAGACGCCGACTGTGTCAGATGCATCCACAGACTTATGTTCTTCGGCAAAAAATTTCCTTAAGGGGTCAAATGAGTGGCTGTTTTTGTAAAAAAAAAAAAACAGTTGTCCTAAAGTCATAGAAGTGTGTGTAACTAATGCTAATCCATTTGTGCACAGACTACTGATATTCTCTGACAGTGGAAGCTCTATTTTCATAAATATTGGATTTGGAATAGCACGTGGATGTGAAAACTTTTGCTGGTGGACGGACGTGACATTACCCATGATGCTCTGGTCAGTACCAGTACTTTATTAGGAATAAACTTATAGACTTCCTATTGCTAATTGTGCTCTTCTTCATAAATGTTGCTATTGTGGATCTAAAACAATCCCAGCTGACACAAAAACACTAAATGTGTCAGTGGACGGATGTGACATGGTTGTTGTGGATCCCATCATACTGATGCTCTGCAGCCATGTCAGCGTTTACACTAATGATCCCTGTGCAAAAACTAGGAGCACTATTATTTATTGGATAGTTTAGCATCAGACTAAAGAGGAAAGAACAATCTAGAATTGTTCTTTGTGTCTAAAAATGCTTCTTATTGTAAAAGTGTTGATGTAAACAGTGCTGTGTGCCATTCTTCATGTATGTATTGGTGGAACAGAAGCAGGATGGATCAGCACCATACTCCAGATTGAACCTGTACAAATAAAACATGTGATATGGAGGAGAGAATCTGGGAAGAAAAACTGGGGAATCCAAAAGAATAGAAGATTTGTTTTTCAGGTCAGTTCAGTTCAAATAGAACTTGGCCATTTGTGACATGAAAATATAGCATTAATTGTGCTGAAATTGGACATTTTTGAGCTGAAAACATAGTTCATATGAGCATCAACATGTTGAACAGAACTGAAATCCTGTCCATTTGAACAACTGTCATTTACCAACACAAAGTTCCTTTGGATTCACTGAGATTGATTTACTATGCACAAAGACAGAAATAAGACCTCTAAGCACATTTTAGCCGTCTTACTAAATTTAATAAGATTTCCTGGGGTCAACAATAGGGTGAAATAGCCTGGCAGTAAACATCGTTTTTTTGTGAAGTCTTAACTCAGAGTAGTTTCAATTCTGGGTCTGAGTGAAAACAAAAATAAAAATAGACTCTTTGCAACATGTTGGCTGTGTGAGAATGTGCAGAGGAAACAGATCTGAGTGGGAGGATGAAAGAGGAAGAAAAACCTGTCAGGAGAGGATGACGAGGCTGAAGAGTTGACAGCACTCAGCTCTGAGATGAAGATGAGGAAGAGGAGGAGGCAGATCTGAGTAAAGACATGAATCTGAGTCTGAAACCTTGACGTGTTAGGATCAGTTGACCTGATCAAAACACACTGATTCTCATTTGTCCATAATTAGTACATGGTGACATTGATAGCCATTTTGTTTTCAGGGATTTGTGACGGGTGGAAAGGACGGCGTGGTGGAGCTGTGGGACGACATGTTCGACCGCTGTCTGAAAACCTATGCCATCAAGAGGGCGGCGCTGTCCCCGGGCTCCAAAGGTGAGCCCGATCTGCACCGCACACCAGACTCCAAAGCTCAGTTCAAAAGGATATATGTGTTATTTAGAGCATAATTAGAGCCCTGGTGAGGAGCAGGTGAGGACGTACAGAGTAAAGATCCTGGAAATCACAGATCTGCCTCCAAGTTATTTCAACAGATCCCAAAGTCAGAAGAACAGAAGCCCCGCCCTTTCCAGCTGCGATCCATGAAACCTTACTTCACAAAAAACTTGTCTTACTGTCAATGAAAAGGGAAAAGTAAGTTTTTGATCCCATGTGATTTGTTATTATAGAGGGTACTCACATATGCCCCCCCACCCCCAGGCCACGCCCCTCTCAGTCAGACTGAGTGTCTTAAACCAACCTGCTCAACATGACGGAGTATAGCAGTAAACACAGCCAGAGCAAAGGAACATGGGAAATCTGAAATGAAATGAAGGACAGTTGGACTGGACATGGATCTGTACCAGCTACCAAAGAACAAGTGGTCCATGAACACTGACATGTGGACACACATGGAGGATCCAGACCTGATCCAGGGGGGAGGGGGTCAGCGCTATTTGGACCTGAAACTAATATACATGGTTTCATCAGGACTGACAACCAGGGTCTAAAACTAGGGCCCAGAGCCAGCTGATCCAAAGGCTCCAAAACTAGGACCAGAACCAGCTGATCCAAAGGCTCCAAAACTAGGACCAGAACCAGCTGATCCAAAGGCTCCAAAACTAGGGCCCAGAACCAGCTGATCCAAAGGGTCTAAAACTAGGGCCCAGAACCAGCTGATCCAAAGGGTCTAAAACTAGGACCAGAACCAGCTGATCCAAAGGCTCCAAAACTAGGACCAGAACCAGCTGATCCAAAGGCTCCAAAACTAGGGCCCGGAACCAGCTGATCCAAAGGGTCCAAAACTAGGGCCCAGAACCAGCTGAACCAAAGGGTCCAAAACTAGGACCAGAACCAGCTGATCCAAAGGCTCCAAAACTAGGACCAGAACCAGCTGATCCAAAGGCTCCAAAACTAGGGCCCAGAACCAGCTGATCCAAAGGCTCCAAAACTAGGACCAGAACCAGCTGATCCAAAGGCTCCAAAACTAGGGCCCAGAACCAGCTGATCCAAAGGGTCTAAAACTAGGACCAGAACCAGCTGATCCAAAGGCTCCAAAACTAGGACCAGAACCAGCTGATCCAAAGGTCATTTCCAGTAGACCGTGGA
The DNA here is from genome assembly GCF_902148855.1 of Sphaeramia orbicularis. NCBI lineage: Eukaryota > Metazoa > Chordata > Actinopteri > Kurtiformes > Apogonidae > Sphaeramia > Sphaeramia orbicularis. The sequence continues at coordinate 53,729,605 of NC_043971.1, forward strand.
CTGACCCCAGTGAATCTATGCATGATCTACTGGGACTGAGCAGATTTACTGAGTCTAGTTCAGATCCAGTCCTTTATCCAACACAGATACTACTGCTGTGGACCAGCAGGGCACCACTGCATTCTGGGAAATTAGCAGATTTACACCACCTGGTTTAAATGAACACATTATTCTGATAATATTATGGCTTTATTGTCAGAATATGACGACTTTAATCTCATAAACAAATGACATTTTTTATAACCATGACTGTTCTCATAACATTGTGATTCTTTTTGTCTTTGACTTTATTCTCATAAAATTACAGGTTTTATATCGATATTTTATGACTTTCTTCTGGTAGTGCCCAGTGTTTTTCTTTTCTTCTGTGGTCCTAATACTCCGTCGTAGCTTTATTCTCCAGTTCCTCCGTATTTGTAAAACTAGGTTGGCCTCAGTTTCAGTTAGTTTACTAATCATGTAGGAGCACAAGGTTCACAATCACAAACTGAGACAAAAACCAGGAAAGATCTGATCATGAAACCAAGAGCTGCACTAAGAAGGACCGTTAGCCAAAACAGTCGGTCATTTCAGGTCTGATTGGACCCAAAAATACAGCATCAGTGAATGTTAGCTGACACCAAACAGGACCCACAGATCTAGGTTTGGTTTCCTGGATTTGTGGATCCATCTCCTTCTCTTTTCTTTGTCTTTGGGTGTCTGTAAAACGATAGCTCCCACTGCTTCAAGAACCTGAAAATACAATCAACGAACAACAGCTCTGCCCCATTTTTAAATTAACCTCCTCAGACCCAGGACATGTCAGCAAAGTACAAGCTTTTTTGTTTTTTATTGATTAAGTGCCTATATTGGAAACATCATGATCCAACAGTTTTTTCAGATGCAGTTTTTAAAATTTTTATGGAATGTCCTTTGTGGTGGACAGTTTTCTTTTCTTTTTTTTTTTTTTTTTTTGTATATAGTTGTGAAACTCTTGTCCACAAATGTGGACAGTGGGCCCTAGGAGGTAAAATATTGTTCTTCAGTTTAGACCAGGGGTCACCAATCCTGGTCCTCGAGGGCCGGTATCCTGCATGTTTTAGATATTTCCCTCTTCCCGCACACCTGACAGTCGTTATCAGGCTTCTGCAGAGCTTGATGATAGGCTTATGGTTTGAATCAGGTGTGTTGGAAGAGGGATACATCTAAAACAAGCAGGATACCGGCCCTCAAGGACCAGGATTGGTGACCCCTGGTTTAGACAGTATTGAAGCCAACGCTGTCACTCATCTCCCTCTTTCTGCCACTCAGTGGGCGGAACCGCCATGACTTCTGCTAGTGGTGACGTCATGTGCATACCCTCTATTATAGCCCCGCCCACCCCAGAGGGCCAGATTTACCAGGAATTCCATCCATCCTTTCGACCAAAATATTTCCAACTGATTCCTTGGACACTCTCAAGTTTTGCATTTTTGAAAGGATTTTCAACAGATTGAAAGTTAATATTCAAAATGTATCCCCAGGGAGGCAGGATATCAGTGAAGTGCAGGAAGTAGTGTGTGACTATGCAGGGGTGTTAGTAAGCTTCGCCTACTTATTCACTTATTTACACATATGATGTATGTGAAAGATCATTTTACAAGTCAAGAAAGTTGTAGTTTGCTGTAAAACTCTTTAAGTATCAGAGTATGATGATGATGATCTGCTGTCGACGTCTCTGCAGCTTCATCATGACCAGACCTGTACTGATTTTCACCACTTTTAATACTTTTTCACCTCACTCTCGAAAGATTGAGGTAAAATTCATTTTGGTGCTAACATATCGCATGAGACCAGAGATCATCCACAGAGATGTTTATCACAAAACGAGATGTTTCTTTACTGTCTTTACCACAAATCACAACTTTATTGGCAGGTAAAGTTATCTTTTAAATTAACAAACATCCTTTGAGTAAATAGTGGCACCAGTTAAATGGAATTAAAACATTATTTGTGTCAGAAGGCTGTTGATATTTTTTTGGCAGTTCCATCCCATGGGGCACAGTGGAGGGGGCGGGGCATCTGCTCTATAAAAACAACAAACATGACTTCAATATCTCAATCCCATCTGTCGTTGCATCATACACTCTTCATGCTGTTTTCTCAGTTGCTAGAAAACTACAATTAGTGACGAAGATTTTGTGGAACCACCTCAAAGGTCACTGACGTAGATCTACAAAAAAGGGTTTATTGATCACATGATCAGGTTTATTGTTGTATTTCGACTCAGTTTATTCAGTTGACTTGATTTCTATCTTCTGTGTCATATTGAAGACCTTTGTGGAAGACAGTTATCAGAATGACGTTGCTGTGGTGACTGTGGTGTAGAAAACATGGGTCAGTTTTAAAGTTGAGTGCAGTTTTGAAGCCTGTTTAATACGCACAAAAAGATTCTTAAGCCTACACTTGAAATCTGAGAGTAAGTGCCCAGTTTTGGTCTAAATATGCTGAATTAACCCCATTGTTACCATTTACAGCCTTTGCACTGAATACAAAGACAGCAATATTTTTTAATATTGAACACATACAATACAAGTGTTCAGAGAACGCAACCCTCTGCCAAGCACCCTGAACGGTGTGCATATGTGAATGGACTATTTCTGTTTAAATTCAACAGTTTCCAGGTTGTTCCATACAGCAGAAAAAGTTGGAGCTTGGTCCCAGTCATGTGTCTGTCCAATTAGATTCAATTCACATAAATATTAGTTGAGTTCTAATTTTAAATGTGTGGTAAATGGGATTTTCAACGTTAAATGTAAATGTCCACAGAGTCCACATTCCACGGTGGATGTGGACAATTTAGTTCCAGATACAAGAAATTGTTCTAAGCTACGGGTGGATCACATTGGAGGCTAATCAGAGTCGTTTTGAATTTTTTTATGAATTTTTGAAAATGTCTCAATGATGACAGGTAGGAAAACTGTAGATGTTGTGACCTTGCTGTGACCTTGAACTTTGGCCTACTGGGACCAAAATGTACTGGGTTGGTCCCAGGGCCTAGGCCTATCTGTGGGAAGATTTGGGAAAGATGGGTGGAAGAGTTTTCCCGTAAAGTTGCTAACAAACAAACAAACAAACAAACAAACACACAAAGCAAAGTGATCACAATACCTCCTGGTGGAGGTAAAAGTCTTTTTGACTGTCTGACGTACACAGAGGTACAAGGGCTTCTTAATCTTTGCTTTTAGTTTTAGTTATTAATGTAACACTGGCCCCATAAAAGCAGTTTAAAGTACATTTTAGTAAAAGTCATCCATAAAAATAAACATGTCAAAAAAAGCATGGTGAGACATGTTATTTGTTTTTGTTTTATTAGTTCAGTGAGTCACAAACAGTGGAACCTCAATGCAACACTGCCACCATGTGGTCACATGGGGACAAATACCTTCATAGACACAGACCCAACCCAGTACTAGACTAGACTAGACTAGACTAGACTAGAGCCTTGTCTTAAACTGGGCTTAATGCAGGGAAACTAGCTGTGCTTTAGTCTGAAGACACTGTCAGCATGTAAAAGTGATCCTTCTTAAAACTGTGTATGTGCTTGTACGTGTGTGTGTGTGTGTGTGTGTGTGTGCAGGGCTGCTGCTGGAGGATAACCCATCCATCAGGGCCATCACTCTGGGTCATGGTCACATCCTGGTAGGAACCAAAAATGGAGAAGTTCTGGAGATCGATAAGACGGGGCCGATGACTCTGCTGGTGCAGGTACAGACGTTCAGCTGCTCACAACCACACCGTACCCATGCAGATCAAACAGGCAACAGCAGCCTCACTGTAGAGTAAACACACTCAGATAACATGTCATATTATGCACATTTTCTAAACTATGGAACGGTCTGCCTCTCCATATCAGACACACCTCCTCTGTCTGTTTTTAAACCCCTTCTTCAAACACATCTTTTCTTCTTGGCTTTTGAAACCATGTGAGATGTTTGAAGGTACTATCTTTATTCTATTGTTTTTATTTGGTAGTGGTTTATGGTTCTTATTTATCTATTTATTTATTTATTTTGCTGTTTTTAACTGAATGGCTTTTTATGTTTTTTAATCTATTCTTGTATTTTATTCTTTTATTTGGGTTTTATTTATTCTTCTGTACAGCACTGTTTTCTTTTTTGTCCAGTTTCTATGTCTTTAAATCTCTTCTGTCTTTTATTCTTCTATTTTGGTTTTAATTATTCTTCTGTACAGCACTTTGGTCCACTGTGGTTGTTTTAAAGTACTTTACAAATAAAGTTGGATTGGATTTACACATATGAAGGAAGAGGAACATTCTTAGTTCTTGTTTGCAAATATGAGACAGAAATCAAGCAAAATACTTGTGAATGACAAATGTATGACATCAAAAATCAATCTTAGGTATTAATTAAGAACATTTAAACAGTATACATCAATATATTAATTGATCAATCTAAATCATAGGTGTGAATGAGTTTTAAGTGAACTCATAAAGACCCAAATATCCACTCTCAACCAAAACCATCTACTGATATAAACTGTTGATCCACAAAGTCTGCCAATACATGTTAATAATTGGTGTCAAATGTAGTTCTTCATCTTTTCATGGTCATCAGATATGACCCATTGAACCCCCTCCCCCATCATTACAGACAGGGTTAAAAGATGTATTTCAGTGAAGCGTACTGGGATGGCCGTCCAGAGAAACGGCTGTGTAGGCTAAAGTTGACGTCTGGAGGTAAATACGTCTGATGGGTTTTTCTTGAGTCTGTAGAATAAAAGTCCATGAGGGATCCTAACATGACGGGTAGTCTGGTACAGCACCTGTTGCCATGGTGAGGGGAGTCGTCTGCTGCAGATCGATGAGGAGCTGGACTCACATTTCAGCCTGTTCAGCATCACAACTAAACCTGATTCACACTATAATACTGAATACACCAGCAAGATATTCACATGAAATGAATCGTTTAATCTCTGGATCTAGTTGCTTTTTGCAAAATTAAGGAAGATGGGAATTGAAAGGCTGCTAAAATACAGTCACCCAGCCAAAAAAAGTCACACATGCAATATTTGACCGCACCACTTTTGGTTTTGATTACAGGAGACATTCACTGGCTTTAACTTGGCAAATAGTTCAGATGATCCTTCCATGGGTCAGTACTGCAGCGGTTAATAATGTTTCAGCTGGAACAGGTTATTGAACTCTAACTGATGCAGGAAGTGTCCTCTCATTTCTTTAACATCAAAAATATTGGACAATGCCAGGATTGATCAGGATTATCAGGCTCATGACAGAATGGTTCAGTGACAATGGGACATCATTTACACCTGGATTCTCCTGCATAAAGTCCAGACTCTAATTTGGGATGGGATGAAGACTTGATGCAGCGGTCTGATTCACAATTATCAATAATCAAAAATTAATGCAACTATGGATGAAAAAAATACTATGAACCTTACTATGACACTACAGAAGTATTATGTGGCAAAAAAAAGATGTGACAGTGAACGTCTCCTGTAATCCAAACCAAAGGTGGTGCAGTCAGATACTGCATGTGGGACTTTTTTTTGGCTGGGCAGTTTATGTACAGTATCTGCGCTACATTTTATGTAGTTGCTGTTGTTTTTTGCATTAATGCAGTGTGTTTCCAACTTCTACCTGGTGTTGAAGACCTTAAAGCAGTGTTTTTCAACCTTGGGGTCGGGACCCCACCTTAGGTCGCCTGAAATTCAAATGGGGTCGCCTGAAATTTCTAGTAATTGATAAAAAAATAAAATGAAAAACTTACAAATAAAAAACATATGGTGAGTTGAGAGAGACAATCCCAATACATAAAAGACATGACAAACTGTGAGTCTGAAACTGCAGCACTGTCAGATGTTCACTGTGGTCAGTTTCAGATGCTGCAGCTCTTTCATAATTCATAGTTTCAGTTCTTGTTTGTTCAGTATTAATTGTCCTCCTTGTAAATCACAGCTGGACTGACTGGACAGATCCTGACCAAGGAAAATCACATTCTCCCTTTGTGCAGTAATCTACACCTGGATTTACTGCCTCTGTCCACAATAATAGACATTATATAGACTAAATGTCCTCTAAAATTAATGTTTATTTGCAACATAGTCTAGCAAACTATTACATGATCAAAAACAAATTAATTTTAGCAAAAAGAAATGTCTCAGTTTTGAATGTCTGGGATCGCCAGAAATTTATGATGTTAAAATGGGGTCAGGAGACAAAAAAGGTTAGAAACCACAGAATTAAAGGTTTCCTGTTAAGAGACACTGTCTCCTTATTTTTCCTAAAAAATAAACCTACACTCATGTCAGATGATGAGGCTTACATATACACAGACAAAATCATTTGGAGTAAGAATTCACTGTTGGAGAGTTTCCTTAGGTGGTGTTG